>NW_006791954.1:3678783-3709455 GCF_000442215.2 Lipotes vexillifer | reverse complement strand
CCCCTTTGCCTCCCTGCTGATCCTCGAACTTTCCCAGAACATTCCTGCCTCAGGACCTTTGCAATTGCTGTTCTCCACCACTCATTCCTTTACTTAACTGAGACGTTTGCTGTTCTCTCCCCTCCTCATTCGGCTGTCTTTTTCTTCACAGCTTCTCTCTGGCCTTTTGTTACGTACCTACTTATCTATTGGCTTTCGTGTTTGTCTCCCGACTGGAATGTAAGCTTCAAGAGGGCAGGAAGGTGGACTTTTATTCAGAGCCAAATCCCTTCAGTCCAGAACAGGCTTAGTGAGTATTGGAAGGACTGGCTGGTCTTTCTGGAACCTTATCCTTCGCACGGACCTCTCCGGCCCACCCGACACCCCAGATAGCACTGACAGTCATTCCCTCGTTTGTGTGGCCAGCCTGAGGCCCGAGCAGGCCACTTATCTCAAGCTACTTTATTTCTCGGAGTATTGTCCCTCCTGCTTCTACATGAGCTACTTTGAATTCCAAGGCACCCGGCATAGAGGAGCTGAGCTTGGCTGCACCGTCACTGGGATAAGTAGCAGGACTTACAGACCAAACTTCTAGTCTGAGGGTTGGTAAGCCTGATCCCACCCCACCTCCCACTTTGCTCGTTAATTTAGTCACTAAATTGATGACTGCCCGCTTTGTGCCTGGCTCAGAGTAGGTGAACCAAAGAGACACTGCCCTGCCCACATGGAGCGTCAAGTCCAGTGGGGGTCACAGTCAGAAGATGACAAACCCAGAGAACTGTTTTAAGGTGGAAAAAGTACTCTGAAGGAAACCAATGGGGCGGAAGGACAGACACGTTAGGGGAGACCCAGTCGACACAGGGTGGTTTGGGAGGGTGCCTAAGAGGCAGGGGCAAGCTGAGATCTAAAGGACCCGGCAGGTCGTCGTCATGGAGACTGGGGAGCAGGGCGCAGTCTGGAGGGCTCCAAGCAGAAAGGTGCTTTGTGTGCTCCCAGGTAGCTGGAGTAAGGAAACGTGGGCCGGGAGCTGGGTGGACGAGACTCGCCCAATGTACAGCTATGGCTGGAACACAGGGTCCCAATCTGCCCCCTACACCACACTTGCTTTCTGCTCGAGAGGCTGAGACCCCTATTATCTGCAGATGGCAAGGGAGCTGGCGTCAAAGGTCAGGGGAGGCCAGGCCTCCTGGGTGGGTTTTCTAAGGAAAGTGCAAGAATTACGTCCAGGACGTCTCCCCTAGGCCCACTCACCTCCCACATCTCCTCTCCCCGCAGCCAGGGCTACTCACCCCGCCCCCGCCTGGGGCACTGCGCTGTATGGAGACCGGGGCTGCAGGCTCCTTGTAGCCACCGTAGGACTGGGCTGCCTGCTGCTGCTGGGGCTGCTGGTAAACTGGAAGCCGGCAGGAGATGGGCTCAGAAACTGTCTTGCCAAAGCCAGCCTGCTCCCTTCTTCCACGAAGCCCATGCCATGTATTTCCACCGTCCATCACCTCACTCAACCGCCACGCTGCTCAAAGGCTTCTGTCTCTGTGCACATTTGCTGGTGCCGCGAATTCTGCAGCAGGGGCTGCATCTCCTCCCATGGTGCTGGGAGCCCAGAACAGGCCCTGACCCTGGTGCTTGTGCCCTCGGTAGGGATGGGACATGGGGGTGTGTGTGTCGTACACAAGCCTTCCCTCTCACCTCCTCCCAACCCTGTAGCCGGCCTGGCCTCAGGTCCTCTGCCCGCACAGGCCTCACGCTCACCTGGGGCGCTGGTTGGGATGTGGTGAGGCTGCTGCTCCTGGGGCCGCCGATAGCCAGTGTCCTGGGGATCTCGGCGCTCCGGCTCCAGGCCCTCACCCCCGCTGGGGCCCATGCGGCTCTTCTCAAACTCTTCGTGGTATTTTATCTGCGGGGGCAGAAAGTGCTGGGTGAAGGACCCACAGCAAACCAACCAAAGCTCCCCTTCCGCTGCCACTCAAGATCCTGGGACGGGAGAGACTCCTGGAGGTCTCCAGGCAAAGAGAGCTGGGTTCTTGTTGGGGGTGCACCAGCTATGTGCCCCTGAACAAGCACTTAACCTTGCTACACCTCCATTTCCACTTTACAGGGGTTGCTGAAGGATGCAATGAGACCATGGATGTAAAAGGGCCACGTAAACTCAAGCACCAGACAAATGTAAGTGGTCATTTTTCTGTGCCTGTGGCAAGGGCTAGGGCTACCCTGCTTTCATACTGGTCCACAGCAACAAAAGCAGCAACTCCTGTTTATTGAGCACCTACTAGGTGCCAGGCACTGTGCTAGGTGTTCTGCACCACACGCTCGTTTTACCTTGACAGCACCTACAAGGGGGTACAGTATAGTCGCCATTTAACAGACAAGAAGGAAACTAAGGCACCGACAAGCAGCATGAGTTAGCCATGCTCACGGAGACTCCAGAGACTGTGCTCTTAAGCAGCAGGCGACTCTGCCTCTTGTGGGCCTGACCTCGCAGGGTCCTGCTGAGGACCCTAGCCTGCAGGGCAAAGAAATGCCAGGCCCTCCCTTGAGGGTGGGTTGGTATCTAGAAGATGAGTTCCTTTTCTCCTCAGGTTCCAAAAACAGGCAAAAAGAGGCCTGGAGAAGCCACACACCCCAGGGTCCTCAGCAAGGGCTGGCTTAACCGAACACACTGGGACCCAGAGCTGCGTTCTTAAGATCTGGTCTTCAGACTGTCTGCTCCCAACCCACCTGAGCTGCTTGTTAGAATGCAGGTTCCAGGACCTTCCATAGAATCTACAAAATCAGGGCTGGGGTTTTGGAATATGCACTTTTTTTTTCTTTCTTCTCTCTCTCTCCTTCTTTCTTTCTTTTTTTTTTTGTGGGGGGGACTATGTACTTTTGAAAGATTCCCCCAGGTGAGTCTGAAGCAGGCTCAAGTTTGAGAACCAGTGATCTAGAGCAGAGGTTGGCAAACTCTGGTCCACGGGCCTGCAGCCTGTTTGCTCACGGCCTGCGAGCTAAGAACGGTTTCTACATTTTGTGATGTTTGGAGGATGGGGATGGAGGAGTGGGGGGGAGAATTAAGAGGAATAAGATTGGTAACATGTGAAATTTCTATGACATTCAAATTTCAGTGTCCAGAAATAAAGTTTTACTGGAACACAGTCTCACCATTCGTTTCCCATTACCTATGGTTGCTTTCATTGCAGAGCTGAGTAGCTTTGACAGAGGCCCTTCGGCCCATAAAGCCTAAAATATTTACTATCTGGCCCTTTACAGGAAAAGTTTGCTGATCCCCACTTGCCCAAATATGTTGACTGCATATTCCTGTTGGTAAAATCTGTTTTAGCACAATCCTCCCAAATTGCATCTATTTTATCAATTACACACAAGCATCACTTTACAAATATGGAATGTCTCCTGTAAAACTTACACCAAAAATATGAATAAAACAAAGGATGAGATGAAAAAGAACCACCTCCAGGAGTTCTAGGGTTTTCTCCCTGTACTCCCAGTGGCATGTAGCCCACACCCCACCTTGAGGACCCCTAGTGGGGTCTATTCACTTTTCAGAGAGGACACTGGTGGGGAGGAAGCAACCAAGGAGAGGTGGAAAGCCCGTGGTTTGTGTGTTCCGGGATCGCTGGGCTGGGCCGGGGCTCGGGGAGGAAGTGGGACAGAGAGTGACAGAATAGCTCCCCCTCACCCCCCAGAGGAAACCTGGAAAGCAGGACACAGAAAACTGGTCCTGTCCTGAGCAGACCCAAGCCTGAATTCTCTGCAGGCCTCGGACCAGAAGCCGGTTCTCACTTCCTGTTCACCAGGATCCTGCCCCATGCTTCTCCCAGTGAAAAAGGGGGTGGGGTGAGGGGGACAGGGAACGGATGGGGGCAAAGCCTGCCGTTTCCCAGAGCAGAAGCAACGAGCGATCCTGTGCCCCTGTGCCCCGGAAGCCCCTGCCAAGGCCTGATCCAGCTGTCCCAGCCCGGGACCTCCCATGGGCCACCCCCTCCCACTTTCTTTGCTGCCTTCTCGCGTCCGCTTTGCAAGGAGGGCAAGAGTTAACTCTCAGCCAGGCAGGCCTTACACAGGAGTAGCTGGGCTAAAGGTCTGCAGGGCTGGTCGTCTGGGACCACCCACATCGTTCCACTGCTCTTCCAGCTGTTAACTGACGGTGACCCACTGCAGCCCAGGCTGGGAGAACAGGTTGGGCAGCAGCAAAGCCCAGGATGGGCCCTGTCTGGAGGCAGGGAGGACCAGCCCCCTCCTCCCCCTGCCCCTTCCCTTCATGCCCGAGTAGGGACCCACATCCAAATGGTGAAATAAACTGAGCCCATTCCTGAAGGGGAGGCAGCTGGCCCTGGTCAGACTGAAAACTCATTGAATCCCTGAACTCCCACAAGGAAGAGCACCCAGGGGTTAAGTTCAAAGACACAGGGCCAGTGCCCTGCTCTCAGATTCCTAAGGGCAAAAGGTGAGTGTCCCTTAGCCCCACTCCCTTGGTGACCCCGTCCTCTGGTGAGCAGTCGGGGGTGGGGACAAGGAGAGGCCTCTAGGCTCCCAAGGCAACTGGCCTTCTGACTTTTGTCCTGGGGGGTGGGAAAGGTCAGCTTCCCTTGTTTACTGTCTGTTAATGAAAAGAGGCCTGACTGGGAGCCGCTGACTAGGGGAGGGAAAGTGCACAAGTGGAGGCCGACAGAGGCCTGTACCGGGCCCTGAGGGAGCCAGGAGGTGGGCTGAGGGGCAGGTGTGTCCCTGGTGCCAGGGCCCAGCTACCCTGGCTGACGGCCCACTTCTCTGGGTATGGCTCTGTCTGTATTAGTGAAGGGGTGACTCTGTGAGGAAGGAGGCATGTCTGGGTCCCAGGCCTGGCTCCATCTCCCCTTTTGTGTCCTACAGACTTAGTCCTTCATCGAGAGCTGCAGTGTCCCTCCCACGTCTCATCCCTGGGGTCATGAGCCCTTCACTTGCTCACGTGAGCTTGGAAGAGTCCCGTCCCCTCTGGGCCTGAGTTTCCTCATCTTAAAAAGAGGTTACGGCACCACCTGCTCCCACGTGGTCTGGAGGCTCCCAACTACCTCTAGGAACCTAGCCAAACTCTAGAGCTGAAAGCAAGTATGGACATGCATGCGTTTCCACAAGTGGCTGATGGGATCCATCTTGCTCCTTAAAAAGCCACCCCACATGCGTAAATATCTATAAAATTAGGGCCAGCTGATTCAGGTGGACAGAGTAGTGGCAGCCTCCCCACCATCGATGCAGGAACCACCTGTTAATCGTAATAGTAATAACCTTGACCTTTGCTCAGCTTTTCACATTGAGTTCTCTGCACATAATCTCCCTTGGCCCTGACAATAATCACCCTAAAAAAATAAGTCGGATAGGTACACTTTAATTCCTATTTTACAGAAGTAAATGAGGCTCAGAAGTTAAATGACTTTCATTACTCAGTCAGGGCTGAGGCTGGTGACACAAGGACAAAGCCACAGCTGGACGGGCCCTTTCCTGGGTCAGGGTGACCACATGCCCAAGTCTGCCCCTAGTACCAGTTCATGCCTTCTGGAATAGATATGAATAGCACTGCCCTTCACTCTCAAAAGGGATGATAATCACAAGGTCACCCTAACTTTGAGAGAAGGGGTGCCTGGCACTTAAGTCAGGAGTTGCAGCACAGAGGGGAAATGGACTGCAAAAAGTGAGGCTGCAGTTCCCTTCTGCGCAGCCCCACCTGATAAAATTTCAATCCTCCCAACTTCCTCTCCCTCCCCTGCCCAACAAGCGAGGAAACATTACTTTGCTGATCAACCTAATGGTTTGAGAAGCAAGGAGGCACCTTAAAGGGTATTAGCACATTCAAAAGGGAAATGAACATTTTTCAGAAGCCAAGGCCCTGTCTGATCCCTCCCTGTTCCAAGCTCAGCAAAGTTCTAATCGTCCAAATGCCCTGAAAAGGTGTCACCATAAGCTCAGAAATGTCAGCAGAGCCCTGGTCTAAAAACTGTCCTGGGATCCCATGGAAGGATGCCAGGCTGTAACTGTGCCCATGAGATCCAAGTGCACATGGGTAGAGGGACCCAGGCCTAAGGACCCTCCTCACTCATCCAAGGGCCCTGCCAGCCAGGACTCCAGGATGACTAGTTGAGGGTCCATTCCAAACCTAAGAAAAATGCATTTTTTCTGCTAGCTGATGTTCCGTTTTCTGAACCCCTGCTCTCCTGACTGTGGTGGAAAACACAGGTCTGACTCCACACTTGCTTCCACATGATTCTACATCATGACCAAGAAGGGAGCATCAGGCTTTGAATGGAATAGTCAACTCACCAGCCAGGGTCTGTTTTTTTCTAACAGTGTTTCTGTTTGTTGCAGTCCTCTGTGGTGCCCTTATATGTATAACTCATTTCCTTTTCTCAGCCAGCCCAAGAACAATGTATCACTGTCATCCCCATTTTACAGATGGGGAAACCAATGCTCAGGAGGTAGGTAAGGGGTGGGTGAGACCTAACGTCAGCTCCTAGTTCTCAACCACCATATTATGCTGTGCTCCCTGTGAGAGACTAACACGATTTTGTTTTTAAGACAAATGTAAATCTGTGCTCGATTTCATTAGTAATCAGAGAAATGCAAGTTAAAACCATGAGATACCACTACACACAATCAAAATGGCTAAAATGAACAAGTCTAAGGATGTAGAGCCACGGAAACTCTCATCACTGCCGGCGAGAGGGTAAATCAATATCACCGCTCGAAAAGTATTTCAGTGTTATCTGGTAAGGCTGAAGGAACATACGCTCTGAGATCTGGCAATTCCACTCCACGTTATTAACACTAGGAAATATGTATGAAGCTGTCCACAGCCACAGAAGCAATCCAAATGACCAGAATCAATATAAGCATTTTAAATGGAATGCTATACAACAACAAAAAAGAACAAACTACAGCTGCATGCAAACATGTACATGATTCTTTAAACCCAATGTTGCCCAAAGGAGGCAAGACTCAAAAGAACAGATATGTTCAAAATTGGGAAAAACAAAACTATAGTATTCAGAAATGCATAGCTGGGGGGGAGGGATAAATTAAGAGTCTGAGATACATATACACACTACTAAATATAAAAGAGATAATCAACAAGGACCTACTGTATAGCACAGGGACCTCTACTCAGTATCTTGTAATAAACTATAAAGGAAAAGAATCTGGGGGAACAAATATGTATATATAAAACTGAATCACTTCTCTGTACACCTGAAACGAACACAACATTGTAAACCAAGTATACTTCAATTTAAAAACAAGAAAAAAAATTACATAGTAAAAAAAAAGAAAGCACAGCTACATTATAAAATTGTAAAGATAAGAACAGCACACGCTTTCAAAAATTAAACTACAGGGTTGTCCAACAAGCCCACCTCTGGGGCATTTGACTCTGGGGCTAGAATTTTCTTTGACTTTACTGTTTTCTACTGATCAGGCCTGGACTATAAGGAATGAAGCTTATTTAAGGAATATAAGCTACTAATTATTTCTGACTGAAAGAAATGCAAAGGATTTCTGCCTGTAGCAAGGCTTTCTCCAAAGCTTATGGTTTGGGGTTTTTATATAAATTAATTAATTAACTTGTTTGTTTTGGCTGTGTTGGGTCTTCGTTGCTGCTCACGGGCTTTCTCTAGTTGAGAGGCGGGGGGCTACTCTTTGTTGCGGTGCGCAGGCTTCTCATTGTGGCTTCTCTTGTTGCGGAGCACGGGCTCTAGGCGCCCGGGCTTCAGTAGTCGTGGCACGTGGGCTCAGTAGTTGTAGTTTGCGGGCTTAGTTGCTCCGCAGAGTGTGGGATCTTCCCGGGCCAGGGCTCGAACCCGTGTCCCTCGCATTGGCAGGCAGATTCTTAACCACTGTGCCACCAGGGAAGCCCAAAGCTTATGGTTTTATAGTCCTGGAGGACATTAACTAGGTCTGCAGCTAATGGCAGAACACTAACTAGTTCTGTATCTAATTATACCCAGTGCTTTCTTTCACAGACTAGGCATCACCTCTGCCTGTCAGATGCTCCAGCTGGTTCCTCATAATTAAGGTAATTATATGATAGGTATTCACTGCATGAGAGTTACGTTTTTTGTTTTTTTTTTTTTAACACTTTGAAAACTCTATTTTGACAGGGGTGCTGTCATGCTCTGCTTCTTGACTTGCATGGTGAGTACACACACAGGTGTTTACATGTTACACTTCACAGAAAAAGGAAAAGTTAAAAGACCCAAAATTGTACACAGAAAATCAGTATATAAGTAGATATGTAGATAAATAAAATCTTTTCTGCTTGAAGGTTGTGGCTCCCATATAGGGACCTCAGCAATTAAAGACTCCCGTCCATTACAGCCATCACAGCTGGTGACCAAAGGCCAGGATAAATGTCAGCTCACAGCCTGCGGTCCTGGCCTCTCACCCCTTCAGGTGCCTTTAATGAAGACACAATTACTAAACAAGGTCCTACTGTATAGCATAAACTATATTCAATACCCTATGATAAACCATAATGGAAAAGAATATAAAAAAAAAGAACGTATATATATATGTATAACTGAATCACTCTGCTGTTCAGCAATAATTAACACAACATTGGAAATCAACTATGCTTCAATTACAAAAAAAAAAAGACACAAATACCACAGATGACTAACTAGCACCTTGCCCCCTCAGTTTTCCAGACATTCTCAGTACTAGACAATGGCCTAACTTTTCAGCCAAACTTTAGTCCATGTCCCTTCTTTAGCCACAGCGTAGAAAGCAGACGAGTCTGCCTTTAAATTAATAGCAATTGACAATATTTATCACATGCTAAGTGCTTGACATTTTCCTCACAAATGAGGAGTCATCTGACGTTAACCTGGGAAGTGAGTGACAAGCTACATACAGGAACGCTATTTTGGATACAAAACAAAAGGTGTGGCTCTAAACACCAACTTTCCCAAAACTCTTCCAGGAGGGGCAAGTTAACAACTTTTAAAGTTCCCTGGGGGATTCTGGGATGTGGCCAGGCCTGGCACCTCTGGTGAAGCTTTTTCAGGCTCTTGGTGACGATTCTCAAACTTCAGGTAACCCAGGGAATGTGTTAAAAATGCTGGTTCCTGGGCTTCCCTGGTGGCGCAGTGGTTGAGAGTCCGCCTGCCGACGCAGGGGACACGGGTTCGTGCCCCGGTCCGGGAAGATCTCACATGCCGCGGAGCCGCTGGGCCTGTGAGCCATGGCCGCTGCGCCTGCGCGTCCGGAGCCTGTGCTCCGCAACGGGAGAGGCCACAACAGTGAGAGGCCCGCGTACCACATATTTTTTTTTAAAAAAAAAATGCTGGTTCCTGAAAAAGAAATTTTATTTTCTATCTCTTTAATTTTGTATCTGTATGAGATGATGGCTGTTCCCTAAACTTACTGCGACAATCATTTCATGATGTAAGTAAGGCAAATCATTATGTTGGAAAGCTTAAAGGTATACAGTGCAGTATGCCAATTATAGCTCAATAAAAATAAAAAGGAACAACAAAAATAATTTTAAAAATAAAATGCTGGTTCCTAAAAAAAGAGAGAGAAAACGTTGGTTCCTGGGTTCTGCTCCCAGGTGGCCTGGGGAGGAGGCCTGTGAGCCTGCATTTTCAATCAACCTTTGCAAGTGATTCTCGTCCAGCTGTTTGGAGGCCCGCGTTGACAGACTAACTGTACTTGCTAAAACCAAGAGTCTTCCAGCATTGTGGTCACAAGTCACAGGTTCCAGCTAAAGCTGCAAAAGCAGAACCAGGTCAGGCTCAAGTCACCTCCCCCACCTCAGAGCAGAGGACAATCAGCTAATTGCAGCCCTGTGGTTAATGATAAGATGTTATCTCCTCAGGTGTGAGTGTCTTGGCCAGGGTGAGCTCTGTTACCAGGGCTCCTCAGACATTAACACCTCCAGTAACTAGTTTGGGGGGAGGGGATATTTTCAAAATTTCTAAAATAATTTGTGTTATTTTTATAATTAGAAGAAAATGAATCAATAGTATTTAGACCTCATCAACAGATATCTTTTTTTTGGCCTAAAAAATTAGCAAAGGTTGGGGCTTTCCTGGTGGCGCAGTGGTTGAGAATCTGCCTGCTAATGCAGGGGACACGGGTTCGTGCCCTGGTCTGGGAGGATCCCACATGCCTCGGAGCAACTAGGCCTGTGAGCCACGACTACTGAGCCTGCGCGTCTGGAGCCTGTGCTCCGCAACAAGAGAGGCCGCGATAGTGAGAGGCCCGCGCACCGCGATGAAGAATGGCCCCCGCTTGTCACAACTAGAGAAAGCCCTTGCACAGAAACGAAGACGCAGCACAGCAAAAATAAATTAATTAATTAATAAACTCATACCCCCAACATCAAAAAATAAAAAAATAAAAAAAATAAAAAATAAAAGCCCCAGGCTGGAAGCAATGAGTGAATGTGCTGGGGGTTGGGTTGTAGGCAGGGAACAGGTATCCAAGATAAGACAGTCTTCACAATGAAAAGCCACAGAGGCTGAAGACTCGAGATTCCAGCTTTGTGAGCCAACTGGGTCTTCCGTCCCTTGGCTTCCCCTCCCTCCTGTTTTCCATGTGGACAGCTGAGACCCACACCTTCTTTCCTGCGGCTTTACCCTTTGGAGGTCCGGCCACCGGTTGGCAGGGAAGCTCTAGGGTGTGAGGTCTGGCCCTGGCTTATAAAGAAGCAACTGAGACAGGCTTTTTTTTTCTGGCGGGGGTGGGAGGCAGAGGAGCACGGGAGCAGGTAGGGATTACAGCCCTCAGAGGCGTCCTAGCCCAAGGGAAGCACTCCATTTCCTCAAGCCATGAATTTCAAGCTGCTGGTCAACAACCTAGTTGCGAAACCCATTTAGTTAAGTCGGCAACCAGAGTCTTTCACAAACTAAAATAGAACAGAAAATATCCGAAGGCCCTTTAAGCGGTAAAGCACTCTTTCCGGTAAAGCACTCCTTCCTGGAAGCTTTGATTCTGTTTCCCTTAAATAAATCAGCAGGCCTGTTGGGTGGGTCACGATGTGAAATGTATTTCATACTGCAGGTTGCTGTCAAAGCTTAAAAGCCATGGTCTTGGGCACGGCAGGTTCTGATGGCTTGGGCCCTGGCTTCCGACATCCACCTGAGCCACTGCCGGAGTTCACCCTAAGCACGGTCCAGCCAACTTCTAGAAGGAGTGCCCGACCAAGGAGGCCGGGTGGACGGCTGAGGGCTAGATGCCGGGTGGACCAGCTAACACCCAGGCCCCCTGCAGCCTCTATCTCCAGTCCCTCAGCCCAGTGACACGGGCAACTTGCCAACCCCTTCCTGTTCCAGACATGAAGACAACCGCTTGCCCGGTCCTTTGTAGGGCCCTGTTCGACACGGGTCTGCGGCCCACGTCCTGTGCTTGTGGCTTACAGTGGTGCCCCCCCGACCTCACATTGCCCAAAGCCCCTTAGGCAGCCTTCCCACAGCCCAGAGCCACTCAGGCTGCTGGTCCTTGGCTCCACCGAGCAGGGAACTGAGGCCTGTTCCCTGGCCACAGGTGCCGTGGGGCGCATCGATCCACTCTCCACACCCAGCCCTGTCATGGCCAGACACTGGTCACCGCCCTGGGCCCAGGAGTGCCAGGCCAGGGCCAGCAGGCAAAACCGGCTGGGGTTTTTACACAGGAAGGAAGAGCAAGCCGAGGTGGGGGAGGAGGCAGAGGAGGGGCGGAAATGACTGCAGTATCAGCGCCCAAAGGCAGACAAGGGGGAGGCCGGCTCTTCCCCCACCTCTGCCGCCCAGTTTTGACCTTTGTGCTCAGACAAAACAGCCAGTCTGGACCCTGGCACTCACCACAGCCGGGGGATGGGGGGGATTTTCAGAGAGAGTAAGGGGTACGGGGGGGATTTAGCATAAAGGCCCTCCCTGTACACCACCCCCCAGAAGTCCAGTCCTTTTAAGGCGGAAATACTGTGTGGGCAGAGGGTATCAAAGGGGGAATCTGGGGGTGCACAGAGGAAAGGCATCTGGGAACTCCAAAGCCTTCCCTTCCCTCTGCTCAAGCGGCCGCCAGCCAGGCCCGCCTAGGAGAGCAGGGGCAGCGGAAAACTGGCCTCACGCGTGTCTGTCAGACGGGCGGGGAGGGGACGAGGAGAGAGGGCAGGGCGTCAGTATGGTGCCTGGGGAGCAGGGGGCTCACGTTACTGATCTGATCCTGGGTCTTTTTGATCCTCTGGAGTTCCGGTGTGTCCGCCACCACACTGAAGCCTTTGCCCTTGTTCTTCTCAAACTCCTCCTTGTAACGCACCTGGAGGACCAAAGGGTGGAGAGGGATTGGAGTCGAGGCACGGGCAGCAGAGGGCCCCAGCCTGCAGCCGCCTCTAAGGCAGCAAGCAGCCAGGAGAGAGACCCCGACCAGAAACCCCCCTGCAGTGACATACACCTCCACACTCCAACTCAAAGCACAAGCCTTGGCCAAGAAAGTATTAGACTCATGATAATAAACCATTAATATGTATTCAGTGTATCCTGAGTGCCAAGCGCTCTACATGAACTATCTCATTTAAGTCTTGCTGTATACTATCATTAGCTCCATTTTACAGACAAGGAAACTGAGCCGCACAGAGGCAAAGTCCCACGCCCAAGGTCGCAGCTTAGCAGCACATGTCGAGAGCCACCAGGATGAAACCCTCATCTGCCTGACTCCCCACCCTTCACCACTGGCCCGTCTTGCCTGAAAGCTAGAGGAAGAAGGTTCTTTCCAGAGTTCCAATGACTGGCCCAGCCCTCACCCTAGCCAGGATGTGGCTCTACCCGCCGAAAGCCCGAGGGAGTTTCTTTTTTTTTTGCGGTACGCGGGCCTCTCACTGTTGCGGCCTCTCCCGTTGCAGAGCACAGGCTCCGGACGCGCAGGCTCAGCGGCCATGGCTCACGGGCCCAGCTGCTCTGCGGCATGTGGGATCTTCCCGGACCGGGGCACGAATCCGCGTCCCCTGCATCGGCAGGCGGACTCTCAACCGCTGCACCATCAGGGAAGCCCCCGAGGGAGTTTCTAAGTGACCAGCTGAGTGAGGGCTGTACCAAGGGACAAAGTTGGTGCCCAGAAAGCGGGGAGGTAAGACAGCAGCTCGGAAAACTCAATCAATGAGCCTTTGACAGGCCCCGGCGGCTGCCAGGCTGGCTTCTGAGGTCAACGCCACAGGAGGGGATGAAACTGGCGGGGGACAGACAGCACTTCAGAACGGGTTTCCAAGCTCCGGGGAAGTCCCCTACCACACCTCCACTGCCTCCCTCTTTTCTGAGAATTCCATAGAAACCTGAGTACCAGAGGGGCTTGAGTCAGACGTCAGAAAGGACTTCCCAAGCACTAAAAGAATTGAAATATGAAAACTATCCTGTCCTTCCCTGGGGTTTTGAGGAACAGAACGGAGGCTGGAAATGTCCCTGGGGCAGAGAACTGCTCCTTGGCTTTCTGGGTCTTCACCATCCACCTCGGCGCCAGCTGTTCCAAACCCCACCAGCTGCCTGGATTCCCTCCATGGGAGCTGTACTGCCCTAGAGGCAGGTCAGCCCAGGACATGAGGCCCAGGACCTTGGGAATCTCCAGGCAGCTCCCAGGCGTGGAGTCATCTGGCCACATGGCCAAGCTGCACCCGTGTGACCCGACTGACAATACATACCTGTCAGGTCCTCTGCACATCCCCCAGGGGCTGGGGTCCCTGTTTGTGTCCCGAGCCCCAGCTTACCCATCCATGGGGTTCTTGTGCCTAAAAGGTTCCAGAACCTCTTTTGTTCTGATCCAGACTAAAAACAAAGGCCTGGATGTGCTAGTTCCCATCAGACTGGAAGTTAACACAGTGGGTACAGGTACCATCCCACCCCAAGGGCCCAGAATTGCCCAGCATCATCTCCTCCAGGAAGGCCTGGGCCAGCACAGCAACTCTTAGTGTTGGGGGTAGGGGCGTGGAGAGAACCCTCTGGGAAGGGCGCATCAGGAAAGGTAAGAAACTTAGAGTCAGAAATGTGTAGCTCCATATACACTAATATGTATAAAATGGATAACTAATAAGAACTTGCTGTATAAAAAAATAAATAATAAAATTCAAAAATTCCAAAAAAAAATGTGTAGCTCCAGATGCAGAAGCCCAGATCCAAGGCCTCTGGCCTTGGTTTCCTCACCTATAAGAGGACTGTCATAGGAATCAGTTAAAATATGGGGAGGGGGCTTCCTATCACCAAGCATAGGCAAAGAGCCAGAGGGAGCTGGTATGAACATAGGCTGTCTCCCACCTGCTGAGTGATCTTGGGCAACTGACTTAACCTCTCGGGCCTCAGTTTCCACATCTGTAAAATGCGGATCATGATGGACCCATTCCAATTAACGGTGCGGATTACAGACAGTGGCTCTAAAGCAGCAAACACACTGTGGAGCACACAGCAGGGCTCAATGCGTACTGATAAGGGTAGGTGTGAGAGTGCTTTGTCAACCTTAAAGTGCTGAACAAATGCCAGTCCCCCACTCCTCCTCTACTTCCAGGCCCCTAATCCAGGGGAATAATTGTCATGGCAACACTACAATGACATCAGCTGGTTCCCAGGCTCAGGAACTGCCTCTCCCTCCCTGCTGGGGAGGGTAATTCATTTCACTCCTGGCACAGGCGGCCCAGAGAGGGCAGGGCTGGGCGGAGTGGGGGCAAGAAAGGATGGAGGACTGGGCTCACCACTACTTTGCTGTATGTTCCTGGGCTAGTCAGTCCCCCTGTCTGGGTCCCAGCTGATCTCTAAAAGCCCTCCCAGCTCTGGAGTGTGTGACCATATTTATTAAGCACCTGCAGGCCCTGACTATGGAGAATCAAGGGGGGGAAGATTCTCCAGGAGGCTGTTTGGAGCTGGAGTGTGTGGCAGAGGTAAAAGGTGGGGAACCAAGAGCGTGGGGAGGCCCCTGTCTAGAGCCTCGCTCAGCACCCAAGCAGGAGTGTTTGCCCTCATCTGGGATGGCTCACCAGGACATGACAGGAGGCTCTAGGAGGGAAGTTACCTGCCCAAGGTCACTCAACCTGCTTTGTTGGTAGATTCAGGATACAACTCAGCACTGCAGCTAGATAACTGAAGCCTGGATGCTGCCTGGGCCTCCCATCCTGGAAACTCCCAAGGCAGGGCTGGGAATGATGCCTGAGGCCCCTCAGGCCTGAACAACCACAGCCCCAAGAAACTCTACTTTTTAATATGTAAATTTATTAATTATTCTCTCAGGATCTATCTTGTTCATCACTATTGTAGCAAACAGTAGGTATAAACATGTGTTTGTTGGGTAAATGATGAATGAATTGAATGCAGACATAAAATCTCCAAACAGGCAGCATAATTTGAAAAATAAAGCAGAAACTAACACACCATTGTAAAGCAATTATACTCCAATAAAGATGTTAAAAAAAAACAAACTGCCCTGCTGACCCAACATAAGAGAAAAGATCACAACCTTAAAAACTTTTATTGAAAAAACCATACCAACAATTTCCACTTATTATGTGCCTACTATGAGCTGGACCCACATACTGTGTAACCCACCCCCTTCTAACAAAAAAAATCGTTTTAAAATTAGACACACACAGGAACTTCCCTGGTGGTGCAGTGGTTGAGAATCCACCTGCCAGCTCAGGGGACACAGGTTCAATCCCTGGTCTGGGAAGATCCCACATGCCGCAGAGCAACTAAGCCCGTGCGCCACAACTACTGAGCCCGCAAGCCACAACTACTGAAGCCCGCGCGCACTAGGGCCCATGCTCCTCAACAAGAGAAGCCACCGCAGTGGGAAGCCCGCACACTGCAACGAAGGGTAGCCCCTGCCCGCCACAACTAAAGAAAGCCCGCGCGCAGCAACAAAGACCCAACGCAGCCAGAAAAGATAATAAAGAAAGAAATAAAACACACAACATAAAAAAAAGAGGGATTGTGATGAGTTCATAACATAAATGGAAAAAAAACCCAAAATGTTCCCAGCAAAAAATCAAAAATAAATAAAAATAAAATTAGACACACACAGGTGGGGGAGGAGATCCAACGAAAAAGGTCAGTTCTGGAAGCAATCATCAGAAGGCCTAGCGTTCCTCAGCTTTATCATGCCCAAGTTCCATCTCCTCTCCTTTCCAGGAGAGCAGTAACAGCGAACATTTATTGAGTGCTGACTGTATGCCAGGAACTGTTTTAAATGCCTAATATATACTAACATCCTCACAATAACCTTTGGAGAGAGGTAATCCACACTTTACAGATGAAGGCACTAAGGCTCAGAGAGGTTAAATAACTTGCCCAAGGGCACACCGCGAGCGATGGCAGATCCAGCATTTGACCCTCAGCCAGCTCCAGTAAGAGTGACACAGGTATGCTGCCTGCCTTGCTGGTCACAAGATTCAAGATAAGAGAGTGGGAACCCTGCCAAGAGCAGGGCAGAGCATGAGGCTCTGCTACACTCTCCTGTGCCCTGTGGCATGCGCCCTGTGGCATATCCCACGCGCAGCACCATGGATGATGAGGGAAAAATGAAAGAGACCTTTTTCTTGCACTTCTGCCTGGGCTCAGGGGCCACCCCAAGGCTGCTGCCTCTCAGCGCAGGGCTGGCAGTGGGAGAGCTACCAGGCCCAGCCACCAGTGCCCCGCTTCAGCCAGGCCTGGGCAGGACCACCTAGAAGGTCATTTCTGGTCGGCTCTGTGGCTGCTGCCCCCACAAGGGAGGCTCCAGGTGTCCCAGACACCCAAAGCACCACTTTGGGAACCAATCTAGAGACAGGAAAACCAAGTTGAAATAGCATATGGGCAACTTCCCAGAGACTGAGAAGAGACACACCAACGCAGGCCCAGGAAGGGGCCTGGAAAGAGACCAGCTGACACCCGGGTGAGGTGGGGCAGACAAGGTAGGAGAGGCCCCCACTTCCCTTCCCGTCAGCCACTGGCCACGCCAGCCGGCCCTGCCTCCACAGTGGCCGAAGGAACCAGAACCCATCACCGCCCCCAGCCACGCCTGCTCAGCCCTTCAAGCCTCAGAGCATCGGGCCCAGCCCCCAACCTCTAGGTAACTGGGTTTGCTGTTCCTATTTTACCGGGCAGGAAAAAAAAACCCAACTCTTGAGAGGCAAGGGGCCAGACTCAGACCACACAGCTGGGGGGAGGTAGGAGACAGAACCAGGCTTGCGAAGAGGGCAGGACCGGGGTCTCCACCCTCCGCCTATCCCAGCCCCAGCCCCCAGGAGCCCAACTGCAGATTGCAGCAGTGGCCTCAATGCAAAGCCCTAACTCACACCCCTCCCAGCAGCTCCTTAGCTCCCTCCCTACCTCACAGCCTGGCTCAGCCTCTCAGAGCATGTCTGTGGGACCAAAAGCCCTCATCAGAATCACCAGGGCCGCCAAAATGCAGATTCCTGGACCCGCCCAGAACTGCCAAACAGAAACCCCTTGGGCGGGGCCTAGGACTCTGCATTCTAAAAGGCCCCCCCCCCATCCCCACTGGTGACTGGAGCATCCTGGGCGTTAGCGCACAGGTGCCACAGCAGGCTGCAGAGGGGCTTGACTTCTGCCTCCATCACGGGGCTCTGGCAAGGGGCATGGCCTCTCTCACCTGTGTCCCCATCTGCACCACAGGGACAAGGGTTCCTCATCATTAGGTGGTTGTGAGGACTAAATGAGGTCCTATGAAGGAGGCAGTGAGAACCTATTTAGAGTGACTGCCTTTCTCATGATTTCCCCAGCCGGCCCCAGAGCCAGGAGCCCAGGACCCAGGAGGCGAGCAGTGGGGCCAGGCCCCTGGGGGACAGGTATAGGTCAGAAGAGCCTTCAGACCCTGGGCAGGGGTTGCTTCCTCCTACAGACCCCACCCCTCAGGGATCAAGTTCCAGGGGCAAAAAGAGCTGCAGCCCAGCTTTTATGGGATCAACAAAGGCTGAGGGAATTAACAGGGTTTGAATTTCTCCTTCTGAGAGTAGGGGTGTGTGTGTGTGTGTGTGTGTGTGTGTGTGTGTGTGTGTGTGTGTGTGTGTGTGTGTGTGTGTGTGTGTGTCCCTTGCTTCTGCCTGAGTGTGTACACACACTCCCACACTCCTCTCAAGCTGTGGGGTGACTACAGGTCACCCCATGGTGCTCTGGTCTGCCTGCCCCATGTAACCCCTTCCACCTCTGGCCCCAGTAGGCTCCAGACAGGATGGGGAGTCCAGGGTGGTGGTCAGGGCCTGGCTAGGGTCTTCCCTGTGCAGATCAGGCCCAGGCCCCAGCGCTGTCTCAAGCCTACTTCCTGCCAGCTGGGCTACTCAGCCCTCCTCAGTTGGCAAGGCTCTGGTATCCACACCGGCTCCCCCAGTGACTGTAACTTTCACACCATAGCGGGGGCAGGGTCTGGGCTGGCAGATGTGAGCTGCTGCTGACATCAGCTTCCCCTACTTGCTCCCCATCACTGTGGGACACACGGGAGGCCTGAACCTCTTCCATAAAGTGAGACCGATCCTGCCAACTGCACAGGGCTGTTGTGAGGATTGAACATTAATACGCCCAGAGCACTGAGCACTCCATACATTAACTATTAATACATTTATTACCTCTATTGCTACATATATGATCTTAGCAAGTCCCTTACTGTCTCTGAGCCTCAGTTTCCACATCTGTACAATGGGAAAACAGCACCTTCCTCGCAGGATTGCTCGGAAGATTCAACGAGAGAATGTGTGTAGATGGCCCAGGGCTGATTCTCCTTCATGTGACCAGAGAAGCCACATCAAGATCTGGCAGCAGGAGCCCCACTCTGGAGGGATCAGGAGAGATCCCCCTCTGAGGCCCTGGTGGATCCTGCAAGACATTTTCCCGGCCCTGGGCACCCTGCCCACTTGGTTACATTCCCCAAGGGGTCTCTGATGAAGCCCTGCTCTGCCCCACTCCACCCCACAGTCCAAGCCAGGTTTGTCCCAGAAGCCCTCCCAGACCCCCAGGCAGGGTTAGTCGTTCTGGCCAAAAGGTTCTGGACCTTTTGCTTATTCCTCAGTGTCCCCTGAAGATCGGGTTCTCCCTGGCGCAGGAAGCCCGTCTCCTCCCCTACTGCAGTGACACACAGGGCGGCTCCCCACCCAGCAGGCGCTCAGGAAAATCAGGCCCAAGGAGACACAGGCAGGACAGGCCCCCTTCGCAGCCTGCCCTCTGAGGGTGGGTGTGAGTGGAGAGGAGGGGGAGGGGACCAGCTTCCTGGAGGAGGTGGGCTCTAGGGGTCCCCCACAAAATTCCTGAAGCAGAAAAAATCCGACGCCCACACCCCTCCCACCCACTTTAGGTAGGAAGCGGGGTATGCTCTCACCCACTTCTCTGATCAAGTCAGGAAATGTGAAGTAACTGGGGGTGGGGTGGGGGCAGGGAGATTGGTAACTGCTAGGATTTCAGCGCCTTGGCCTTGCTGAGTAACCACAGAAGGAAGGAGCCCTTGCCCAATCCAGGGGTTGCCCCGCCCCCAAGGGGCAGGCCCCACCCCCTCACCTGACTCTGGAGCTCACTCTGTTGCTTGAGGCGGAGGTTTTCCGGGGTGTCGGCCACCATGGTGAAGGACTGCTTGGGGTAGTGTCTGCAGGACAGAAAAAAAAAAGGGGGTCATTGTGGTGGAAGGGGCGGGAACCTCTGGGCTTCCATTCTCTTATCCTTGGGCAAGCCCCTGCCCCTGTCCCAGCATCAGAACCACAATGCCCATTGCCCATGGCCAAGGGGAGGCAAGCGTTTCTCAGACTCAGCCTGGGCTGAATTGGGAAGACACATCAGGCCTGAGTGGCTGGCTGGCCACCAAGAACTCCAAAGGGAGGACATGGAGACACTCTCTAAGGGTTTCAGATCACCCAAGTAATCCATGTCTATTGCACAGGAAGGTCAAGGGGGCCAGGCACCCAGGAGGGCCTCGCCAGGCTGGGAAGAAGATGCTCGTGGGGTTAGAACAAAGCTTTCAGCGGAGACCACAAGTGGAGACCAATGTAGCAGAGAAGGGCAGGAGGGATACAGAGACAGGAGTAAGGGGAAAGGGATACACATATCCAGGGGGGCTTCCAGGAAAAGGCAGTGAGACAAAAAACACACACATCCAGAGTGGTGTTTCAAACAGCTAACAAGGTCCAACATAATCGGAGGGTAGATGAGAGATCAGCTTGAGGCCGAGAAGAGGTCACCACGGGTGACAGATAAGAACACTGTAACAACAGCTGATGTTTCCCTGTGCTAAGGGTGTACATTCCTTAGTTCATCAACTTCTTAAAACAGCCCTATTATCCCTCTTTGACAGACTGGAGAACAGCGGCTTGGTAAGGTTAAACAACGTGGCTAAGGCACACGGCCAGTAACTGGAGGCATCCAGATTTGTAGCCAAACGGTCTCCAAGGACTTAACACCCTGAACCAAACCCTCTAATCTCCAGACACAGGACAGACCACGGTCCTGTCCCCCAGAAAGAGGGCTGGCTTGGAGGTAGCAGGAACCAGTTCAGCCCTCAGAGCCAAGCCTGCGGGGACCTCCAGGACCATCCGGTCCAAGCCCCTTCTTTCTCCCAGAGGAGGAAGTCGTGTGCTGGCGCCAGGCACTTAGCTGACTTCATAATTATTTATCACATCGGTTTACTGTCTTCTCTCTCCACTGCGTCTCTATGAGGTGAGGGGATTCTTGGTCTTTCCTTCACTGGTTTATTCCAAGCTCCCCAAATAATACCTGGTGTTCAATAAATATTTGTTGAATAAACGAATGTCCTACCAGGTGTTGAAGCTGAGCCAGGACTAGAACTCGGGTCTCCTCCATTCCCCTGGGTCATCACAAAGGCCCCCAGCAAACCAGCTAGAGGAGAGGCAGCCCCGAGTCACTGTGGTCTGTGTGTAGATGCTGGTGTGTGAAAGGGCTAGGGGTCTACAAAGGCCCCAGTGACTTCAGGGACTGGTAGGTGGCTTCTCTGAGCAGAAGCCAAAGGCTGGCCATTCTTAGCTCTGGCTGGCCACACCCCACCACAACCATGACCACTAGCCGATGCCAGACTCACAGCCTGTCCCCAGGTAAGAGCTGGATCGCCATCTTCCAGCCAGCCAGGTTGGCTGATGTGCCCTGGAACTGGACACAAGCAGCCCTCCACCTCTGTGTGTTTCACCAAGCCTGGCATGTTCTCCAGCTGCCCGGCCCATCGTGAGTGAGAGCTATTGGTAATCACACACAGACTTCCCCGTGTCAAGGGCAGGACTCGGGGGCTGGAGAACTCAACTAAATGGTGGTGGGGAGGGTGGGGGGTGGCTAGAAGGAGCACAGTGCTGGGTGCTGGCCCTGCCACTGTCTCACAGAGTGATTGGCAAATCATCTTTCCCTCTGAGCTAACTTCATCATCTTGGACCTAGAAGCACAAAAGGTGACTCTAGCTGTGTCCCAACTCGTAGCCTGCACTGCCCCACCTGAGTCCTGCCTCCCAGATCAGTCCAGGCCCAGGGCTCCCCGAGCAGAGGGAAGAGCAAGGCAAGAAACTAAAAAGCAAATACAGGTGCCTGCAGCCATCAACAAAATGTCCCATAGATGAATGTGGGGCTAAGGCTGTGGGTCCAGTCCCAGGCTTGGCCCAACTCCGCAAAGCCAGGGCCACCTATAGCTGAGGTGCGCCATTCAAAATCCCTGAGCAGTTCCAGGAAAAGGGAGGATCAACTGGGAGTCTGTTCCTGGAGACTAGAAAGAGAACAGCAGGAGGGATCTAAGTAAGATCTCTAGCAGAACTGGAGGGCCCTGAGGTCCTAGGAGGGAGGGCTTTGGAGATGACCCTCCCACCAAATCAGAGCCATTATGAAGGTGTCAAGGGGTGGGCAGTGCGGTGAGGAGAGCGTCTGTAAGTAGGGGCTCATGAGCACAGGAGGGAGGTTAGGTCCTGAAGCAGGGGGATGGAGAAGACCTTCAGGGCAGCTCTGACCCAGAGCCTGAAGGGTCAGTTCTGAGATGGTGGCTCTGGTTAGCACTTGGTGGGGAAGGGTGTCTGGCGGGCTCGGAAAACACATATGCACAGGAGTCAGTCTGCAAACCCGTGGTTTCCCATTTGCCTGAATGTACAGGGCTAAAATGGAATGCCAGGTCCCGTGGCCCAAGGTCAGCCAGACGCAACCCCACTCCGCAATTCCTAGGCTCCTGTGCACTCTGCGTTATTCCCCACACACGATGAATATCTAGACGAGCCCTCTGCAGCAATGCACTTCTCCGAGACACTGACGCCAGCAGGTCCATGTTCACATACCTCCTACACGCCACCAGAAGGGTCTCAGGAGACCCCCCCAACATGCAGTGGGTGCCTCTGGATGGGGCTGGCGGGTCTTTCATCTTCTCTTTGGAGCCATCATGACCCCCAGATCTCAGCCCCCCACAGCCAGAACACTAATTCCATCAGAAGGGGAGAGGGGGACCAGCCTAGATGTCGTCGACTCAGCTTAATCTGGTGGGAGGAGGAGGGGGATTTTAAGCCTGCATCAGATTAAGATAGATTAAAGAGGGGCTCTGAAGCCTCCGGTCTCTTACCCTTGCCTCCTAACCCCCAACCCCAGGCCAAAAGAGGCAGGCAGCCATGAGCACGGGCTATATTCCTCCTGCTGGGTCAACCCTGTCCCCTACCCAGAGCCCCCAGCCCTGGCGAGACAACTCTGCCTTTCCCGTCCCCTGCTCACTGCGCTTCGGGTTCCCATGGCAACCTCATCCTCGGCTCAAGGCAGGAGAGCTGTGAGAGCAGGCAGAGAGAGTCTATGGGGGTGGGGGAAGAGACACAGACAGCCAGGGTCCTCAACTGCAGAGGAACCCACGAAGGCAAAACTAGGAGGCTGTGTCTGCAGGATCCTTGCAGACAATTTAGTTGAGGAAGACAGGTGCCACGGGTTTGTTTTTAGAAGGGAGGATATGCCAGAACACCAGTGCTGTGCCCCTCCCCCATCCACATGACTGCCTTCCAAGAGGGCTACAATGGATTTGACCTCCTTCCAGAAACGACTGCTGGGAATTCTACCTTTTCCCTCCCTCTCTATCCTCAGGTTGAAGTGGCCCCGCAACCCATTACCCTCAGATCCCAGTTGAGATGAATGGATATATGCGTATCCCAATGCAGGCGCAAAGGCAGAAGAGGGGTCTCCCCGCCCCCAGCTAGAGACCCCACTGGAACCCCAGCCCCACCAACAGACTGGGCCATGGTGAGGGAACGAGGGACCAGGGTGGGGAGAACTGGGTGTCCCAACCCTGGGCTGGAGCCGCGTCCAGAGCACAGCTCTTCTTTGTCCCTTCTGTGGGCCAGCCTGCACCCGGTCCCTTGTTAATCATTCCAAGCGGTGGGCCCTCTGCCGATGCCCCTCCCCACCCTCAATGGCAGTATCAGCTGCTCTGGGAAAGAGAGAGGCATGGAGAGAGCCCACTAGGACAGGAAGTCTGGGGGGCAGGACAATCAGGCAGCTGCTGGCAGCGGCCCAGGCCTCTAGGAAAACTGAGAGTCACATAAAGTGACTTCTGGATACACTGTATCCTGTGCACATTCTCTCCTGAAACATGCCACAAGGCTTTGGGCTAAAAAAGGCAGGCGTTATCACTGTGCCCATTTTACAGATAAAGAAACTGAGGCTCAGTGTCAAGGACAGAGATCTGGCCCTGTCAAGGACAGAGATCTGGCCCAATGCACTCTCCCCTATACCACACCTGCCCAGACAGCTAAGCACAGGCTGACATCCCTCCCCCACCAGGTGAACACCTGCCCACTCCCAGCTCTGCGGAAAGATATGCTTGGTTGGGTCGGTAGAGAACTTCCTCTTCTAAACCCAACCAGTTTCCAAGCTTGGCTATTATGAGAGAACCCTCTGGGGTCTCTCAGCCACCCCCAGTCAGAAGCCACCTACTCCGTAAGACACTTCGAAAGCAGGTGTCTCAAGAGTCCAGACATGACCTGTGGGAATGCAGGAGAAGGGGGGCTTGCCCCAGAGGACCTCTGAGTCAGCCTCCTGCTTGGAGGGACAGTGAGGACAGGGAGGATGCTGAGAAGCTGCAGGGCTCCTGCTATGGTCTTACTGGGGACAGAGATCACCTGTAGGAAGCCCCACTCCCAGTCCCGCCATCAGCTGTGTTCCAGAGGCAGAAGAAGAACAGACCAGATATCCTGGAAGCCCAGCTCCCCCTTTCTACAGGCAACCTCGCCTCTTCCAGCCTTGGATCCCTTCAAAAACCACAGCTTTTTGTTCAAGGAGGAACAAAAATACATCAACAAAAGCAACAAGGAGCCTTTGGTTTCACCAAAAGGGGGAGGAAAAAAAACCCACAGCCCCTACATCCTGCCTCTGGAAGAAGCTGCTGATTCCCCTGCTGGGAACACTGCCCACGGGCAGGCGGGCAGGGAGGGCTCCCTTCTCACCCAGTTTCTCACCAGTTCCCCAGGCCAAAGGGGCTGAAACGGTGGGGATAGGAAGCAACAAGGAGGCATTGTTTGACCAGAGGGAAAAAAATGAGCAGCCAAAAAGATCAAGGCTAGACATGAAGAAGAACTTACCAGCCCTCAGTGGTCGTGGACAAAATGAAAAATGGCAAAATACACAAAGAGAAATGACTCTGCCAAGTCAGGAAAGGCATGGAAACACTGCGCCTCAGTTTCCTCATCTATAAAATGGGCTGCCAGGAAGCAAAGTGATCCCTGAAGTTCCTTGAGGCCCTGACATCTGAGTATAAGGATTTGGGGGTGAGAGAGAGGTAGGGGCTGCCTAGAGGCCACACTGCTCACTGTGGATACCCCTTTGGACTCCCCACTCCCAAACACAGCACACACACCCATCCCACTCCCTCTCCTGGTGCTACCCCCAGCTCCCCAAGACATCTGATCCCATTTTTCCCAGTCAGAGGCAGAGAACCCTGTGGAGGTGGGAAAGCCCCAGTCCCTATTCCTGGACTTTGCCCGCTGCTGCCCCATCCCCTAAGAGCAGCTGGGATTCAAGACAGTTTGCTAGAACCCAGAGATACTTCAAGCCCCACCAGCACAGGCCCCACTCCACTCTCTGAGGCCTGGGGAAGGAATAGGACCACAGTCCCTTGTTCCCCAGAACCAGGGACACCTCCACCCTCCTCAGTCCCTCAGCCCACAGCTCAAGGCAACTGAAGGACAGACCCCTACCACTGCAGTCAGTGAGGAGGGGAAAGGTACAATTGAGCATCCCCCGCTTTCTTCCCCAGCCCATGTCCACCCACTACTTGACACCTCCAAAGCTGGTTCCCCTGGCCTGCAACTCTGCCTCTGTCCCCCTGACCCCCACCCCCACCCCCCTGTCCTCCGGGCTCCTCAACTATTTGCATGGAGACAAAGGACCAGGTTTGTTCGTGGACCCATCTGCCCCACTTTCAGAAAGAATAGTTTACAAAACAGATCATCGAGGGCATAAATATTCCTATAACAACTGGAATAGGCTCACCCCACCTACCCAGAAGCTTCAAGAGAGAATTCGATTAACAGTGGGCTCTTCCCCCACTGGCTATTATGCAAAAGCAGGCATGCTCCCCCCTACCTTGTCATAGCAAGGCTGAGTGCCTATGGCCTGGGAAGTATGAACACAAACACAGCCTATACAAGTCCAACACCCTGGCGTTTCTCCCTGGCCCCACAGCTGGCGGCAGCGTGTGTATCTGTATATGCACAGGCACGTGTGTAAATGTACGTCCTTGGGGGTCCACTACCACCCAGAAGGCTGGCTGTGGGCTCTGGCCTATGTTCTCTCCCCGGCTTCACCCCAGATAAGTCTGGTGCAAAGAGAGAAATAGAAGAGGCCTTTTTGCTGCTTTCAGTCACTTTCCAGAACTTAAATCTCAATCTTGAGAAGCCACTGAAGAGAGACAAGACAGCTTTCTTCTTTCTCTTGCCCACCCTTCCTGCAAGACTCTGGCTCAGGGACTAACCAGAGATCGGCAGAACGTAGAGGCCCCCCTGCACACCAAACCTGCACACTCCCTCCCTGGGTGGGCTCAACTCCCTGGCAAAGGGCCGGGGGCCGGGGGCTGGGAGCGATCACCTGTCCCTCTGGGTCCTGAGTGGGACGTGCTGAAAAGCCAGGCCTGAGCTTCACAAAACAAGGCCAGGCTGGCCTCATCCCGGAAACTGCAGGATTCAGGAACTGGATTATTACTGGGGGTTGGAGCCAAAGGCAGGAAGAAAACGGGAAGGGATGAGAGTGAACACTCAACACCCGTGCCTGGCACATCGCAGGTGCACAAAACTTTTTGGTCTAGGCTCCAGCATCCCTGGGTAGGAATTTTTAACCACGGGAAAACTGAGGCCCGGACAGGTCCGGAGGGCGCCCCGAGCAAGCCGGGCCTGCCTCTGGGTTATCCTGGAATCCCCATGTCTGGCTCGCTGGCAAGGACCTGCAGCTCAGCAGATGCCAGCTGAGGGAGTGTGGCTGCCTCGGGCCAGGTGCTACCACAGCGCAAGTGAAACACAGCTGGGCCACAAATCCCCCAAGTGTTTGGCCCCTCATCCAGGGTCCTTCCCAGGTAACATCCCAGCTGGGCCAAAGGTCAGCTAGGCGTGGAAGAATAAGGAGGACTGTAAAGGCTCAAGGAATGGAGAGGGGTCAACCTGCTTCTCTGGCTGGAGGCCAGGAGAGAGACGGGGGAATCTCACCCTCGGCAGGTTGGAAGCAGCATCCCAGGAGGGGTGTTTTATCCTCTGCCTTCCCTGGAGCCCCCCCAACCCCTGCAGGAGCTACCCACCCCTACTTGCTGCAGCCTCCCTAGAAGAGGGTGAGAAAAGTAAGCTGGGACTTCGGCACTAGACTGAGAACAGGCAGAGAAAACAAGGACCAAGCCTCCGATTTCCTTCTTCCAACTCCCAGTGCTTGCTGCATTCTAGGCTACCGGAGTCTTAGGAAGAGACACGAAGAAGCCTTAGTCCCTGCCATCCACTGGGCTCCGGGCTCAGCCAGACTTCTGCCTGGAAGGGCCGAGGCGCTGAAGCTGCCCCCAAAGGAGCCTAGGTGCCCAGAATCTAGCCTGAAGTGGGCCAGCAATCAAGGGGTTAACTGCCCCAGCCTCTGGCTTTGCTGAACCCCACCCTACTCCCCAACAGAGGGAGGAAGTTGCAGAGAATCAGGGCTTGTGTGAGCCTTTAAGAATTTGAAGAATGTCCCATTTCCCTGGGGGGGGGGGTGGGAGGGGTCGGTAGGGGGAAGGAGACCAGTGGAAGCTAATAGAGGAGAAGGGGCAGCTGAAGGAGGAGCCAGGACAGAGCTGTGACCCTCCCTCCACCCCAGGCAGTCTTCCCAGTGCCCCAATCCCTCCCAGAAGGGAGGTGATGATTCATGGTGCTTCTTGGGCTTGAGATTTTATCAGAAAATCTGTTTTCCCAGCACCTGGCACAGGTTGGCATCTAGCAGCCAGCAGGACAGGCAGTAAGCGCCTGATGAATGCTCCAGCCCCAAGGAGATGAGGCTGTGGTATATGCAGGGGAGGGGAGGGCAGTAAGGGGGAAGACAGCCTTTCACAGGGGTTTAAGGCCCCAACTCCTTTTAGACAGGTCCCAAAGTTCCCCTCCCAGGTGAACTTCAGCTGCAGAAAACCTGCTGACTGAGAATTTAAAAAGAAAAAGAAAAAGGACTCAAGTCGGATCCTGAATCTTTTTGAACAGATCTTGCCGCCTACTTGCAGTGACTTGACCTTCTGAAGCCCCACCTAGTAGCGTGGCTGTGAGGTCCTACATGAGCCCTGAGCTGAATGCAATCAACCTGAAACTGCATGGGATGGGATGGGGGTATCCCCCTGGAACGGGGGACCCCACCTCTACCCACCTCCCCACAGTAGACCAGAGCAAACTCCACTGGAAAAGACATGAAGGTCTCCACCCCCCACCAGGCAGGGAATAGATCTGCCTGGGACCAGGCCGCTCCCTTCATGCTGCCCCCACTTCTCAAGAAATGACTGCTGGGAAGGGCCGTGGCCAGGAACCCCCAGGCCTAGTGCCCAGACCGGCTGGTAGGGGGCAGGGGAGAGGAAACAGTCAGGTGCTGTCATGGGGAAAGAAATGTAGAAGGTGAAGTGGAGAACAGAAACAGGACTTTCTTCTTGAAAGACCATGCTGGATCCCTCTCACACAGCAGGGTGCGCTGGAAGGAACAAGCTTGCTCGCTCTGCGGGGTTTGAACTGGCCTGTTGGGAAAGCCTCTTCCCTTCCTCGAGCTTCGGTTTCCTTCGCTGTAAAATGGGCATGTTAACAGCCCTAACTTCATCCAGCTGCGGTGAGGAGGACTCAACATGGCTAAAACATATGGAGCAGAGTGTGGAAATGCTGGGCCACGTCACGGAAGCACTAGGAGGGAGCCCAGTGCCCGCCCCGCCCCGCCCCGCCCAAGGCAGGACTCACGCGTTGCAGTAGGGCTTCTTCTCGTAGCCCTTGTAGTTCTTCATGTTAAGGGTCATCTTGCAGGTCTCGCAGTGGAAGCACGCTTTATGCCAGAACTGGGGGCAGAGGCGGAGGGAGGACACGCGTCAGACACCAGGATTCAGGAAAGCGGCTCGGACCCCAGGAAGGAGCGCTCCACCCGCGAACACAGCCACACCCCAGGTGAGCCGGGGCCATCTCAGGTCCCAGGCTCTGGCAGCTGATGACACCACCCTCCCCTGTCCCATTGGAGCTATCCGGAGGGGGGAAGAAGGGCACACGCAAGGTTGAGTGGGGAGGAGGCGAGTTATAATAGTGGCGAGCAGTCCCCAGAAGATCTGCGCCGCTTCCCCCAGACCATTCCCTCTGACCCAGCAGAAGCCTCATTGCTTATGCAAAGCTGCGCCAGGGTTGCTAAGAAGCCGGTGCTGAACGTGAGGGGCAGCTCCTCAGCCTTGGCAGAGGAGGAGGGCCCAGCCCCCATGCACCCAGTCCCTCCTAGCTCCCACACCAGGGCCTCCAGACACACCTGGGCCTCCAGACAGACACACCTGGACCTGGGCGATGCGCCGGCCCCAATGCCTCCCCGCTTCCTGAGCGACCCCTGCCCAGACTGGGTGTGGGTGCCCCAGGCTCTAGCCACCACACCCACACCCTTCCCCCATCCCTCAGCTGGTCTTCCTCTGAGGCACCGCCCTCCTCTGCTTGGAGGTGGACCCCCCCACCCTCAATAGTGGACATCAAAGCCCTACCCTGACTACCTGTGTGACCTTGGTCAGGACCTACTCTGAGCCATTTCTGCGTCTGTAGAATGTAAATCATAATACCCACCTCTCGGGATTGTTGAGGTTTAAATGAGAAATCACCTACAGAGCCCTCAGCGTAGCACATGGCATCCCTACATACTCGGGTGTCAGGTGCTGGGCGGGGCTCGGCAGCTTGGCGGGAGGTGGGTGTGTCTTGGGGGTGCAGGTGGGGCTCTGCCGTGCCCAACCACAGCTACAATGCGTGTGAGTGAGAATGCGTGGCAGGGAAGACTCCAGTGAAGCCCAGGGACCCAGAACAGAACAAGGATCCATCCAGTGTGGCTGAGGGAGGGGAAGAGAGTCAAAGACCATACGGGCAGGGGAACTGATGCAACAGAGGTGAGCCCATCCTGAGAAACACTGATGCTCACGCGAACCCAAGCAAATGAGAGAAATCCGCCCCTGGCAGCCCAGGACGAGGCCCCCGGATCAGCACCCACCAGGAGTCCAGCTTCCAGGACCCCAGAATCCCGGCTGCTGGGGTGACCCAGCTGGCCCGTCCCTGCCCCACTTCCCAGCAGCCAAGGGAGACACTCCTGACCCCTCAAAGAAAGAGGCCAGAAGCCAGGGAAGGGCACAGGGAGACTTTCAAGGTGCCCAGCACACGCCCAGTTCTTGGCCACCTGTCAGGAAATTCCCCCAAGGAGGTGCTTTTCAAAATGTGTTTCCCAACCAAGGGGTGCTTCTAGGACACTTTGGAGAAGGGGACAGAGAAAAGGAAGCTGAGACGTTGCCAAACCACCTCCCTCACCCTGGCCCACTTCAACCAGAGACGACGGGGTAATTTGGGGGATAATCACCTTCCAACAGGGTACTTTCCCCATCAAGGAGACCCAAAGGACTCTCCCGTGGCGGAACAGTAAACGAAGCGACAGGAGAACTGCTCTTTGGGAAGGTCAGCGGGAAATCTGGAAGCAAGGGATGTGGCTGGTGTAAGCTGGGCCTCCACCCCAACCGGGGCCTGTCCCTGAGTCCAGCCCACACTCCTACCGGTGCAAAACCCCAGCACAGACAACCCACCGGAAAGCTAGAATGGGGTAGTCCCTGCCCCCACCAGCCCGCGAAGTGAAAGCCCCTGTCCCTCCCCCAATGCCTGGGAGGCACTGGCAGAGTGCCCCAGCCCTGTCACCACCCAGTCTGCTGGCCTCTGCCTGCTTAGCTGCACATGTCCCTGCCTGGGCCCCTACCCCCGCAGGGGCCTGCCAGGAAAAACATTCCCTGGAATCCAGACCATGACCCACTTTCACACACACGTAGGCAGGAATCCGCACTGTCCTAGGCCTGGGGACCTCCGAAGCTGCCCCCTGATTGACTTGGGGGAGAGAAGGAGAGAGACACAGACACTTCCACCCTAGCAGACAGCCAGGTCCCCCCCTCTGGAGCCAAGCCCCTTGGGAAGGGGGCAGAGTATACTGGCCAGGCTGGGGTACAGGGCCAACAGCCAATCCGGGGGTTCCACAAGACACACACACACACACACACACACACACACACACACACACACACACACACACCCCCCCCACCCCCCACAGGGAGGGAGGGG
>NW_006791954.1:3650641-3678696 GCF_000442215.2 Lipotes vexillifer | reverse complement strand
CACACACACACACACCCGCCAGCTGCCACTGGGAGGAAGGGGAGCCCCCCGTACAAGGGAACGGTGCCCATTTCCATCAGTAGCTTCTCCCCACCTCACCCCCACCCCCCTTGCTCTCAGCTACATATGTTAGAGGCTGAGGCAGTGGTCATCTGTTCTCTTACAGGGGGTCCAGGAACAGAAAAAGGAAAACAAGAGTGGACTGAGTACCTTCAGGGTAACTACGGAACTCGGTCTCTGCATCTGTAAAGAGGAGCTAAAACTCCCAGTCCCTAAGAGGTGCTGGGAGATGACACAGGCTCCAAGCCTGGCACACTAGCTGCTTCTCATCACTTCCCTCCCCTCTCTGGAGGAGGGCTCCAAGGTTCAAGAAAATCCAGCAGCTCCTGCCACCGTGTCCTTTTGGGGTAGGAAAGCGAGGGGAGCAGGGGCAGAAAATGACAAGTCATTCAACAGCCCCTTTGGGCCAAGCCTGGGCTGGGAACTCTGAGGGGACCCCAAATGAAAAAACCCCACCCCTGACTCAGTTGGGTCTAGGGAAATAAGTCAATACAACCCCACAATGAGCCTCTGTCTGCCTCTTTCCCCTGCCCAACGAGCCCTGTCTCAGAGCAAGAGTCCCCTCTTTCTTTTCAATTTTTTTTTTTTTAATCTTTTTTGTATTTTTTGGCCGCACCATGCGGTATGTGGGAATCTTAGTTCCCTGACCAGGGATCGAACCCATGCCCCCTGCCTTGGAAGCACAGAGGCTTAATCACTGGACCACCAGGGAAGTTCAAGAGACCCCTCTTTCTTAGAGGCCACAGGTAAGAAGATTTCAGAGAAGCATCCCAGGAATCAGGGAGCAAAGTTACCTCTAGGCATGCAACTTGAATCCTCCCTGCTGCCCCAGAAGTCCACTGTTACCCTATTCACCAAAAACCAGACCTCTGGTGCCTGTTAGAAGCCTCTCAGCCCATCTCCTAGGCTCCAGCATCGCCCTCAACTCTCCCTTACCTGCAGCTCCAAAGCTGCAACCAACTCCACAGAAAGGCAAACAAAGGCTGATGGGACAGAAGCAAGATCCCCCGCACTTGGGTGAGGCTTGGGCCAGCCCTATCTCTCTGGAATCACCATGGAGGTGCGGAAGCGGCTGCTCACAGCTCTGGGTGAGGGGGATGCGTGAACTTCGGGTCGCTGTGCCTGCAGCCTGGTACCTTGCCCTCTGCACCCGGGCTGCCTATGACTCAGGGTTGGAGTATGAGACCTCTCCCTCCCTTCCTGTCACCCAGGGTTACAGTTTCTCACTCCTCCAGGGGCAACCCTAGCCCCACCCTGGCCAGGTCACCAGCCTAGCTCAGTTGGCCACCTGGGAGGCTGGCTTAAAGGCATAGACCGTGGCTGCACCACCCCAGATTCCTGGTTCAAGAGCCCAGGCCCAGAGCATTCCTCAGGCCAGGGTCAGGAAGGGGAGGGACCACTATTAACGAGATAGTGTAAATAAAAGTACTTTTTGCAAACACAACAGGCAGAAGAGCTGAGCACGAAGAACTTTAGATTTGAATTCCAGCTCTGGTGGAAAGGGGAGTGAGCTGCATGACCTGTCTGAGCCTCTGATTATGGGGTTCTTAACTTACAGGAGCGATCACATCTGCTTTGTAAGGCTCCTGCGAAGACTGAGCCTGGCACATTCCAATGAGTCGTAGCTATTATGAATGGATGGTCACGGGATGATCGTGGGGTGCTCTCAGCTAGGAAATGAGGCACCAGGGCTGCAAGGCCTTTTCTCCTTTTTTGTGTCCAGCCCAGCTTCCCTCTACCTTGCTGCCGCCTGTGGGGGCTGAGAGGAGGGTGGTTCATACAGCCAGAGGCAGAGAACTCTCCCAATGGGGGAGTCCGGGGAACTAGCAGCTCACCAATCCTCCACCCTTCCCAAATGCCTCCACCTGTGTTCAGAAGCCCGGCGAAAGCAAGCCAGGGCAGAGGGACATGGCAAGACTCTTAACAATGCAGGTCCCCAGATTCGACTGCTTCCCCACAGGGTCTGGGACAAAACTCCACCTCCCTCAAAATGTAGAGGACGTTGTGAGACACAGCCCCTCTCCCTCCCCAAAGGCCCTGCAGCAGCCCCTGAGAGTGCCTGGCACAAAGTAGATGCTCAATAAATATTTGTTGAATGAATGAGTGATGTCACCCTGTTTCTCCCCCAACTCTGATCCCGTAAGTCCTCTGGGGAAGCAAATCTCGACCTCCAACACCAGCAATACACATTTATTCAGCACACAGAGCACACTAGGTATGGCGGGTTGAGGGCAGGGTGGCCATCAGAGGTGACATAGCTTTTAACCCAGCTAAGTCTTTGGGAGATAAGGCTCAGGGAGGAGAAAAGGCTAACACCAAGGACGTAGCTTGTGCTCTGGGTCATGTCGTGCCGTAGGGAAATTGCAGTGAAACAGGCAAGTCTAATTTGACTCTCTCCTGTTGTAAAGGGGAAGCCTTGGGAAGTTGGTTAGCAACTGTATCTATGGGAGCGAAGGTTCCCCCTCAGGTCTCAGTCCTCCAGGCACCAGGTCCCCATTCCAAGTGCCTGCCCTTACTACCTGAAGGGGGTTGGGAGGAATAGGTCTGATACCTGGATATTCCAGGCCTCCTGCTCAGTGCAGGGGTGAGGTCTCCCCAGGGCCACCTCCCGTAAGGAGAGTTCTAAAAAGAGAGAGGAATCATGAACTCTCACTTCCCAGGGCAACCTCCACCTGAGTGTCCTCTTTCTGCGAGGGCAAGAGAACAGCTGGGGAGGGCACCTTGAAGGATCCCTGCACCACTCCCCTCTGACTCCAAAGGTGTGGGGCTGGAGAGAGTACCCCAGCAAGGTAGGGAGGGCACAGCCTATACCACATCCCCTTCCGGGCACTTTAGTGCACTTCCCCACCTTCAAGGAAAAGACATTACCATACCCATTTGATAGATGGTGAATACTGAGGCCTAGAGCCATTCGTAGAGCTGGCAGGAGCAGACCTGGAACTAGGACCAAGTCTCCCAACTCCCAGGCTAGCAATCCCTCCATCATATATTGCTTCTGCCGTACGTAGGTGGAAAGTGGCCACAGCCTCTTCCCAGTTCATGACCGTGCAGAAGAAGGAGCGCACAGGGAACTCAAGATGCAGAGACCAAAATCCCTATCACCGGGGAAGGGCAAAAACCCCAGTGTGCAAGGACAGAGAGCTCTCAGGTCCTGCCTGCAAGCTCAAATCCTGCCTTCTGGCATGGTCATTGGGAAGGTCAGTACCCACATCTCTTGTACCCATAACATGGCCTTCCTCTCCACCTGCCCAGCCAGGCCCAGGACAGTGGAACAGCAGCAGCCCCATATGCCCCTTTCCTCCAAGAGCAATTTCAAATGTATCTCAGAACCTTACAACCCCACCCCCTCACCCTGACTCAGAGACCAAAGGTCACTGAGGAAGCACCAACCCCAAGGTGGAGGGGAAAGACAAAAGTATCCAACGAACTACCCTTTCCCAAACAAAACCTGGCTCCAGGTGGGCTCCGCACCCCTCTTCCATCCCATGCCCCCCAGCCCCTGCCAGTCCAGACGGGAAGGAGGGAATCTTTGGACTTGGAGCCAGCTTTAGGAGATGGATGACAGGCACGATGAGGAGGGACAAAATCACACAGTCTTCTCCTCCAGACTGGGGAGGGGATGCAGAGAGGAGGTGGATTTTGCCTTAGGATCTTCGGGAGATTAAAAGAGGCCAGGATCCTACCCCAAACTGCCGGAAATACCCAGTTCTACTCTCCGCCCCCCTCCAAAAGTATAATGGCAACCAGATGAACGAGTCCAGCATGATTGGGGGGGGGGAGGAAGACGCGTAAGGGCCCCCAGGGGACAGTGAATTTCCAGAAGGCCACCTTCCCATCCCCCTAACACCTCCCCCTTTTCTTGGCTTCCCCTGAACTCAGCCAACCCCACCCTCCACTGGGGAAACCTGCTTTGAAAAGTTAGCTCTTTGTTCTACAAGCTGGACTCAGCCTCTGAGCACAATTTCAGGAGATTTCTGTGAAGCGACCCCCACCCACCCTACTCCAGCACGCGACCCCGCCCCGGTCCGGCTGGGCGGACCAGCACTGGGAGTTGGCTTCCAATTTGAGGTGGGGGCTGGGAAGGTACGGAGGACGTCTGCTAGTCCATTAACCGCTGACCCACCAAGAGGACTGCAGGTCGTGCAAAAGAGGGGTCTCGCAGTGGGGCTTGGGGCCTTATCCGAAGGCCAGTTCGCCGGATACAACACTCGCCGGCTGATAGCCCCCGCCCTCCAGTCTCCAGGCCAGGAAGCCCGGCCATTCGCCGCCGGAGCGGCCCCACCCTCTGCCCCGCCCCCCCGCCGCCCCCTCCCCCAGCGCCCAGCGCTTCCGCCTACTTGGCGCTAGGCGAGGCGGGGAGAGGGAGCGGCCGTCTCCTCTCACTCTCTCGGCCCTAGGGGGCGGGACTGCACCCCTAACCTTCCCTCACTCCCCCCACCCCCACTCCGGGGCCTGGCTTCCCTACTCCACTCGCGTCCTCCCAACCCCTGGGCACAGAGCCCACTCTTCTCCAGTGGCGGCTGCCCGCCACGCGTGGACTCCTTGCCTTGCCCCGATCTCCTGGTTTCCAGACTGGGGTCTGTCCCCACACCACACGACACCGCCCTCCCTCCCTCCCTCCTCCCAGGATCGCGGGGATGAGGCGGCATAGACCCAGCCCCGCTCTCCTCCCCCGATCTGGAGCACTGTTCGGGGATTGCAAAGACGCGCCTCCGGGTCCCGCGTCTCACCTTATCCAGACAGTTCACCTTCTCCGTAGGGTACACGATCTTGCCGCACCGGGCGCAGTTGGGATTCATGGCTCCGGGAAAGGCTAGGGCGGGGACGCCGGAGCTCGCGCACGTTCTTTCCCCGGAGCGAGCTGGCGGGAGACGGCCGCGGCTGCAACTGCCCAGGCGACGGCGACGGCGGCTGGAGCTAGGGAACTGGCCTCCGCCTCCGCCCTCCTTCCCCTAATAAACACAGCGGGGAGGAGGGGCTGTACCGGGGCGGGGACGCGCCGCGGGCGCGGGCAGGGGCGCGCGCGGCGAGGCGCGCTCCCCGGGCGACCCGGGGCTGCGCGGGGGCGGGTTCCGGGGACGACTGCGGGCCCGGGGGTACGCGCCTAGATGAGCTCCCAAGCAGGAGCAGCCCTGGAGAGATAGGCCCGGAGGCTAGGCGCGGACAGACGACCTTGCCCAGGGCACTTCCGGCGGGGCGGAGCCGATCTGGCTGCACATCTGGGCGTCTGGGCTGCAGGAGGCGGGCAAACCCCTCGCACCCCTCCAGGGTGGGGTTTGAGCCCACTCGAACACCAAATCAGATTCTCCAGATTTGGAGACTTCCTTTGTACCCGTAGGTACCCGGCGAGAACCTGCGGACCGAACGGGAAGTCCCTGCTCCGCCTCCACTAGCCTTCCCCTGCAACATCCTTTCCCACATTTGTAGGGCGGAACCAGTCCCTCCCGCCGGGACTCAGCGCCTCGCAGCTCGAGTTAGGTTTTCCTTCCCCGCGCCTCTGCCGTGCAGCTTTCCTGTGGTTCCCCGGATCCGGGGGCCTTCTGCTTTCTGCTTGGCCCCTTTTCCTCTTTCGTTCCTTTCTCCATATCCTTACTCTCCACCTTTGGTGTAGCGTTGACTTAACGCCCAAAAGAGCAGTATCCAAGGGCAGGGATGGCGTGGGGGTATAGCTCAGTGGTAGAGCATTTGACTGCAGATCAAGAGGTCCCTGGTTCAAATCCGGGTGCCCCCTCGTAGTTTTTTCCTAAACTTATGTAACTAATATAACTCATTCTTAACTCATATTTTAACCTTGGGTTCTAGGTTAAAGAAAGCAGAGAATAGCCATTTAAAAATTCCTTCCTCATTTTCCAACCCTAACGGAAAGCTTTCGGCTTTATTTCGTACTCAGCAGGAGGAGGGGGTGGGTACAGGCACAAATCAGGTACAAAAGCTGCAGGTCCCCACCACCCACGCCAGCGGTATCAGGATTTCTGCGGTCACCGCTGGCAGCCTCAGGGGTGTCAGGCAGTTCCAGGAGCTGGTTCAAGGGACAAGACTCCCCCAAGTTCGTGTTCAGTTTTGGGTGGGGCTGGGTCAAGGGAAGGAAACCCACAGACACAGACTTTCTCCAACTTAAACTTTCTTTATTACAGGTGACAGGCGCATGCCGTCGGCAGAGTGAAAGCACTTCGAGAACGTGGAAATGGCCAATGCCGACCCAAAAGTTCCTTTAATTTACAAAAATAAAGTTACATCCGGATGTAAACTGATATAAACTAATGTAGTGGTTCTCAAACTTGAGCTTGCGTCAGAATTACCTGGAGAGTTTGTTAAAGCACCTCCCGGTTTCTGATTCTCTTGGCCTGGAGTGGAACCCCGAGAATGTGCATTTTCAACAAGTTCCCAGGGAATGCTGATGCTGCCGGACCACACTTTGAGAACCACTGAACAAATAATAAAAGGCCATCAAGTTTCATAACCTAAAGACGGGGACAGATATCTATTGGCTGCATGACTGACAGTATCACTGTTGGATCCGAGGAAAACGAGAAGGGAGCAAGGCCTCTCGACTAGGTTTTGCCCAAAAAAAGGAAAAAGAAAGGATAGTGGGAGAGGCATGCTTCCTCAGACAGGGGGCAGTTGTGATATTTTAAACTCGGAATTTGGTTGTGTCAGCCCTCGGGGCCCCGGGGGAATACTACTCGAATACATTTTTCCCCACGGCTCCCATTACTGTGCGATGCGTCGCGAAGCTGGACATGGCGATCAAACAGATCTGCTGTGCGGTGCAAAGCCCAGACCTGAGAAATAACTAATTTTTCACCCCTTTCCTGGACACCAGGCCTCAATCTCACCACCTGTAGGTGTAACGGGCCAAAGCCCTGCCTTTGAACTAATATAAAGAAGGAGAAAGCTGTCCACTTTCACCCTCCTTCTTACATCTATGCTGTGTCCCATTAAACTTCTCCACTATATAAACCTTCTGAACTTGGATTCTCTTCTAATCTGCCTGGTCAGAGTATGAACTAGGCAAAATAATATTGCCCCGCCCCAACATTCCATCACCCACCCACCCCCGCAAAGAAACTGTAATTAACATTAAACCAATATGTCTTGAAGGGTCTCAGGGACTGGAATGGTCTCAGCCTTCTTTCTGCCTGCTCAGCCTTCTTGCCACTGAGTGGAGGTATTCAGTTGAAACATGGTAGAGTCACCCCTGTGCGACTTCTGGGGAGAGAAAAAATTCACCAGGTGCAAGAGGATCTCCAGGATCCTCTTTGGATCCTGGATTCAGAAACCTCAGACTCCTGAGTTATTCGCGGTTAACCTGAGTGGCTGTGAAAAATATACAGGTAGGCAAGGGGGCACCCGGATTTGAACCGGGGACCTCTTGATCTGCAGTCAAATGCTCTACCACTGAGCTATACCCCCTCTACAGAAAGAATGTTGGTAAATTCTTTTTAAATCCATTCCAAATTTTTCCTTCTGAAAATATCCAAAATTAGTTTCTTCTTGTTACATGATACTGAATTTAGTAATAACGAGTTTAAAAAGACTAAAAACGTGGAATTTTGAAAACATGTGAACTTAGGTACCAATCAGCCTTTTCTAGGTTCAATTCTTTATCCACAATCCCACTCATCTCTTCACCCTAAGAAGTCAGAGAAGAGCTTCTTGCAAAACTGAATAGAGAATCCTTTCCCCTGGTCTCTCTAAAAAGAATGCAAACACCAGCTGAACAGACATCTCCACTGAGAGACTTTCCTGGGCTGTATTCTCTAGTGGTCCCTCTCTCTTTTTATGGAGCAACTACTATGTGCCCCACTTTAAGTGCAGAACATACTTTCAAATAGAAAGACACACAGGTTCTCAGTCTCACTGAGTTTAAAATCTAGTGGAGTCAGAATAGAAACAAATGAACAAATGAATAAACAAGGAAATGCCCAGTAGTAATAAGGGAAGTGACTAAAATGAAAAACAAGACGGTGTCTTAGGGAGGTCCAGGGGGGTATTTCAAGGTGGATAGTCATGGAAAACTTTTCTTTGCAGGTGAGTTTGGAGTTAAGATGTGGATGATATGAAAGAGACAGCCATTTGCCCAGCCCATCTGTCAGGGGCAGGCATTCCAGCTAAAGGAAATGGCCACTGCAAAGGCCCTAGGGCCAGAGTAGCTGGAGGAACATGAAACAGGGGAGAGTGATTCCAGAGAGCTGGAGACGTAGCCAGAGAGCCTTATAGGCCCAAGTAAGGAGTTTGGATTTTATTCCAAATGGATGAAAAGTCAGCCGTTGGACAGTTTTGAGCAGAGGGACTGGAAATGATCATTCACGCTATTGTGGGGGAGATTTACAGGGAGTGAAGAATAGAAACAGAGAATACATACAATGGAATTACTATTCAGCCTTCAAAAGAAGGAAGTTTTGCAATATGCGACAACAGGGGACATTATGCTAAGTGAAATAAGCCAATCATAGAAGGACAAATACTGCATGATTCTACTTACATGAGGTACCTAAAACAATCAAACTTATAGAAGCAGAGAGTAGAATGGTGGTTGCCAGGGATGAGGAGAGAGAAATTGGGAGTTGCTAATCAATGCGTACACAGTTTCAGTTATACCACATGAATACGTCTTAGAGAGCTGCTGTTGAACATTGTGCCTATAGTTAACAGCATTGTATTGTACACTTAAAAATCCATTAAGAGGGTAGATCTCATGTTAAGTGTTCTTATACCACAATAAAGGAAAAGAAGAAAAGTGGACACAATAAAATTTTTAAAAAGAGAGAGAGAGAGGTTAGGTAGGATTCTATTGCAACAGTGCAAGTGAGAGATGGTAGCGATGTCTGAGACAACAGTGACGTATTAGTTTCCTGTTGCTGCTGTAACAAATTACCACATACTTATTTGCTTAAAACAATACAAATGTATTATTACCTTACAGTTCTGGAGGTCAGAATTCCAAAATCAATTTCACTGGACTAAAATCAAGGTGCTGGTATGCCCGCATTTCTTCTGGAGGCTTTAGAGTAGGATCAGTTTCCTTGACTTTTGTAGGTTGTAGAGTCCGCCAGCATTTCTTGGCTCATGGCCCCTTCCTCCATCTTCATAGCCAGGCTTGCATCTCCTCACCTTCTGATCTCTGCTCCTATCCTCACGTCTCTCCGTCTCTGACTCTGATCCTCCTGCCTCCCTCTTATAAGGACTCTTCTGATTACTCAGATAATCCAGGATAATGTCCCCAACCCAAGACCCTTAATCACATCTAGAAAGTCCCTTTTATTATGTAAGGTAACATATTCACAAGGGCCTTGGGATGTGGACATATTTGGAGGCCCATTTTTTAGCTTATCACAGGGGGAACAGCAGAGCTAGAGAGGAGAGCAGGCATCCAGATTGACCATGGCAGGGGAGCCATGTCCTTCCTGTACACTGGATGGCTTGAGAAAGATGAGGAAAAGAGAAGAATCAAGAATGACTCTTCTTTAGAGTCACTGTTGGTGGGAAAGTAAATTGCTGCAGCCACTATGAAAAACAGTATGGAGGTTCCTCAAAAAACTAAAAATAGAGTTGCCATATGATCCAGCAATCCCATTCCTGGGCATATATCTGGACAAAGCTATAATTCAAAAAGAAACATGCACCCCCGTGTTCATAGCAGCACTATTCACAATAGCCAAGACATGGAAACAACCTAAATGTCCATCGACAGATGAATGGATAAAGAAGATGTGGTACATATATACAATGGAATACTACTCAGCCATAAAAAAGAATGAAATAATGCCATTTGCAGCAACATGGATGGACCTAGAGATTACCATACTAAGTAAAATCAGAAACAGAAAGACAAATACCATATGATATCACTTATTTGTGGAATCTAAAATATGACACAAATGAACTTACCTAGGAAACAGAAGCAGACTCACAGACATAGAGAACAGACTTGTGGTTGCCCAAGGAGCAGGGGAGGGATGGCTTGGGAGTTTAAGATTAGCAGATGCAAACTATTATATATAGAATGGATAAACAACAAGGTCCTACTATGTAGCACAGGGAACTATATTCAGTATCCTGTAATAAACCATAATGGAAAAGAATATGAAAAAATATATTAAAATATATGTATAACTGGATCACTTTGCTGTACACCTGAAACTAACACAAAATTGTAAATCAACTATATTTATTTTTTTTATTGATCAATATATAGTTTTACCAAGTGAATCTCTATGTTGAAGGTATCTAGTCAAATCTTGCCAATAGTAGACATTATTTTAAAGAAATACACTAATATGCCGGCCCCCCAAAAAAACATTATTATTATTATTATTATGTTATTTTACTTATTTATTAGACATTACAATTTCTTCCTTTGTTATATTACAAAGCTCTTAGGCTCTAAATTAATTAAAGTATGAGATTGGCAGAAAAATAGAAAAATAATTGGAATGGGTAAAAAAATTTAATGTAGCATATTACAGACATGGCATTTCAAGTCATTTATGAGGAGAATTTTTCCAATGGTTTTCAAAGTACTCCCTGGAGCCTCTCCTGTAGGGAGGGGGGGAATGGGGGTAGGGAGTGCTGCCAGGTTGGAATAACTCTCATCCTTCCCCATTTGAACCAAATTTAACTGTTTTACATAGTGAACTTATTGGTAAGTTGATCTGAAGGGTTCTGGACCTAGGATCCTGTGCTGCCAGCAGACTCTGGTCACTAAGCCCTTCCTCTCCCTAGACATTCCAGAGCTGTCACTGCTGCTCTCTGCAAAGAGTCACGCTGTCATCAGGATAGAAAGACTCTGAGGAGTCCTTCACCGAGAGCCTTTCATTCCCCTTCCCTTCTGGGAGTCGTGAACTTCAGAACCTCTGCCTCCGACACCCACTCCCTTTAATTCTCCAACTATACTTTAATAAAATAATTTTTTTAAAAAAGAATAACTCTTCTTTTTTGTCTTCACTATCTGGGTGGATGTGGTTTCCTGAGATAGAGAACTGAGAAAGGAGTAAGTTTAGGAAAAACAAAAACAAAAACAAAAACAAAACCCTCAAGAGTTTCTTTTTAAAGCTCTGAAACAGAACGTAATAAAGTACAACCTCCTATCCTCATAGACTTCACATTCTAGTATGAGGTCAATATGCTAAGTTTGAGGTGCCCTGTAGACATTTAAGTGGAGATGTTAAGTATGCAGGTGGAGATCCAGTTAATTCTGAAGTTCAGGGAAATGTCTAGGTTGGAAACATAACTTGGGGAGTTGTCAGTGTATAGTTGGTAGCTGGTGAAAGAGGGAGTCAATCCCAGAAGTGCGCTGGATTCGACTCATACCGGCTTGCGAGAACCAATTGTTAAATTTTCAGGAATGTTTAAAGCAAGTTGACTTCACTGGAAATTAACAGGTGGGCGAATCTGCACTATGGGAATTGGCAAATGCTAAAAATCAGGTCCCCTGGAGCCAGTCGTTAGCCATTTATCAGCACAACCCTGCTCCTGACTGATTCTGACTTTCTCCAAAAAGGAAGAGGCCAGCTCTTCAGCACTCTCTGAGGAGGAAAGATAAGAAGGTTTGAGACTGGAGAACGTATGTGAAATAGTCATTTTAGAGAGTGAGAAAGTGAACCCAGTCAGTCAGTGGTGGAAGAGTAATAAACAGGGAGACTGTCTGAGACTGGTGGAGCAACCCAGACTTCTGAGCTCTCTCCTAACAACATTTTGCTGCTTGGGTGCAAGCTTGGTAGAATGCCACAGTTGAGTTTAATTAGGTTTGGCTGATAGGTACCACCCAGGGCTTATAGTGAACCAGGCACTGTGCCACTGTGGGGAATACAAAAAGGAATGCAACCTGATCCCTGCCCTCAAGGAACTTACAGTCTAGTTGGAGAAACAAGATACATACTCACAGGGGAAAAAAATACCTGACAGTCGAGAAAGTAAATGTAGAGAGTAACAGAACTAGGGAGACAGCTTGTTGATAAGGAGAGAAATGAAGTCACAGACTTTCTTAAAAATTGGTAGTGAGGAAGAAGAAATGGACAGGCGATAACAGCTAAAGGGAAGATTTTCCAGTCTAGGGAAAACCTGTTGATGTTTGAAGGAGCCAAGCGAGTGGAAGAGACTGAAGATGCTGGAGAGAATGGAGATACTGCGGGCACGTCTGGTACAAGAGCAGGGGTGTCTTGGGAAGGGAAGCACTTCCTCTCCTGTGCAAAGCACAGGCTGGGGATCCAATGCAGCTCGGGGTGCAGGCAGGGAGGATGGAAATTAGACTTAAAGAATTCCAAGATGCCAGAGGTACAAGAGGTTGTTGTTGTTGAAGGAGAGAAATCCCATCGCACACCCCACAGCACCTTCAAGCCCAGCTCAGACTGGACTTCGCCCTCCCCTTCTACCACCTGGGTGCGAATTGCCTTTTCTCTTGGTTCTTTAGCATCACCCCAGGAAACCTGAAACAATTGGTCATACGTATCAAACTACTGTTAATCGCCAATGCACTGTTTGGTCAGTAAACACTACAAATAAGCTGTAATCTCTTCTTTGCCAACAGAGGGGGTATAGCTCAGGGGTAGAGCATTTGACTGCAGATCAAGAGGTCCCCGGTTCAAATCCGGGTGCCCCCTAGTGCTCTCCTTTTAAACCTTAAGTCATCCCAAAGAGAGTAGAAAAGAAAGGAGGTACTAACCAAGCGAATATTTGGTCATTCTTGAGTGTTTTCTGGAAATACAAAAAGTAATAAACTACAACATCGTGGATTTTATATTCTAATGAGGTCAACGCGCAAAGGAATTTCCTGTGTTCTCTATCTCTATATGTCAATGGTTCCCAGTCTGTGGTTGGGGAGTTGAATTCTTGGAGGTCTGCCTGTCAGACAATTTCTACGTAGGAAAAAAGAATTTATTTCATACTTTGTTACTTACCTGTTTCATTCTTATCCATTCATGAGTACAGTGGAGCTTTCCAGAGGCTACATGATGTCACAACAGAGTAAATGTGGAAACATGAAAATCCAGCTGCCTTTCATTAAGCCAGATATTAAAGGGAGTTCTAAAAGAACGTAAAGCAAAGCTACTCTTCTCATTATTTTTAAAATTTAAATACAGTTCTTTTTCATTTTAAAATGTTATGTATTTTAACAGGTAGTGGATTTATTACCTTAAACATTTCACAATTTAAATTTCTAATCTGGTAAATGTCAATAGATATAACTGTATAAACAAAACCTCTTTGGAGTTCTCAATAACTTAAGAATGTAAAGAATGTTCAGACAAAGATATCTGAGAATGACTGCTCTAAGTAAAGAGGTGGTTTGGGGAAGAGCATGCTGGGGTTGTGAAATGGCACAGGGAAGAGACAGCTTGTTCAAAAATACATGACATCGAAAAGAGTTTTGAAGAACGTGTAGTGGATAAAGCAAGAAAGAGTCCTGAAATCCTAGGCAGTTTGGTGTTTCTGGAGTGTGAAGTGTAAGAGGCGAGGTGATGGGAGATGAGTCCAGGGAGAAGGTAAGCCATTTCAGGAAGAGACTCCAATGCTATGCTAAGGAGCTTGGACTTTATTCCATAGGCACTAGAGGGCCAGTACAGGCTTTTAAGCAACCAGAGGTTATGGACAGACCATTTGGAGGCTGTTGCAATAGCCTTGAACCAAGGGCAGACTTTTAGATGCATGGACAGAAAAATTAGTAGCACCAACCAAGACAACTAATATAGGCAGAAAAGCAAAATTTCTGGGAAAATCATGATTTCGGCTTTGGACGTCAGGTTTGAAGTGCCTGTGGGGTGGAGGTGTCCCAGTCATTGGTTCCATACATTGGCTAGAGCTAAGCAGAAATGTCTGGGCTGGAGATACAGACTTGTGGGTTCTCAGCATATTGATGGTAATGGAAGCTACTGGGTGGTGTGATCACTCAGGGAAATACACTGAGAAGGGACAATGAGTAAGGAGGAGACAGCAATACAACAGAGTGGCTTAGAGCCTGTGCTTTGGAATCAGCCAGACTCAGGGTGCCACTCCATCTCTACCTTTCATGACCTGTGTGATCTTGGACACACGGCTTAACTTTTCTATTTCTCAGTTTTCTCATCTGAAAAATGAGAATAATAATACCTAAATCACAGGGTTGTGGGGAGGATTCAAGAAGTCACATTCCTGTAAAATGCTTAACTCAATGACTGGTACTTAGTAGCACTCCAAAAATAGTAATTTCTATTATTATTAGCATCATGGAAGCCATGGGTGAAGAGTGTCAAGAAGATGGGAAGGACCCCAGTGTGAAACGTTGTGAGGTCAAGTAAGATAAAGACTGAGGAGGGTCCTTAGATTTTGGAAAGAGTAGGTCATGGTGACCTTTCTAGTATAATTTCAGTCATGTAGTGAGGACATAAACTACACTACAGGGGTTCAAGGAACATGTGCATGCAGGAAGTAAGGAAATAGAGACAGATCATTCCCAGACCTTTGGTTTTCATGGACCACTGGAATTACAAAGAAAAAAAAAAGGGCAGTGTTGGGATGGTAGAAAGTTGACAGTTGACATAGGAATTTTTTTCAATTTTTTTTTTTTTTTGCGGTACGTAGGCCTCTCACTGTTGTGGCCTCTCCCGTTGCGGAGCACAGGCTCCCGACCCGCAGGCTCAGCGGCCATGGCTCATGGGCCCAGCCGCTCTGTGGCACGTGGGATCTTCCCGCACCGGGGCACAAACCCGTGTCCCCTGCATCGGCAGGTGGACTCTCAACCACTGCGCCACCAGGGAAACCCAAAAGGAACATTTTTAACAAGAAAGATGAAAGAAGATAATCCCAGAATAATAGGCAGTCCTTTAAATTGAGCAAATGGAGCTTTATAAGAAACACTGTGTTTTCCAAATATTTCTAATTTTGCCACAGATGAATAAAAATTCCTTCACACAAGGATGCTGACGTATGGAGACCATAGAGGTAGACTTCTTCATTTGTTCAGCAACCATTCAGCATGTATTTACTGAGCCAGGCCCTATGCTGAATGCTGGGGATATACCACTGAACACAAAGGAGAACATGGACTCAGCCTTCAATGGAGCATATAGGCTAGTTGGGGGGGGATCGTTATTCAACAAAGTCATCAAATATATATTGAAGAATTGAAATAAGTAGTAAGAAGGAAAAATACTATGTAAGAGAGGTCAGGGTAGAATTTCCCTAAGGAAAAGATATTTAAGCTGAGATCTGAAAAATCAGTACATGTGAAATACATGATATGGGTAGGCAGGGTAGAGTATTCCAAGCATGTGTGAGGCCTATGGGTATTCAGGAGCATGGATGGTATCTGGGACCAAAACGTCAACCCTGCAGAGCAAGACAGAGCACGGTGCAAGATGAGGTTAAGAGGTAGGACAGGGCTTTGCTGGTGGCGCAGTGGTTGACAGTCCGCCTACCGATGCAGGGGACACGGGTCCGTGCCCTGGTCCAGGAGGATCCCACATGCCACGTAGTGGCTGGGCCCGTGAGCCATGCCCGCTGAGCCTGCGCGTCCGGAGCCTGTGCTCCGCAACGGGAGAGGCCACAGAGGTGAGAGGCCCGCGTACCGCAAAAAAAAAAAAAAAGAGGTAGGACAATGCCAGATCAGGGCCTAGTATGCTGTGATATGGATTTTAACTTTGATTCTAAGAGTACAGAAACCATTGGAGGATTTTCAGCAGAGTGACATAGTAATGTTCACATTGTTCAGGCACAATCTCACCTTAGGGTCTTTCATTGGTTGATGACTCTATCTGGACTGCTCTTCCCTAGACAGTCGTATTGCTAGCTCCCTCACCTTAAAAATCTTTGCACTAATGTCAACTTCTTCCATGAAGCCCACACTGATCATTCTATTTTGAAATGCAATCTGCCTCTCCTCCCACTTCCAGATCCCTCTTACTTTTTTCTACTTTTGTTTTCATAGTACTTATCACCATCTAACATACTGCAATTACTACGTCTATGGCTTAGTATCTAATATCCACCTTCACCGCCACCCTGGCTGAATGTAAGCTCCACAGGGCATGAATGTTGATCTGTTTTGTTCTCTCATGTAGTCTAGCGTATGCCCAGAACAGAATCTGGCATAAAGTAGCCGTTTAATAAATATTTGAATGAATATATCGACAGAAAGAAGTCCGAAGAATGGGAGAAGTTGAAGCCTCGAAAGGAGTAATGAATAAAGCAAGATGTCTAAAATACAGATGGGTATGGGACCAAGCACACACATATGGAATTATCTGCTTTCCCTCTAGCCCCCGACGCCGTGTGCTCTTTGGAGGGCCCTATACAGCACAGACCGTTTAATAATTTCTGAACCTCTAGCGTCCATCGAAGTCCCTGGCACATACTTAGTGCTCAGAGAGGTTTTCCGATACATTAAACCAATGTTTCTGTGTCCCAAACAACTGCTTTCGAGTTCGTATTCAGCGTACACTGGGTACCACGCACACTCCTGCAGCCCTCAGCCACTCCTCCGCCCACTTCACAGCGAGAGTTCTACGCTATGTCCAGGATTTATGACGTAAGAAGACCGCGCCCTGGGGAAGAGAGGCGGATTGAACAAACCCTGGTCACGTGACCATATTGGGCGGGGCGTTGGAGTTCAGATCTCAGTGTCCTTTATACCTACTTCCTTTTTGTCCCTTTCCGGCGTTCAAGATGTCGAAGCGAGGTGAATTTTTGGCTTTGGGAGATCCTTCGCCATCTGTCGCGAGGTGGCTGCTGGCCTCGCCGGGAACGGCGGCCATGGGCAGCTGGGACGCTTTGCTCTGCTCCGGGCCGGAGAGGGAGGGGAGGGACACCGCAAGAGCACCGTGAGAGCCCCCGAAAGTGACGTGAGGGCCTGGAGGGTTGAGTTCGCAGGATCCAGTCGTGATTCTTGGCCGAATCCCGCGGGTTCACTCCGCGCCTAGCGCTTCAGTAATGGGGTTGGAGTTGGACTGGCTTAATCCCCAGAGTGGGCGACTTGTGCGGTCTCCCGCCTTGTAGGAAGAATTACGTGGTGCAAAAGTTGGATCGAGAATTGAGTCGTCCAGGTCCCTTAATCTCAATGTAATGTGCTAAGAGTGAGGAATTGGCTCTTTGCCTTGAGAACTGGGTGGCACATGGGGAGGGGATAAGGAGTCCTAGAAAGAGCGAAACTACGGTGCACCGCTCCCCGAAGCACATGCGAATGAATATATAGCTTAAAAATGTGAAGCGACCTCTCCTGATTCCCTTCTTACTTACAGGACGTGGTGGGTCCTCTGGTGCGAAATTCCGGATTTCCTTGGGTCTTCCGGTTGGAGCCGTGATCAACTGTGCTGACAACACAGGTGAGACCTTCGGCTGCACTCTGCCAAACTGCCCCTTTTAAAAGCACTCAGTGGGCCTTTTGCTAATGACCCACTGAGCCGTCAAGAAAGGGCAGAGTGAAAACACCGCTTTTGGGTGAAGCGGCAGCATGTTGTGTTGTTTTGCTTCAATCGGTGGTGTGACAAGGTGTTCCACCTGGGGGAGGACTAACTTCTTGGGAGTGTGTGTGGAGGGGGAGGCCTTGGAGGTGTTGGGGAAATGCAGAACTGCCTAACAGGCCCTCAAAAAAACTTTCTTTTGTTTACTTCCTTGTATAGGAGCCAAAAATCTGTATATCATCTCTGTGAAGGGGATCAAGGGACGACTGAATAGACTTCCTGCTGCTGGTGTGGGTGACATGGTGATGGCCACAGTCAAGAAAGGCAAACCAGAGCTCAGAAAGAAGGGTCAGTAGAGAGACCAAATCCTCCTTTTGGTCTGTGGACAGTTGAAGGACTTCTCCCTCTACTGGAAAATAGAACAGTAGTTTTACCATTTTTCAGGGCCTCTTAAAGCTTGATTTTCTTTGAGAGGCAGTGTGAGATAATCTGCAGTTAAAGTTCTATTCTTGCTGTCTTAAAGACCATTCTTTTATTTTTATTGGCGTATAGTTGCTTTATTTACAATGTTGTGTTAGTTTTTACTGCACAGCAAAGTGAATCAGCTATACGTATACATATATCCCCTCTTTTTTGGATTTCCTTCCAATTTAGGTCACCGCAGAGCATTGAGTAGAGTTCCCTGTGCTGTACAGTTCATTAGTTATTCTCATTAGTTATCTATTTTTCACATAGTATTGATAGTGTATGTATGTCAATCCTCATCTCCCAATTCATCTACCACCGCCCCCACCCCCCCACCCCCCAGTTAAGTTCTTAGTTGGCTTCCAAAGTAAGCTAGGGGCTCTGCATATTTACCCTGCCATCCCCAGCAAGTTCAGCCGATAGTTAACAGACCACCTCACATATTTATACCTATAGAAACAAAAGCTCTGTCCTTCTGGGATTTACAGTCCAGCAAGTTCAGCCGATAGTTAACAGACCACCTCACATATTTATACCTATAGAAACAAAAGCTCTGTCCTTCTGGGATTTACAGTCCATCCACATAGTTCTTTCCCCAGCTCTCCTTTTAGTTATTGGTTTTTTTGTTCCAACTTAAATCCCTTCTTTTGTGCCTCAGATTTTTGCTGTGCCCCCTACTAGGGTTGTCTCTTCTATGAGAGCAGGTTTTTAATTAATTGCTGACTCCTTGGCTACAAATGAACATGGTGGTACCAGGTGAGATCACAGCCTTAAGACTTAAGTCACCTCAGGCAAGTTTCCTTTTCAGGAACTACTAATTTGAAAAGGAATAATTATACATAGATGAGATTAACTCAGGGTTGTGACTTGTCAGAAGTTTGGCATGGTTGCTTCTAAATGTCTTCTGGTAGAAACTAAAACAGGGAGCTGCTCATTGCTTAATCGTGGACAACCCCCAAAAGTTTTCCTACTACATGTATGGGTTAGAGGGGGGCCTCAGACACTTCTGACTTGACTGACTTTAGAGCTTCTGATACTCAGTGTACTTGAGTTTCCAACTCCTGAACTTTCCTCCTGTGCCTGCTTAGTTTGTCTCTGGCCTGGGATGTTTTGCTTTTCCTGAGAGGTCCTCTTAATGTGCAGTACACGTGTGACAGGTCTCAGCCATGTATCACAGTTACTCTTTGAAGGTCTGTATCCTACTCTATCCCTAGGTGTTTAGCCTTTTGGTCAGAAATCTTACTTTGTTGACCTCTAATATTCACTAGGGGGCTTGGTAGGCAAGGGATAAGCATTGTGCTTAAGCATTGATAAATCAGTGTGTTGATTGGGATCAGCATACAACTAGACAGGCTTTCCTCTTAGAACACTTGCTGGGTCTGATGTGTGGCCTGGGGAGCTGTCAGGGAAGGGCAGAACAATTGTCCATCACTATGGGTGAGGTGGCAGCAGGGTGTGCTGTCTGTCTCAGTCAGTTGTGGGACAGACCAGAGGACACTCATGGTTTTAAAAATAGTTCTGACTTTCCAACTCTTAATTTTTTCTTTGGTCCTTCTTTCTTCTAAATGAATACAGTTGACCCTTGAACAACGAGCAATGTGGGTTTGGACTGCATGCGTCCATTTACAGATGTTTTTTTTACCCCACAATATATTACTGTACTACGCTATCTGAGATTGGTTGAATCAGTGGATGCAGAGGGTCAACTATAAGTTACACGTGGATCTTAGACTGCACAGGGCTGGCGCCCCTAACCCTTCATTTTTCAAGGATCAGCTACATCTCCTGGCCTTAGACTTAATTATAACATACAGAAATGTGGAAAGGAGCAGGACTGCAGGACTGGAAATGCAGAGTCCTGTATTTGTGTGGCCTTATTTATTTGCTGGATGCATTTGTGAGAATTTAAATTGTTCTAAGTAGATGAGAGTCCAACGGAGGAGGGTCTCAGCCAATATTATCTGTCCCTCAGTGTGTTTCCCATTGTTAAAAAACTCAGAGACCATCTATGTACATAGATAGTACTTGCTTCAAGGATAGCCAGGATCTCTCTCCTTAGAAGATCCTGCATTTCTAGTGTCTGATATTAAATATGGAAATGTAACTATTATCCCTACTTTACAAGAGGAAAACTTGAACTCCAGAAGATTAGGTAACTTGTTCAAGGTCTCCAGGCTACTGTCAGTCAGGATTTGAATCCGTGTTTTCTTTTAAGTGCAGTAGATGCTTTGAATGTCTGGGAAAATGTTCACTTTAGGAGCAGGTAGCATTTTTTGTTTGGTTGGTTTTTAAATTTTATTTTATTTATTTATTTTTGGCTGTGTTGGGTCTTTGTCGCTGCGCGCAGGCTTTCTCTAGTTGCGGCGAGCACGGGGGCTGCTCTTCGTTGCGGCGTGCAGGCTTCTCATTGTGGTGGCTTACCTTGTTGCGGAGCACGGGCTCTGGAGCGCATGGGCTCAGTAGTTGTGGTGCACGGGCTTAGTTGCTCCACGGCATGTGGGATCTTCCCGGACCAGAACCCATGTCGCCTGCATTGGCAGGCGGATTCTTAACCACTGTACCACCAGGGAAGCCCTGGAACAGGTAGGTTTTTAAAAGTTACTTATGACCCTGGAAAACATTTCCTCAAAAAGTTAAACCTAGAGTTAATTAAATAAGAAATAGAAGTTGAATTTCAGTTACCCAGCTCTTAGACCTCCAAGGAATGATCGTTTTTAATATTTTATGTCCTACTTTCCAATGTAAATGGGACCATTACCTTCCCATAACCCATTTTTGCTTCACAAATGATTGTCTTGCATATTAAAAAATTACAGAAGTACATAATCATTTAAAATGGTTCTGTTCTGTGCATGTGTCATGAGATATTTAGGTTAATTCCAGGTTTTGCTCTTAAAACATGTGCCCTGCAGTTAGAAAGGCATAAAGTGCTAATTTTTAGGTCAAGGTTTGTTCTTGGAAGTTTTGATATAAATTGGGATGGAATATTGCATAATGAGTTAATAGCTTGGCCTCTCCACTCATTCAGTGTGAGGAGGGTCCCATTCCCAATTCTATGGCATTAGGATCTTTTTAAAATTTATTTGGCTGTACCCAGTCTTAATTGTGGCACATGGGATCTCTATTTGTGGCATGCAGTATCTAGGTCCCTGACCAGGGATCAAACCCAGTCCCCCTGCATTGGGAGCAAAGAGTCTTAACCACTGGACCACCAGGGAAGTCCTGACATTAGGATCTTAAATAGTACCCACCTCCTGGGTGAAGTGAGGAAAAGTATAGAAAGTGCTTAGCAAGTTTCCTGCTGGTGTGTTGCTAATTGTCCTCCCAAAGTACAGATTTACACCTGCAAGGAAATGCAGGCAGTTTGGACTTGAAATGAGTAAGGTCTTTCCTTAAGGGGTGATTGGTGTTTACACTGTCTTTCACACTTGATTTTAGGAAATGAAAAGCTAATGAGTATACATTCTGTCCAAATGGGAAATGTTGGAGAGCTAGCCAAGGTGTAAATTGCTTTCTCGTGGTGGCACTGGAACTTGGCAGGTTAAATGACAGCTGCTTTTTTTTTCCCCCCTCTCAGTACATCCAGCAGTGGTAATTCGACAACGAAAGTCATACCGGAGAAAAGATGGTGTGTTTCTTTATTTTGAAGATAACGCAGGGGTCATAGTAAACAATAAAGGCGAGATGAAAGGTAATAAAGAATCCACATCATTGTTAGGCTTTTGAGATTGGATGATTTAATTTGAGTACAAGGAAAGGGCCCTTTGAGCTTATGTGTCACATCATTGATCTTTTATGCAGGTTCTGCCATCACAGGACCAGTTGCAAAGGAATGTGCAGACTTGTGGCCCAGGATTGCATCCAATGCTGGCAGCATTGCATGATTCTTCGGTGTATTTGTAAAAGAAAAAAATGATAATAAAAATTATTTGCTCCATGTCACTCTTCTTGACACCACCTAACCCTTACCCCCTCTGTAAAATAAAACTACCCAGTGCAGACTTTCTGTGGGCATGTGTAAAAAAAGATAAACAGTCATTGCACTTCTGTCAGTGTGCAGACTTTGGGGACTTTGCAATTTCTGCTGTAAAAACTTGAGTTTTTTAGTTCTTAAAATAAATTGCAGGTGGTAGATACTGCTTGGTGACAGGTTATCCCAGGTGACTGCCTTATAGTTAGAAAGGTATTTGAGATAAGGTAGCATATGGTCAAATCCTGAACACTCATGGAGTTCAAGGAGTGATGTGAGTAGGAACCAGGTACACACCTATATGTGTACACTTCTGCAGTTAACAGGTTTCCCTTGGGTAAGTTGGCACATAAATGAGTTTATATTTATAAAACCTGCCACATAATAATTGCTCTCATGGAAGATGACTAAGTTGTTAATATCTGCAAGTTTTTTGCTATCAAAAGTATTTTGACACGATGGTCATATATCTGCCAAACCCTGGCTTGAGGATAAAAGATGATAGAATGCCAGCACAACAGGCATGAGCCCTGGCAAATTCTGCCTGAAGGTATTGAACATTGTAGCTTTTTTTTTTCCCAAGCCATGACAGTTGTTTTAGGTGACATTCAGGGTCTGGGGAAAATGAGCACTTTAGTCTGGCCTAAAGATGTTGGAAGAGGATTTTTACACTAAAGTTTGTGTCCAGGTATCTAGTATCTGGAAATTGTTTTATCTGTAAGATTGGGTACAATGAAAGGCTGAGGATTAGAGTGTATGTGGAGACCCTATAGCACATAGTCACTTGGTGAGATGCCTTCTCTTTTGTACTTCAGATTGGTGTCCTTCAGATAGATGTACCAGAAATAGAAAGCAGTGCTATAAATTTATTCATTTATTTTATTATTTTTGGCTGCATTGGGTCTTTGTTGCCGCACGTGGCTCTCTGCTTGCGGGGAGGGGGGCCGCTCTTTGTTGCAGTGCGCAGGCCTTTCACTGTGGCTTCTCTGGTTGCAGAGCTTGGGCTTTAGGCGTGTGGGCTTCAGTAGTTGTGGCTCACGGGCTCCAGAGCACAGGCCCAGCAGCTATGGTGCACGGGCTTAGTTGCTCCGCAGCATGTGGGATCCCCCTGGACCAGGGCTCAAACCCGTGTCCCCTACATCGGCAGGTGGAGTCCTAACCACTGTGCCACTAGGGAAGCTCGGCATCAAGACTTTCTAAAGCTCCCTAAGAGATTCTGAAGTGCAGCCAAGATTGAGGACCAGTCCTCTGGACTGAGTCAGTCTTGGTTTTAGGAATATTAAATTCCAAAGTCTGTAAAATAGATGGGTCTTCCTCCCCTACCCCATCCTCCAGGCTGGTGAATTTCAAGTCTTTAATGTGACATGAAGCCCCCAGGTACTCCATTTAAAATGAATCTTTTTTTTATCCCATTGCATAATATGAAATTTCTCACTGCCTTCCTCAAATGTGAGGTGAGAGCTGGGCCTGTCATTTTTTCCCCTCGTCCTCTCAAGTCCTCTAATGTTCTTTCCAGGTTCTCTTCACGTTTTAATAGAATGGGCTCAAATTATAGACTTCTATAATTTCAAATTTGATTGCTAGGAGCTCGCCTGTCATAGTGTAGAAAGATTAAATATGCTGAGTATTGAGATGCTGGGATTGGTGATTATTACGTGTAGGCATAATGCAACCTTTTTCTAATTAATACATGTGCCTTTGCATTATATCTAATATTTATGTTACTAGTATAATAGTAACAAAAGAATTCCTGGATTTATTGCCTCATCTGTAAAATTATAATAGCACCTCAGTTGGTGCGAGGCACAGAGGAATTTGTATAAGCCACTTTGATGTGTAAAGCATCCATATGAGTTTATTCAAGGGGGAAATTTGGGAAGTAAAAAATATAAAGGAAGGAAAAATCACTTGTAACAACAATAACTAGGGAAGATCACTGTTCAAGTTTTGCTGTATCCTATCATATATACATAATATTAGAGGGAAGTGTGGTACTTACTGTTTTATTGATAAGTATACAACTTTTACTGTTGTTTTTAATTTTAACGGGAGGAGGAATAGCTGATGAAAAGAATTGGGTGGGGAGGGGAGAAGTGCTTTAAGTGGGTTTACTGGAAATCAAAGAGATCTGAATTCTGGCTCTGGATCTGCCGCTAAATGGGTTTAGGGAATATTCCAACATTGCTGAGCTTCAACTTCCAGTTCTGTACAACGAGTGTTGGACATAGATGCTTTCTGAGCTCTTTCTGATCCTTTGTGGGTACAAGCTTTTCAAGGGAACTGGGTTTGGGAAATATATATAATAAAGTGGGAGCAGAGAACCTTGGTCTTAAAAGGAAAACAGGGAGCTGGGCCCGACTGCATTAACACTGCCCACATTCAGTAACCCCCCTTCTCTTCAATCTCTTGATTCCTCTTGCATGGTTCCCTCCTAGACATCCCTCACCTCTGGACCATTTAAGCAACTTCCCCCGCAGCCCCGAGAGCCTACCTCGTAGGATGGGTACAATACGGTTTGTGTCACAGGGGTGTTTGACATAACGTAACAATGCGCAGGGGAGCCCCCACATAGGACCCTCCGCTCCCGCTAGAAAAGCCCTCGGAGGCTGCGGTGGTTAGGATGGGGCACTTTTGCGCGTGTCCCCTGTGGCTGGAGAAGAGCTTCATCTTGGATGGAGTGGCCGTGAGCACCATGGCCCGCACCTATGAGCACTTGAGGCCCAAGCTCTGGTCTGCGATTCCACCCTACAACGCGCAGCAGGACTACCACGCCCGCCGGTACTTCCGGAGCCGCGTGGTTCCGCCCATCTTGCGGAAAACTGATCAGGTACAGGAGCGCCGTGGAGGACCCCACCGTTTGTGCCCGCAGAGCTTGGCCCTCGTGGCGGGGCCGACTTCCCAGATCCGGGCGTCTCATGGCAGCGCCCTCACCACCAGGGAGGCTCCCCGACTCGCACCCTCTCAGTTTTCTTAATGAAACCCGGGAACTGGCGGAGGCGGGAGACAGGTGTTGAGCGCGAGCTCACTGAGCTCGCAGAACCACCTTCCACGCCTGAACTTGAGAATGATTTCATTTTGGGTTTCTGCAAGCCTCTGCCAAACAAATGGGTTTCGTTGTCCTTTTTGGCATCACGGATCCACCCTTTGGGGTGACTTCCCGCCGCAAATTCTCAAAAAGCCCGACAATCGGTAAAAAGACAAAGAACTTGCCTAGGTGAGGCGCCCTCGGTTCGGTGACGTCATAGTTCAAGAGGGTTCGCTCGCTGCGGCCTTCTGTGAGTTTGAGTTGACTGGAAGGAAACCTCCCAAAGTTCTGCAGCCCTCGCTTCTCCCCAGGCCTTTTCCCTCGTGGATGTTGCCCCTCCCCCGCAGAGTACTTCCCCTGGATCAAAGATTTTGAGGCTATTATAGGCTCAGCTCCAAGGTCTTTCAACACTTTTGCTTCCAATTTTTGTGTCTATAATACATGTCAGTGACTTAGGGAGAGGAGGACTTAATGCGGGTTATTCTGTGAACAAATCTTGGGAGTTTTTGTGGTCCCGGGTGTTCGTGTGTGCGCATGTGTGTTCAGTACATGCATATGGACACACACATCTGTGTGTGCCATGTTTGTGTGTGTTTGCTGTCTACTCATGTGATTTTTATAGCAGAAGGAGCCAGAATCTGGGGGAAAACTCGAGAGTTTAAAAGCTTGAAAAATAATATGGTGTACACACTTTTGAAATTTTCTATGTTCCATTTTGTAAGTATTCTTTAATCGTCACAGACACCATTTGTGGTAGGTATTATTTTCATTTAAATGAAGATCATGTTTATTGAAACTTTAGTATGCCAGGCCCTTTATTTGAAGGCCCTTTATATCTCACTTAAATTTCAAAGCAACCCGCCATTTTACTGATGAGGAAATTGAGGTCCAAAAAAGCTGTGTCATTGTCCTAAGGTCACACAGCTTGTTAGGGGTAGAGCTGGAATTAGAACCAGTCTCTCTGGTGTTAGACATTGAGCCCTTAACTGCCAAGCTACACTGCCTCTCCCTGAAAGGCAATAAGTCACTAAGTATATTTAATCTGTCTGGCCCTGTTACCCCTGGCTGTGACCTCTCCCTCCCTCCAACAAGCCCGGAGGCAGGGGTTGGACTGTGCATCTCTCTGCATCATGACTGATAGTCTTCTGCATTTTATCCCTCATTCTCAGGATCATGGCGGTACAGGAAGGGATGGCTGGATAGTGGATTATTTCCATATCTTCGGGCAAGGACAGAGATACCTCAACAGGAGAAACTGGTCAGGGGCAGGCAAGTGCCACACCTCCCTTTCCAGTCTCACCATGGTCCCACCTAGGAAGAGTGGTGTGCATTCCACAGAGAGAGAAACTGGGCCATAAAGAGACCTGGCTGGGGGAAGAGACCCAGGGTCTGACTGCATCCTCTAGCGCTTCTTCTCATACATGAGCAGGTGGTGTCACCGTGCTCCCTATTAGTTATGGAGCATCCGCTGTATGTCAGGTGCTTTTTACCCTCAGAGTATCCCCAGGTTACAGCCAGGGAAATTGAGGTTTAGGGAGTTAAAATGATTTGCTAAGAAGGGCTGCGCTGGGGTTGGAATTCTACTCTTTCCAACGAAAGCCTGTGTTCTCACTGCTCCCAGAGCAGGCTGTGTCCTGCTCACTCTCTAGGCCCCATTTCGCAGCAACAGGAAAAGGGAGAGTTGAGACCTGTTTTTCTGGCAGGGTGAACCCTCCTCCCACCCCAACTCCACCACCCTTTGGCCACATTCTAGTCACATGTCCCCTGGCACCCCTGGCCAAATTGAGCTCATCAATTTTCTCCAGCTGGGTCAGATGCAAGGGTGAAATTTTCTCAGTTCTCCTGGCAGCAAAGCAAGTTCAGCCAAGCCCAGAAATTTCTGGCCCTTCCCGTCCCAGCATGTACCATTCACGCTCCCTTGCATGCTATTCCTAGTATGAGGCTTGGTTTCCAGGATGCCATCTGTCTCCTCCACCTCACTAACCCTTGGCTTTTCAGGATTGAGGGTTCAGCTGGGACATGGGAGCACAGTGACTATACCTGGATTGGCCTCCTATACCAGCCCAATGGGAGTGGGGAAAGCAAGAGGGGGCTGAATACAGGCTCAGGCCTCTCTCTCTGTCCCGCAAGGGCATTCCCTCCAGCAGGTGACCGGACATGACAACTATAATGCCAATCTGAAAGCGACTCAGGGGCTCAATGGTCGGTTTGGCTATCGCCGGAACACCCCAGCCCTCCGCCAGCGCCCATCTGTCTTTGGAGAGGTCACCCAATTCCCTCTCTTCTAACAGCAGCTCTTCTCTTCACACTCCTCGACCTGAATTTCTAAGATGTGTATATGAACTCTCAGTGTTATTTTATAGTAAAACTTTTGTGTGTGTGTCTCCAAGTGTGCTGTTTCTTCTTTGAGGCTGGTGGAGGGGGCAAGCTAGTTTCTCCATCCTCGGCTTCCCTACCCTATGGAGGAGGTGGGAGGAGAAAGGGCATCTCGGGCTGTGCCTTAAACTCCATGCAAACAGAGTGCCGGGCTTGAAAGGACAGGCCTCGGGTCTCCCCTGCCGCTGCGATAAGGAGGAACGACACTACTTAAGCCCTCATCCAAGCTCTTCCTCAGGAATCAGGACGGCCCAGGTCAGAAGCTGGCTACTGTTGCCATCAAGAACGGAGCAGGCAGTGCGGCCACAGGGATTGGCGTTCGTTGCCCTGAGAAGGAGTTCCTGATTTTCCTGAGCCATCCCATCCGAAAGAACTGACATCTTCCTTCTCCTTCCCACCCTCAACTCATCAAGAGGCAGGGGACGAACAGAGTGTATCTGGGGCCGAGGATTCTGACACAGTGATACCGTGTATACGGAAGCTTTCTCTAATGCTATGTCAGCTTCCTTTTCAGCTAGTTTCCAGCATGTCATTTTTCAAGTGCCCCACCCAGTTTATTGGTGGCGAAGAGGAAAACCAGAGCAGATGATGGATAGAAAAGGAGGTGGAGCTTTAGAACACAAAGCTTGCCGGAATTCCGGAGTGGGTGGAACCTGTTCGTATTGAATCACTATAAATAGACAAGAAAGAGAGTCCCAGTAGGCCATGGGGTTATATCTCTGAGGTAGAGCATCTGACTGCAAATCAAGAGGTCTCTGGTTCAATCCTGGTTGCCCCCTCTTTC
>NW_006791954.1:3599999-3650582 GCF_000442215.2 Lipotes vexillifer | reverse complement strand
CTTTCCCTTCCTCCTTTACCCTTTTACTTCCATTAAGTGGAAGTGAGTAAATATTTTTTCACTCCCAGCCCCAGGGTCACTAGAGGAGGAAGACAAGAATTCTCAATGGATTCTTGTTCAGAATTACTAGTTACTCTCACATTCTAAATGACCACTGACAACAGATCCCTGGAGGACTCCGTTGGGCTTCAATTAAGACAAAGTCCATGAGGAAATTCTTAGTCTAAGATTAGATCTGAGTGCGGTGAACACAATTTAGCAATATGATGTATGACAGAGTAAAGATAAAGACATTCGTATAACATGCATTGTTGAGAGCTTAGGACACGCAAGGCTGCAGTGAATTAAAAGATGAAAGAGGGCAGCTGTCCTCAGGGAGCTTTCAGTCTAGTGGAAGTTGACACACTCACACACAGCCATCAGAGTAAGAGCACTCTGTAGCTCAAGAAAGAGATACCTTTTAAAAAGGCCTATTCAAGGACTCTCCTGGTGGTTCAGTGGTTAAGGCTCAGTGCTTCCAATGCAGGGAGTGTGTGTTCAATCTCTAGTCGGGGAACTAAGATCCCACGGGTGCTGTGTGGCCAAGAAACTTTAAAAAAGACCTACCCACTTTTTCTAGATATAATTTAGAAATCCAGCTCAGTCTTGTCCCTGGAAGTGTCCACTGCTTGTGCCAAGAACCCTAGGCACATCTTCAGGACAATACCTCAAGTTTGAAAATGCCAAATGGAAGCATTTGATTGGCCGAGCCATGGTCAGACATGCATGTCGTTTTCCTCCAGGAAGGGGACAAGGTGGTCTTGCCTCACCAGGTTTGACAACACGAGATATTACCCCAGAACTGGAGGGGTGGGTGTTTGGATGTAAAAATGAATGCATCACCACTACACCTTTTTTCCTCCTTGAAGAAACTACTGTAAGGAGAGAGCATGATAAGTTATGAATTTCAGTCCTGGCAGTCAAAGGTTTGCTTTCTCACACCCCTTTATTTCCCATTTGCTAAAATTGATTAAATCAAAATTGTGTATTAAATCGTGTTCACATTTGATCATGATCATGTAAATATTTATTATTGAGTCTATCCATATATACTGTGGTAGTATTTCCTTTCTTGAAAACTTTTCTGAAGAAAATTACCTCATTTTCTCATTTGTGTATTTTTCTTTGTGCCTATTGGTAATTTGAACGTCAAAAAGCCTCACAGTACAATTATTCACCTGCTCCAAACCTACCAAATTAATTTTTCAAGGCAGTCCTCCTGACACCCTCCATCCTTCAGTTTCAGGCTGTTTAGACCTGCCACCCAGTTTGGGGTGCCTTGGGAATTCCCATTCTGTCTCCTCTGTGTTGGATTCTCTCTGTTTCCTGGGCAATGTCTTCCTTTTTCTTAGTTTCCTTCTTTATATGGTGGAGAATAATCCGCAGGAGCTTCTTGAGAAAGAATGTGTGGGAGGCAAAATTCTTGAGTCCTGGCATGTCTGAAAATATTTTCATTTTACCCAAACACTTGGGAGATAGTTTGTCCGGGAATAAAATTATTGTTGAGAATGTTTTTTTTCAGAAGTTTGAAAATCATTGTCTTCTAGCTTCTCTTGGTAGGTTTGATGTCATTCTTATTTCCATACGTGACCTGCTTCTCTCTGTAAAATCTTAGAATCTTTGTTCCTGATGTTCTGAAGTTTTTCAATGATGTACATGGTGATCCCTTTCAATCTAGAGATTCAAATCCTATCTTAAGTTTTATTTTTCCTTTATACTGTGTTCTCCATTGTTTGCTCATGTGGGGACTTACCTTTTCTCCCCTACTGTTCCTTTGTCTTTTTGTTCCCCCCTACTCTTCATTTGTCTTTTTTTTTTTTTTTTTTTTTTTTGCGGTACGCAGGCGTCTCACTGTTGTGGCTTCTCTCGTTGAGGAGCAACAGGCTCCGGACGCACAGGCTCAGTGTCCGTGGCTCATGGGCCTAGCCGCTCCGTGGCATGTGGGATCTTCCCGGACCGGGGCACGAACCCACGTCCCCTGCATCGGCAGGCGGACTCTCAACCACTGCGCCACCAGGGAAGCCCTTCATTTGTCTTTTTGTTGTACTTTCTATGAGATTTGCTCATTTGATCTTCCGACTTCTTTGTTAGCTTTTTGATTTCAGTTTTCTCATAGTTCCAACTGCTCCTTTGCTATTACATTCTGTTCTAGTTTTATGGATACAGGTTATTCTCTGGTTTCTTTAAAATTATGGTTGTTTCTGAAGTATTCTTCTCCAAGTACTGTCTGTTTTTCCTCAGTGTCCTTTTTGCTGCTGTTTTCTTTGGTTTTAGATTCTTGTGTTGAGAGCATTCACCAAATAACTGGCACTCCGTAGGGTAAAGGCCATTGGAAGCTCTGTATTCTTCAGTAGGGCTTGCTGACTGATGGATTTCCTTGTGGGGAGTCCAACGGTGAGCCAGCTTTTTCATTTGGGAACTTCCAAATGTCTATATCTGTGGATCACCATGCCCCTATTCCTTGGGTCATTTAGTTTCTCCATGGAAAAATTCTGAGATCTCCTGCCTGGGGAGTAGAACAGGGAGGAGGAAGGGAATTAGTGACGCCATTTTTTAATAAGCAGACTTTTGTTTAATCCCTACAGCCATTCTGAAAGCCCTTGGCCACCCAGTTGGAAGTGGAGGGGTCTCACAGGTTCAGTCTCCCCAACAGATCTTTCACCCTTGGGACTGGGGATAGAGATTAAGGATCTCAACTGCTCCTTATATAGACTTTTACCAGAATTCCCTATTTGCAGCCCACCTGGTGGTGCCAAGTTCCCATCTTTTCTGGGATTCCTCAAGTATTAGTCAGTTCTCTTCTCTGTTCCTCTCCACAGTTCTCACTCTTGGAAACCACCATTCCATTTTCTGTCTGTATGAATTTGACTTCTGTAGTACCTCATATAACTGCAGTCACACCGTGTTTGTCTTTTGTGTCTGGTTTATTTTACTTAGCATAAAGTCTTCAAGATTCCTCCATGTTGTAGCAGGTGTCAGAATTTCATTCCTTTCTAAGACTGCATTTTATATATATACAAACATATATATAAACACTTTGTTTATCCATTTGTCAGTGGACACTTGCACTGCTTCCATCTTTTGCTTACTGTGTATAACGCTACTATGAACAGTATGAACAGAATATACAAATATCTGTTGGAGTGCCTGCTTCAAATTCTTTGGAGTATGTACTCAGAAGTGGAAGTGTTGGATCATATGGTAATTCTACGTTTGATTTTTTTGAGGAACTGCCATATACCCAGAGATACTTTAAAATTTGATGCCTAGTGGGACCCAGGTCTCCAGATTTGTTTATCTCCCAGGTCATTTTAATGTGCACTCAATATAAAGAACCACTGTCAGCGCCAATACTTAGGTTTCAGCTTCCTCTTCTCTGCGAAATCACACTCCCCCACACTGCTTTCCACCTTCAAAAACTGTTTGACACAGCTCTTCTGTTCCCTCTCCGGTTCTCTCTGTCCTTGTCAAGTTATATATGCTATTGTTTTAGAAGAGTTTTGGGAGGGGATGGAGCTATTGATAAATACACAGGTTCCATGTTTGTTTCTCTATGATAATTCTTTTTATATGGATTTTAAAATGTCCATACATGTGGCCTATCTCTTGAGTTGGAGTTCCTTAAGAGCAGCTGCTTTGCTGTGCTTGCTCTTTCTTTACAGTGGCCAGGAAACAGTTTTCTTGCATTCTCCTATTCATTCATTCACTCATTTGTTCATGTAGCCACAGTACAGAACACCTACCACGTGCTGGGCGCACACCGTATGCCCCACATAGGATGGCACTTGTTGGTCAAACAACAGATATAACTCTACCAACATACACATTCGGTCAAATGAAAGCTGTCTTCAGTTCCTTGCCCTTTTTGCTGGGTCTTTGTTTTGATAGACACATGGCAGGATGATATTTGAAGTTGCTTTCAACACACTGAGCCATGTCCACCTTTTAACGCTAGTAATTAAAAGGTCACCTTTTTATTTATTTATTTTTTAATTAATTTATTTATTTTTTGGCTGCACTGGGTCTTCGTTGCTGTGCGCAGGCTTTCTCTAGTTGTGGCGAGCAGGGGCTGTATCAGTTGCAGGGTGCGGGCTTCTCATTTCGGTGGCTCGTTGCCAAGCACAAGCTCTAGGTGTGTGGGCTTAGTTGCTCCGTGGCATGTGGGATCTTCCCGGACCAGGGCTCGAACCTGTGTCCCCTGCATTGGCAGGCGGATTCTTAACCATTACACCACCAGGGGAGTCCCCCACCCTCTTAATTAAGTGTTGCAACACTTAACAGAATTTGAACTTATTACAGCAGGACTAGAATCTTTCATTATCTAGCAGGAGTCCCAACCTCAAGTCCTACTGTTCCCTTTGCAATCACTACACCTTTTCTGTCTCTTAGTAGTTTCCAGGAAACCTGGGGGCTTTGGGTCCAATTCTACCCAGTGTTGCTGAGAAAGTTTTTGAGAAAGGTCAGCTGAAACTGCCTTAATTAATTAATTAATCATCAAAGTGTGGAAGAAGGGACTTGCTGTCCCTTCCTTTTGCTCTCACAGGGCCCCAGCTGGGGAGAGAGTACTTCCTTACAATATTCAGAAGGAACGTCTATTACTGGATGATGGCAATGCGCTGGTGGGGGTCAGAACTCTGTGGTGGAATAGTTCATCACAAGGCAGCTGGTCCCTATTTCAATTCAGTTTTCTTCCCCAGAAATTCCCCCCTCTATTTCTAAGAGACAGCTTAAACCCAATTGGCATCACTTTTAGAAGCCTGTTTGTACGTTGATAGCTGAAATGCTTTTTATGTCCCTTCCTTTGCCACTTAGTAAGAATTGCTTAAGTGGATGGAGTACATGCCACACACTCGGTGCTGTACTTTGGCTTCACATCTTGTACCTCAGTCTGTCCCAAGGATGGGATGGGTATATAGGTACATGCGACTTGACAGCAGCTAGCCAACAGGTCACAAAAAACACTGAACCACAGAGTGAAAAAATGATTCCTTTTTCAATTCTTTTTTGTTCCTGAGTAACTTAAGGGAAAAGTTTTCTTTGGTGTCAACTGTCTAACACTTCTGAATCCTCTCTTTTTTTTTAATCAAAGAGAGTAGATGTAACTACTTTGCTAGTGTTTTTTGTTTTTGTTTTTTTTCGGTACGCGGGTCTCTCACCGCTGTGGCTTCTTCCGCTGCGGAGCACAGACTCCAGACGCGTAGGCCCAGCCGCTCTGCGGTATGCGGGATCCTCGCGGACCAGGGCACGAACCCGCGTTCCCTGCATCGGCAGACGGACTCCCAACCACTGCGCCACCAGGAAAGACCGCTAGGGCTTTTTATTTGTTTGTTTTTGCTATGTCACGCAGCGGGCCCTGGGCAGTGAAAGCATGACGTCCTAACCACTGGACCGCCATGGAATTCCCTGGCTAGTGTTTAATAATTTGTATTTGATTTTCCATTCTATTTATGGCAAGTGATACTGGGTTTCCTTTTTTAATGACAACTTTATTGATATAATTTGTATTTGATAAATTTACCTATCAAACATGCACAATTCAATTGTTTTTAGTATATTCACAGAGTTATGAAACGGTCACCACAATCAATTGTAGAACATTTTCACCAACCCCAGAAGAAACCCCATACCCATTGGCAGTCACTCCCCATTCCCTCCAACCTATCCATCTCTAGGCAACCACTGATCTACTTTTTGTCTCTATAGATTTGCCTATTCTAGACATTTCATATACATTGAATCATATAACATGTGGTATTTTGTGACTGGCTTCTTTCACTCAGCATACTGGTTTTCAAAGTTCATCCATGTTGTAGCATGTATCAGGACTTCACTCCTTTTTATGGCCATATAATATTCCATTGTGTGGATATACCACTTTTATCTGGCCATTCATCAGTCGATGGATATTTGGGCTGTTTCCATGTGTTGGCTCTTATGAATAATGCTGCTATCGTCAAAGAAAAAAAATATTTGATCTAAGAAAGAAATGGAAAATTTTATTCAAGCCAAATTGAGAATTATAACCCAGGAACAGCCTCTCAGAAAGCTCTGAGAACTGTTCTGCCCATTAGAGGTCAAAGCACAGTTATATATGGTTTTGAGACTGAGGACTGTACATTAAATGACAGCTTACACAACCCAGGTCTACAGGTACAAAGCAAGTAGTGGGTGGGTCACAGGTCACAAGATTAAGAAGGAAGGTTATCTCCTAAGGAGTTGTGACCCTTGATGAGATTAAGAAGGAATGCTATCTCTAAAGAGATCTGGTTAATGCAGATGCACACTAAAGGGGAGGGGGAGGAGGCTCAAATGGGCAAAGACAAATTTTCTGTTTAAATTTTTCTTGCTATAAAATATGAGTTTTATTTCATCACTATGAATATTCATGTACAAGTTTTTGTATGGATATATGTTATCATTTAACCTACATATATACTAAGGAGTGGACTTGCTGGGTCATTTGGTAATGTTACTGAAAGTGGGGTCCGGCTGCTCATGGCTCAAAAGCCAATAAAGAGGCAAGGTTGGTGGAAAGGAAAATTTGCTTTATTTTGAATGCTGGCAACCGGGGGGAGGGCAGACTCCTGTCCAAAGGCTGACTCCCCACCACTGACAATCAGTGGGCAAGAGCCTTTATAGATGGAGGGAGGGGGCTACATGCAGAAAGCTCTGACAGTTTTCTTAAAATTGGTCATGCGGTGGTCTGACCAGCATCATCTTGATTGTTGTAAGTACAGTTAATCTTCAGTTCCAGGGTCAGTTCGTTCCCATTTCCTTGAAGCCAGTTCTCGGAATTGTAGCAGCTTATGTCATGGTTACAGTCTGGTCATCACGTAGTTAACTTCTTGGGGGGGGGTTTCAGTATCTACAAGACAGCTCACAGGACATGGCTCAGAATATTATCTATAGGCCTTGAGAAGGAACTAAAGATCCTTGACTATGCTTAATGACTAAACTATCTTATTTCTCTGATTAAACTTATTCTTTGGCTAAAGTTTTTTCACAGACAAAAGGCAGGCAGAGGATATGGCAGGGAAGGACCACAGGGTCCTGCTCTGCTTCAGTAATTATGTTTAACCTTTTGAGGAACTGCTAGACTGTTTTCCAAAGGGTTGAATTTCTGTTAAAGTTTCTTTTTCAAATAAATTTAAGTTAATATTGACTCCGTATACAACAGCTACAAGAACTAACAAGTGGGGAATTCCCTGGCGGTCCAGTGGTTAGGACTTGGCACTTTCACTACCAGGGCCCAGGTTTGATCCCTGGTGGGGGAATTAAATTCCACGAGCGTGCGGTGTGGACAAAAGAAATAATAATAAAATAGCTTCACAGTGGTGATCATTTTGAAATGTATAGAAATATTGAATCACTATATTGTGCACCAGCAACTTACATAGTGTTGCAGGTCAATTATTCTTCAAAAACAAACAGGGACTTCCCTGGTGGCGCAGTGGTTAAGAATCCACCTGCCAATGCAGGAGACGCGGGTTTGAGCCCTGGTCCGGGAAGATCCCACATGCCGCGGAGCAACTAAGTCCGTGCACCACAACTACTGAGCATGCGCTCTAGAGCCTACAAGCCACAACTACTGAGCCCGTGTGCCACAACTACTGAAGCCCGTGCACCTACAGCCCGTGCTCTGCAGCAAGAGAAGCCACTGCAATGAGAAGCCTGCACACTGCAAAGAAGAGTAACCCCGCTCGCTGCAACTAGAGAAAGCCCGTGCGCAGCAACAAAGACCCAATGCAGCCCAAAATAAATAAATAATTTTTTTTAAAAAGCTGCTGCATTCTGAAAAATAATGTAGTTATTAAAAACAAACAAACTGATAAAGAAGGAGATCAAATTTGGGGTTACCACAGGTGGGGTGTGGGGAGAATTGGACGAAGGTAGTCAAAGGTACAATCTTCCCGTTATAAGATAAATAAGTCCTAGGGATGTAATGTACAACATGATTAATATAATTAACACTGTTTTATATTGTATATAAAATTCATTAAAAGTGTAAATCCTAAGAGTTCTCATCATAGGGAAAAATTCTTCTATTTCTTTTATTTTGTATCTATATAAGACGATGGATGTTTGCAAAAAAAGAATATAGGTGAAAGAATACATCCATGAGAAGGCAAATTCTGCTCAGTGAAGGAAGGATATAGAGGCAAATACATCCAATAAATATTTGTTGTGTGTTTACTACATGCCTGCAGTGACATCACACCCTAGTTGGGGAGGCAGAAAATAAACAAATGCATAAATAATCCAATGTCAGGTCCTGATATGGGCATAACCCAGGCAGAGGCATCCCCAAGCAAACAGCTGCATTTAGTGCTCAGCCACAGCAACAGAGAGGTGCTCATTCAAGTTCTGTGCCAGGTTTGGGAAGCATGCTTGGACCTACAGCCCCAACCCTGCTTCTTCAGCACTTAGTGGTGAGATTTTGCCTTTCCGAGTAGCTCTGTGTTGATTTCTTTCTGTGTGACTTTCGTTGATGCATACACAGAAAAGAGCACATATCAAGTGTGCAACTCAATGAACATCCCACCCCAAGCACACCTGGGTAACCAGCATGCAGCATCCCTCACCAGGTGCCCTTGCAGTCCCTCTGCCACTAACGGTTACCAGTGTCTTGACAGGAACACCATAGATCTGTTTTGCATGTTTCTGAACTTTATATAAGTGGAATTAACAGCACATGCTCAGTGCATACTCTCTGGTTCTTTTACTCAAGATTAGGTCTGTGAGATATATTCATGTTGTTGTCTCTATCATTGGTTTGTTTTTTTCATTGTCATCTTTCATTGTCTGACTCTCACAGTTTACTTACCCATTCTATTAATGGACATATGAGTCATTTCCACTATTCTCTCTCTCTTAAAATTTTCTTGGAGTATAGTTGATTTACAATGTTGTATTAGTTTCAGGTATACAGCAAAGTGACTCAGTTTTATATTTATATATATATATTCATTCTTTATATATATATAAATATATATATATTCATTATATTCATTATATATATATATATATTCATTCTTTTTTTGATTCTTTTCTCATATAGGTTATCACAGAATATTGAGTAGAGTTCCCTGTGCTATACAGTAGGTTCTTATTAGTTATCTATTTTATATATAGTAGTGTGTATATGTTAATCTCAATCTCCCAGTTTAACCCTTCCCCCCACGTTTCTCCTTTAGTGACCATAAGTTTGTTTTCAATATCTGTAAGTTTTCCACTATTCTTTTTTTTTTTTTTTTTTTGTGGTACGCGGGCCTCTCACCATTGTGGCCTCTCCTGTTGCTGGAGCACAGGCTCTGGACGCGCAGGCCCAGCGGCCATGGCTCACAGGCCTAGCCCCTTTTTTTTTTTTTTTTTTTTTTTTTTGGCCAAGCCATGCCAAGTCCTAACCACTGGACGGCCAGGGAATTCTTTCACTATTCTTTTAATAAATTTTTTTCTTGCTAAAAAAAGAATAAAAGTGAAAGAAAAAAAACTATCAAAAAATTAAAAATAAAATAGCATCACACACACACACACACAAATACTGGGACTTCCCTGGTGGTCCAGTGGCCAAGACTCTGCGCTCCCTATGCAGGGGGCCCAGGTTCGATCCCTGGTTAGGGAACTAGATCCCACATGCACGCTGCAACCAAGAGCTTGCATGCTACAACTAAAAGATCCCTCATGGATTTCCCTGGTGGCCAATGCAGGGCACACAGGTTCGAGCCCTGGTCCGGGAAGATGCCACATGCCGCAGAGCAAATAAGCCCGTGCACCACAGCTACTGAGCCTGCGTGCTGAAGCCCGCGAGCCACAACTACTGAGCCCAAGTGCCACAATTACGGAAGCCCGCGTGCCTAGAGTCGGTGCACCACAACAAAGAGTAGCCCCTGCTCGCCGGTACTAGAGAAAGCCTGTGCACAGCAACGAAGACCCAGTGCAGCCAAAAATAAATAAATTTAATAAATTTAAAAAAGAAGATCCCTCATGCCGCAGCGAAGATCCCACGTGCCTCAACCAAGACCCGACGCAACCAAATAAATAAATAAATATTTAAAAAATACTTAGGGGGGCTTCCCTGGTGGCGCAGTGGTTGAGAGTCCGCCTGCCGACGCAGGGGACACGGCTTCGTGCCCCGGTCTGGGAAGATTCCACATGCCGTGGAGCGGCTGGGCCCGTGAACCATGGCCGCTGAGCCTGCGCGTCCGGAGCCTGTGCTCCGCAGCGGGAAGAGGCCACTATAGTGAGAGGCGCGCGTACCGCACAAAACAAATAAAACAAAAACTTAGGAATAAACTTAACAAAAGATGGGCAAGACCTCTATTCTGAAAATTACAAAACACTGCTGAAATTAAAGAACACTCAAATAAATAAAAGAATATACCATGTTCACATATAGAAGACTCAGCAATGATAGGGGATGTCAGTTCTCCAGACCCATAGAAACCGCACAATCTCAATCAAATTCCAGCATTTTTAAGTTGTCAAGCTGATTCTAAAATTTATACGGAAATACAAAAAGTCCTAGAATATCCAAAGTCATCTTCCAAGAAAGGAACAAAAGTGAGCGACTTAACACTGCCTGCTCTCCATACTTTATATAAAGCTATGGTAATCAAGACAGATGGTACTGGCATAAGGATCGACAAATAGATCAGTGGTGGAGAATCGAAAGCCCAGAAATAGATCCCACTTATATGGTCATTTGATTTTTAACAAGGCACCAAAATAATTCAATGGGGATAAAAAGTCTTTTCAAAAATCAGTGCTAGAATAACTGGCTATCCATATGGAACAAGATGAATCTCATACCATACACAAAAATAAATTCCAGAGATGGCTCATCACTACCTAGGGTAGACCCAAAATGTAGTGATGTGAGCTAGTTAAGCCTAGAGTTGACTATGATTTCAGTGACATCCAGAAGTGTGTACTCTTCAAGGCTCTCTAGAATACAGGAAGTCTCCTTCTTAATAACCACAACACCAGGCAAATGCTATGGGCTAATGACCCAGCCACAGAAAATGCAGATTGGTGAACTGGAGACTATTATTATGCTCTGTGACTCCTATTAAAAAGCAAAATTCAAATGAATAAATTTGAAGATCTAGCTGGTTTTATATAACAATTCATAAGGAGCTCTGAGGAGCTGTACAAAAATGGAAAACTTTTATAGTCGGAAGGGGGCAGAGCAAGGAAGTTATTCTAGCAAAGAATGGATTGTTTCAGGCAAGGTCACCTTTCTTTGGGGATAGTTGGGGGGGTCTATCAAGTAGATTACCTCACTAGTGTTGACCAGGTAATTCCAGATTGGTCACATTCCTGGGAGAAGCTGAAACTGCAGTTAGGTTAGGTATTAAGTCTTGGTTTGCTGATGTGAGACTTAGCACAAGTGACTCCATTTGGGGGCCTGTTGTTTATTTTTGTAACACTCTCTAATAGTTTCCTAAGCATTGTGGCTTGCTTTTGAGTGGCATGTCAATACCTTCCTGGTTGTATGTGGCCTGTTTCCATTGGAGTTGTGAGCATTGATGCTTGCAACCCCAGGCTGAACACATTTTTATGATGTTCCCCTGTTTAAATGACCTTGTCCTGTGTAATAAATAAATGATTGTCTCCAAAAAAATTAATTCTAGAAGGATCATAGACCTAAAGCTGTTAAAGGAAAGCATAGGAAAATATCTCTCTGACTTTAGGCTAGGCAAAGGTTTCTTAGTGCATGACTAGGAGTCTCTCCATGAGCAAACTTAGGCATGCACGCTCTTCTGAGTTCTCTCCAAACTAAGCCTTGACTTTTGGACTTCCGTGTTCCTCTCTGCATTGTCCAGTTTTAGCAAGAATCTTGCGAAGTCAGTTTAGTTAGAATCAGAATCCTCCCTCCGCCATGTCTGACCTGGTCCTTCACCCCCCATCATCCTGCAGGTGAAGTGTGATCATTCTGGCCTGCCTTTAGTTTGGTTTAGCCAGAATTCTATCCCTGCCCCTGATATTTTTTCTTAGTAATTTTCCATCCACTAACCCCTGCGCTGCTGCTTGGCTGTAAATTCCCACTTGTCCATGTTTCATTCAGAGTCGAGCCCAATCTCTTTCCCACTACAAGACCCCATTGCAGTGGTCCCTATTGGCCCTAATCTTAAATAACATTATTCTTTAACAAGTGTCATGAATAATTTTTCCCTTACCAAGAGGACACAAGAAGCATAAAAGAAAATATTGATAAATTAGACTTAATCAAAATTTTTTTTTTTTTTTTTTTCTTGCGTTATGCGGGCCTCTCACTGTCGTGGCCTCTCCCATTTGCGGAGCACAGGCTCCGGACGCGCAGGCTCAGTGGCCATGGCTCACGGGCCCAGCCGCTCCGCGGCATGTGGGATCTTCCCGAAACGGGGCACGAACCCGCGTCTCCTGCATCGGCAGGCGGACTCTCAAGCACTGCGCCACCAGGGAAGCCCGACTTCATCAAAATTTAAAGTGTCTGCCTATCAAAAGAAAATGAATGGGCGAGTCTAGACTAGGAGAAATTATGTGTAAAATATATATCTGACAAAGAACTAGCATCCAGCATATGTAAAGAACTCTTACTATCTGAAAGTAAAAAGACTGTAAGCAATCCAATTAAGAAATAGAGAAAAGATTTGAAGAGACATTTCACAAAGGAGGAGATACAAATAAATGGCCAATAAACCCATGAAAAAATATTTAATATCGTTAGTTATCAGAAAAATGCAAATTAAAATCACATTGTGACACTCCACATGTATCAGAATGTCTAAAATTAAAAAGACTGACAATACCAGATACCAACTCTCAAGCAAATTGGTGGGAATGTAAAATGGTATATACCATTTTGGGAAAAGGTCTGGCAGTTTGTATAAAATAAAATATATTGACCTACCTCTCAGCAATTCCATTCTTAGGATTTTACTCAAGATAAATGAAAACATATGTTCACAAAAGACCTACACAGAAACATTCATAGCAGGAATTCTCTGGTTGTCCAGTGGTTAGGACTCTGCACTCTCACTGCCAAGGGCCTGGGTTTGATCCCTGGTCGGGGAACTAGATCCCTCATGCATGCCACAACTAAGGAGTCCACATGCCGCAACTAAAGATCCCGCATGCCACAACTAAGACCCGGCACAGCCAAAATAAATAAATAAATATTAAAAAAAAAAAAGTGGTTGCCTGTTGGGGGGAGGGACAAAGATTAACTGGGAAGGGGAATGAGGGATGATGTCAATGTTCCATTTCTTGCTGGAAGTTTGGGTTACACAAAGTTAGTGAACATACACCTAAGATTTATGCATTTCATTTAATGTAACTTTATCATAAACACTGTAAAAACTGAATATCTAATTATAGTTAATGATATGCATGCTGAAGTATTTAGGAGGAAGTGTATTGTTTGTCTGCAACTTACTTCAAAATGTACTAAAAGGGACTTCCCTGGTGGCGTAGTGGTTAAGAATCCGCCTGCCAATGCAGGGGACATGGGTTCGAGCCCTGGTCTGGGAAGATCCCACATGCCATGGAGCAACTAAGCCTGTGTGCCACAACTACTAGGCCTGTGCTCTAAGGCCCACGAGCCACAACTACTGAAGCCCACGCACCACAACTACTGAAGCCCGCCCGCCTAGAGCCCGTGCTCCGCAACAAGAGAAGCCACTGCAATGAGAAGCCTGTGCACCGCAAAGAGTAACCCCCGCTTGCCGCAACTAGAGAAAGCCCGCGCACAGCAACGAAGACCCAACGCAACCAAATATAAATAAATAAAATAAATAAAATTTTTAAAAGATGTACTTGGGCTTCCCTGGTGGCGCAGTGGTTGAGATTCCGCCTGCCGATGCAGGGGACACGGGTTCGTGCCCCGGTCCGGGAAGATCCCACATGTCGCGGAGTGGCTGGGCCCGTGAGCCATGGTAGCTGAGCCTGCGCGTCCGTAGCCTGTGCTCCGCAACGGGAGAGGCCACAACAGTGAGAGGCCCGCGTACTGCAAAAAAAAAAAAAAAAAAAAAAAAGTACTAAAAATAGGAGGACTTACTGGATGGAGAGAGGAATAGATATATGTATAGAAATGTAATAAAGCAAGTAGAATCAAATGTTAACTGTAGAATCTAGTTGGTAGGCATATGGGTGTGTCATGTAAAATTCTTTCACCTGTGTTGAATGAAAAATTTTTGTAATAAAATGTTGGGGACTTTTTTAAAAAGGTGAATCAATGTAAGTAAAAGTATTAAATATCATTGCTTTATGAACGTGACAAAAATTTTGAGAGCGGTACTGGAATGACTGAAGTGGAGAAGCAGAACATTACTTCGTTGAAACTGCACCGCAACTTTGAGGTCGGTTAGGTACTAACAAAATCATTGTTTTAGTAATGGGGGAACTAAGGCACAGAAAGGTTAACTGACCTGCAATGTGGCATATGCCAGGGTATTAACCCAGGTATGTTTTGACTCCAGCACACACTATGCTTCACTGTTTGTGCAAAAAATCTTTATTTCCCTGGGTTAATATATTGCTTTGTATGTTTCTCCATTATGGCCTTTGCTACACTATCGTGATGTCAGGTGTTTAGGCATCTGCCTCCTCCTTTATACCATAAAGGGGTATAAAGGCCAGGGGAAATTTTCCATCTTTGTAGCCTCCATACTTAGCATTGTTCTTAGTAGAGTGCTAACTAGCACATAATAATCTTTCCCTTAGGTTGCTGAATGGATGCAGGAAAGAAGAAAGGAATGCTAACTTGGATGATGCTTTCTGGCTTAACCTATCTCAACAGCATACTCTTCCAACACTTTCTGCAGGATTCATGCCTAACCAGACCATTTGATCAGGGCCTATAGTTGTTAACCTGACTTAACAGCTGTGGGGCTATTTATGGTTACCTGAGTGTAGGGCTGGCTTGTACAAGCTCCAAAGCAGCAGAATTTGGGACAACCATCTCTGGAGTAGCTGAGGAGTAGCAAAGACCTGACTCTACCTTGGGAAGAGCATATATCAGTTTACAGACTATGGCTATAGTACAATTTGTCCAGAGTCTGACATCCACTGAATGGACAAATGAATGAATAAATGATGATGAAAGGCAGCACAGATCAGTCATGGCAATTAATTCCTTGATTTGCCTCTCATAATGCCCCTCTCCTCATTGGGAAAACAGCTTTGTATTACAGTGTTTGTAAATAACCTTTAGGTTTCCTGGCTTAAGACAAGACTATTTCATTTATTTATTTATCTTTGAAAACTAACTTTATTCTAAAGCAGTAGTTTTCAAACTCTAGTGTGCACATGAATCACATGAAGAACTTTCTAGAATCTGAGAATCTCACCCCTGGAAAGTCTATTCAGTGGTTCAAGGGTAGGGTCCAGGAACATGTCATGTTTAAGAAGACCTTCAAGGTATTCTATTATAGATAGTCCCCAGGTCACACTTTGAGAAACATTAGTGAAAAGAAATTGGTTCATATAGTTTCTGCAATTTCAGTTATCTCTGCCTCAAAAATAGCCCTGTCTTGTTTTCAAGTACTTTCCACCACAAAACTATGGCACCACTGACTTTTAGAACCATCTCCTTCCTCCTAACCTTTAGTGTCAATCAGCCCTAGAAGAGAAGTTACTATGGATATTGGTAACTTTGTGGATAGAATTGTTATCATTTATTGAGCATCTACTATCTACCAGAGACTATGTGAAATGCTTCACAAATGTAATTGCACCTAATTCTTACAACAACTTTGCAGGGTAGGTGGTATTGCTCTTATTTTAAGGATGAGGAAAAACTCTCAGAGAGGTTATGTAACTTGTCCAAGGTCATGTAACATAGCTGACAGACTTGTGATTCAAATGCAAGTCAAAGCCATTGCTTTTTCAAACATATAACCCCCATTATTATTGTATGAAATTATTAATATTAATTATTATTATTATTTCTATGCAGTCATACCCTAAGCAAAATACTTTGGTCAATGGTGACTTCAGAACACAGGGCCTTTAAGGCTCATCCATCCATTCATGTATTCATTTAACAATAATTAAGCAACTACTATGTGCCAGAAACTGTGCCAAGTACAAGGGACACAGTGCTAACTACTCAACATCTCTCAAATCTGTCCACCTCACCATGACATTCACCACCATCCCTTGTACAGTGCTACAATATAATTCACCTAATTAATCTACAAATTTAATATATCTCTCAATAATTACATAAAAAACACTGTTTCTGGAACTGGACAAGCTGACCTGAAAGTTCATTTGGAAAAATAAAATTGTAAACAGAACCAGGAAACTCCAGAAAAAGAAGAGTAGTGAGGGAGGAGTAGGCCTATGTCATTAAAATAAAGCTATTAGGGCAGTTTGATAAGACCACATGAATAGATGGATTAATGGAATGGAATAGAGAATCCAGAAACAGACTCAGATACAAATGGGAATAGAGTATATGTATATATGTATGTATGTCACACCAGTAGGGAAAAGATTATTCTGTAGAAGTGTTGAGGTGAATGTGTATCAACTAGAAAGACCAAAAAAAAAAAAAAAAAAAAAAAAAAAAAAATTCCAAATGGATCAAAGACTTAAATATGTAATATAAAATTATAAAGGGACATAAAGGAAACATGGGATAAATGAACGCTGATTGAGGAGGGTATAAGGATGGTGGGAGGCTTTTACTGCATTGACTTTTTTTTGGCCTCACCACACAGCAGCAGGATCTTAGTTTCCTGATCGGGTATCAAACCAAGGACCCCTGCAGTGGAAGCATGGATTCTTAACCACTGGACTGCCAGGGAACTCCCTACTGTGTTGACTTTTGTATCTTTTAAAACATATTTACAATGTATTACCCACTAAAAAATGTTTTGTTGTTGTTGTTGTTAAGAGTGTTTGGCTAGGGAAATAAAAGTTTAGCTCTAGCATAGTGAGTGAGAGGTAGGGAGCAGGTGGTGAATGTCATGGTGAGGTGGACAGATTTGAGAGATGTTGAGTAGTTAGAATCTTGTTGATTGGATGTTGGAGATGAGGGAGAGATCTAAGAATGACGTCCGGATGGAGAAGTGGTGGTAGTAGGGGATTGGGGGAGTAAGTATAGGTGAGATAACGCATTTAGTTTAAGTGACTTCCAGATGTCCAGTTGGAAATGACTAATAGCCAGGCTTAAAACCCTGGAGCTTGAAAGAGGGCTCTGACTGGAGATAATGAATTTGGGATTCATTAGCATATAGATGGTAACTGAAACCCTGTGAGTAGATGAGATCACCCAAGGAGAGCACCTACTGTGAAAGGACCTAAGACAGAACGGATGAGGAAGAAAAAAAGAAAATGTTCCCTGGGAAGGATCTGGAGAAGGAAAATTTGGAGAGTGATGGGAAGAAGTCAAGTGAAAAGTGTTTCGATAAGGAGAGAGTGGTCCTCAATACCAAAGGCTAGGGGTAGTCCAGATGAGGATGAAATGTGTTATTTGATTTAAATACAGGGGTATTACTGAAGATCACAGGAAGAATAGTTGAGCGGAGGGTTTAGGTTAAGCAGAAGATGAAGCGGAAGAATCTTGTCTCCGAAGTGCAAGCATCTTGTCTCCGAAGTGGAGACAACTTGTTTCAAGTTCGCTAAAGACGGAGAGGAGAGTGCAGCAGCTGGGGGAAAGACATGAGCTTTTTTCTTTTTTAAGGATCAACTGAGCGTATCTAAAATGATGATGACAAAGAACCAATACTTAGGGAGATAGAGGAGAGAGGGAGGAATTGAGTAATACCAGATGCGAGGGGTGGGATCCGAGCAGATGAACCGCCGTGCCTTAGATTAGGAGGGATGCTTCTTGCATCGTAAACGAAGGGAAAGGAAAGGGGAAAGCTGGCAGATTCTAAAGGTTTGGTGCAGGGAAGCTGATGGAATTTCGGTTCGATGTTTTCTATTTAACTCCGTAAAATACGCCTGGAGTAAGGGGGTTGGCTGTGAGTCGAGGTTTGAGGAGACTGCGGATTTGAAAAGCCGTTTAGAAATTCCGGGCGGCCCAGGCTGGTCCACGCTGGGGCTTCGCTAGGGAGGCCCCCAGTGGAGCTCCGAGGGGGACGCCGCGGTGCATCGCCATGGCAACCGAACCGCCGGGCTAGGCCCAGGACCAATTGTAACTCGAAACAGCCGTAGCGTTTTAACTCACTACTCCAGAAATCAGGGGAGGAGGCAACCCGAGGCGACCAAAGTGAAACCACAGATCCCGCGATATCACGTCCGCAACCTGCGAAACTGCACGTGACGCTACCGCCACGCAGCGCGACAGCGAGTATTGAACGTCATGGTACCGCGACGCAGTCGCTCTAATATAACGCTCTCCCGGAAGTGGTCTTATGGATCTGGCAGTGAAAGTGGTAGCCAGTTGTCCTCGGTATCAGATCTCCGGAGGTCGTAGCTGAGCTCTTTTTCTGCGTTTCGCCTCGATCCTTCCTAAGTCTTCCAGGTCCGCGTAGTGAGGAAGCGTCTCCACCATCATGGGGGGCGGAGACCTGGTAAGTGAGGGAGCCCAGGGCTGGGGGAAGACTGAGGCCGGAGACCGACTGAGGCTGGGGACGGAAATTGGTGGGGGTGGCAGTGGGTATTCTTGACGCTGCCGTTGGGGACAGGGAGCTCTAGCCCTGGACAGGGGACGGATAACTAAGGCCATGAGGGACCGGGCGGAGACTTGGGAAGATATGTGAGGTGGGTCGCCAAGGAGGGGAGGTGGTGTTTGTTGACAGGGAGCGCTTCTGCCTGGAAATTCTGGGAAGCCTCGGGAGCGGTTGGAACCGTGGCTAGGAAAGGAGGCAGGTATGGAGGACGTGTCACTTTGTTTTGTATATCTTGTCTTGGGATACATCTCCTTCCTCAGCTAGGAGTTCAGTCATGTCCTGGGCTGTAGTAGGGGTGATCTGTGCCCCCGTTCTCCTCGTCCCTGAGCCATGTCCTGGGGTCACGGAAGATCTTTCTCACGTTCACCTTTCTGACTTCCACTCCTTCTTCAGTGCTGCATTCTGATCTGTAGTGGCAGAGCTTTCTTCTGAATTCATAGCACTTAATGTAAGTTATGTGGCTATTTCTCTTAAACTGTATAGTTCATTTGTAGGGGGCTAAGCCTCCGAATTGGGCAAATGTACCCATAAGCGCATGGTGCAAGATCAGAAAAATGCTAATCTCCTGAAAGTGTAGCTAATTGAATCAGCAAATAGATTCGTTTAGCCACCTGGCCAGTAGCTATATTAGAGTTTGTCAGGTGTTATCAGTTAGAATGAGTTCCAAGATACCATCAAGGTTCTTCTGACTTAGTGTCTTCAAGTAGCTGTATTTAGGGATAGGAAAGCTCTAATCCAGAGTTTCTCAACCTCAGTGCTATTGACATTTTGGGCTGGAGTTAATTCTTTGTTGTGTGTGTGGTCCTGTGCATGTAGCAGCATCCCTGGCCTCTAGCCAGTAGCACCTTTCTCCTTCAGTTGTGACAACCAAAACTGTCTACAGACTACCAAATTTTCCCTGGGAGGCAAAATCACCCATATTGAAGGCGAGAGACGAGGACCATTAGGACAAGGTGGAGGGTTGGGGAGGAAGGGAGTAAGGACTGAACAACCTAATGAGGGGAAAGGGAGTACAAGAAGAGAGAGAGAAAAGGAAGCCCTCGTTAAAAAAAAAAAAAATTATTTTGGCCACACTGAGCAGGATGTAGGATCTTAGTTCCCTGACCAGGCATTGAACCCTGCCCCCTACAGTGGGAGCACAGAGTCCTAACCACTGGCCCACCAGGCAATTCCCTCATTTAGGTTTCTTAACTGGTCTCCTGGTTTTCAGTCCTGATCCTCTCCAATCCATTCTTTACATGCTAGGCTGGTCATGCCTCCCACCTGCATATGAATGTTTAGTGTTTTCTGCTGTCAACAGGATAAAATCCAGTCCCTGAACATGGCTTATAAGGCCCTCAATCTGTTGCTTTCATAGTTGGCTTCATCTTGAGCCCCTTCCCATCAGCTTGCTCTCCTATCTCCAGCCATGTTGAATTATTTGTTCTTTCTCACCACTGGGCCTGCAGTTGTGTGTGCTGTTACCTCTGTGTGGAAATCTACCCCACTCCTTCCCGCTTCCTACATCACTGGGCTAATTTATAATTATCCATAGATGTCACTTCCTCCAGGAATCCCTGGTTGGGAAGCTGAACCAAAGCAGCGGCTCATGGGGAGGAGGGAGAGGAGAAGCATTCCTTGAGGGTGAGGAGGAAGACCAGAACCAGGGGGAGATTCTTGGGAAGGAAGGTTGAAAGAGGTACTGACTAGGTGGGGTTGTAAACCATGCAAGTTTAAGGCACGTTCAGTGGACTCAAGGAGAAGAAGGTTGTGTTCATAAGAATGAACATCCAGTGCCAAAGGCGCTTGAATTCTTTTGCCTTTCAGAGTCTATACTTTCCTGCTTCTCTACCCCATTGCTCCTGTATTGTCATCACCAACCCTCACTTCGGGCATGGCCAGTGGAAGTCAGACTCACACATTTCAGGATAGAAGTATTTGAAGGGAATCTCGGAGGGGTCTGTTTTATCCTGAAGCTTTATGTACTTGAACAACCTCTCTTCTGCCCCACCATGTGTGAGATTTTTGGGTGCCAACCTTGCCATTGTTAAACATGTCTTGCCCTTACATGCCTGCCTTGGCATGAATATAGGGGTGGGAAAGGGAGGGCCAGTTATACTCACCACCCACCCACTGCCCGCATTGTTTTCTCCCTCCTTTCATTTACCACAGAATCTGAAGAAGAGCTGGCACCCGCAGACCCTCCGCAATGTGGAGAAAGTGTGGAAAGCTGAGCAGAAGCATGAGGCTGAGCGGAAAAAGATTGAGGAGCTTCAGCGCGAGCTGCGGGAGGAGAGGGCCCGGGAGGAGATGCAGCGCTACGCGGAGGACGTTGGAGCTGTCAAGTACGTGAGGAGCTGGGGCGATTTGGCCTGGGGGTGTCTTGGTGTGTGGGGAATTGCAGAATTGCCTGCAGGTGCATCGTCCAGTTGTTGCATAATAGCTGGTTAAAAGCGTGAGTTTGGAATCAGACTGCCCTGGGTTCTGAGGCTGGCATGGCATGGACTAGCATAGCTGTGTAACTGGGAGCAAGTTTGGGAGCCTTGGTTACCTTAGTAGAACCGGGGGAATGAGAGTACCCAACTCCTAAGGTTTGTTGAGGATCAAATGAGATGACATATAAAGGGCTTAGTGTAGACCAAGTTCATGGTAGATAATTGCCAAACAACTGTGGCTGAGGATGACTGCCTATACCCTGCTTCTCAGTATGTGTTGAGGCCTCAGTCCTGCTTTTGTTTATTTATGGATTTCAGGCTCATTTTAGGGAGGCCGAGAGGTCCCATGGAAGGAGGTAGATGGTGTGTCTGTCAGTAAAAGCTATGTGAATGTGGACAGTCTCATTCGATTTTCCCTGACTTCAGTTTCCTCTTGTATAATATAGGATAGGAGTAACAGACAATAATTACTCTACCCATCTCATAAGAGGGGATGGGAATAAATGTGTTCTGAGAAAAATTAAAAGCATAAAATATGCAGTGCAGGTTTCCCGGAACCTGGGATTCTAATCTGGGGTTAAGTTTCAGTAAAATGTGCATATAACAACAACAAACTGTATTCTGTATGAAAAAAACAAATCTGAGAAAACCCACGTCTTCACTGGAACAATCACCAATAAATCGGTATTTTTTAATTAAAAAAATATATGCAGTGCATTCCTAAATCAGAATTGAATAAAAACTCCAGATAGACTAAAATTGACTTATCTGTACTATCCCTTGTTCATATCCTAGTGGGCAAGTCTCCAGGGTAACATGTGACATACTTCCCCTGTTGGATATACAGGGCTTTTCCTTAGTAATTTAATGACAGGAGGATTTGTGACATTCAGAGGCATGTGTGTATGTGTGAGAGACAGAGACTTAGTTTCAGTTCGTGGAAAGGGCATTATGGAATTTAGGCAGGATGACAATTACATTCTTTCTTTGTTTTTTTTTTGTTTGTTTATTTATTTAATTTTTTTTTATATAGCAGGTTCTTATTAGTTACCTATTTTATACATATTAGTGTATACATGTCAATCCTGATCTCCCAGTTCCCCCCCCCCCCATTTCCCCCCCTTGGTGTCCATACGTTTGTTCTCTAAATCTGTGTCTCTATTTCTGCCTTGCAAACTGGTTCAACTGTACCATTTTTCTAGATTCCATAAATATGTGTTAATATACGATATTTGTTTTTCTCTTTCTGATTTACTTTTACTTCACTCTGTATGACAGTCTCTAGATCCATCCACATCTCTACAAATGACCCATTTTCGTTCCTTTTTATGGCTGAGTAATATTCCATTGTATATATGTATACATTCTTTCAGGATTGGCAGAAGGCCATTCTGACTTAAGTATAAAATTTGAAATGTTTTAAAATAAATGGAGTCTTGGAGTTTTTAAAGTACAGCACAATATATTTAGGGCATTAATATATAAAATGAGGTAAAATAATGAAATTTTATAAGTTTTTTTTAACCATAGATACACATTAAATTATTTTACTTTATACAGTTTGTATAAATTATATTCTTTATAATTTAAACTAAATAAATTTCACACATTTGAATTAATTCCTGGGCAGCTTATATGACATTTTTATATGTGAGGTTTGAGATTTTGTGAACCCTTGATTTTAAATCAAATGTCAATTTTAGACAGAATACCCATTAGTTATAAGAGTTTACTTTCCCACTAACCAAAAGTAAAAAATTATTTTGAAATTTTTATTCAGCCAAGCATTATATATTCTGTGCCTGATATGTCAGAAATTTGGGCTTTGCAGAGTCTAATTAATGAGGTCAGAGTATAGATGAGCAGCTTCAGAGCTGGGAGTCAGTGTATATCCTGTTGCTGACCCTCATGCCCTCTTGTCTGTTGGGAATGGGAGAAAGGTGATTTTATATTCTTTTGATTTTTTTGCCCCCTCATATATTCTCCAGTGTTATGAAACTCAAAGGTTAGCATGTAGGTCCCTTTTTTTGGTCTTTACTTGCAGATGTATTTCGACGATCTGCTTGTCTGGCTGACTGGTTTGTGTAGTTCTTTGCATAGTGTCGTGCTTTTAATTTATCCAATACAACCCTTTGCTATTTAACAATTCACTTGTATGGTTCAGATAATCTTTTCTGTGTTTATTATACAGCTCTCTTAGAACAAAGAAAAAACCTCAATATGCACGTTATCCTTGATCTCCATCCAAATCCCTCTTTGCAATAGAATGTTGTTTAAGTATTTACTGATAATATTAGAAAATTGTGTTTTCTTTACCAGCATTTTTCAACGCTTGCACTTTAGGGTGTCCTTGGAAGATGAGATAAATGAAGATGGGAGTGATTCCCACCCAAGCAGACTCCTAAGATTAGCAGGGGGTGTCTGGGGCAAGGGCATCTGGATACTTTAAGAGGTCCCCGGGTGATCCTCATGGGCAGCCTCAATTGAGAACCTGTTCTATATCCTTAGTGATAGCAACAGCAAAAATCTATACATCATTTCGTTTTTATATGACTTTTACCCCAAATCTTCTCTCATTTAAAAACTCAGGGCTTCCCTGGTGGTGCAGTGGTTGAGAGTCTGCCTGCCGATGCAGGGGACACGGGTTCGCGCCCCGGTCCGGGGAGATCCCACATGCCGTGAAGCGGCTGGGCCCGTGAGCCATGGCTGCTGAGCCTGCGCGTCTGCAGCCTGTGCTCCACAATGGGAGAGGCCACAACAGTGAGAGGCCCGCGTACCGCCAAAAGCAAAAAACTCAGAGAGGGTCTCACTTTAAAAATGTTGAGAGATGGCAGTTACTAGCTCCATTTTAGACATGAGGATATGGAAGTGCACAGAAGTAATTTGCACGTTTACCCAGCTGGGTAGTGTCGGAGCCAGGTCAAGTCCAGTGGCACTGGATCTCAGCGATACAACATGTTCTCTTACTGGAGGGCCTGAGCAGGACTGATATTAGTTGAGTCCTTTTAAGACTAGCTGTAGCCCTGAAAATACTACTTTATAGAAGTATCTGTCTTCATTTTTCCTATCCTTTCTTCTGGATACGTCTTGCTCCTTTGCCTGCATATTCCTGGCCCTCCTACCTTTTCATACCGTCTCTTCTCTTTTATTCACTTGCTTAGCTTTTCCCTCATCCAGTAACTGCTCCTGCTTCCCAAGGCTCACTGTTCTTCTCCCTTCATTCCTTTGGTACCAGTGTCTGCTTCATGCTGACGACTGCCACGTTTATCCCACACAAACTCTTGTATCTCTGTATATTCAGGCAGTTCTTTTTTTTTTTTTTTTTTTATTCAGGCAGTTCTGCTTCAAGTATCCCACAGTTACCCATCACATACTTAGGTCTCAGCAGCACTGTTCAGTAATTAGTTGACCTCTGTGCCTCATCTGGTAGCCTGTGAGCAGCTTAGCTGCCTGAATCTTTGTCATCTTTCTGACCTTCTTCCTCTGCCTGGCACATAGGAAATGTGCTGAGTCATTGTTAACAAATGAATAAACAAATATTTATTTCCAGTTTCCCCATCTGCATTCGTGTCAGGCATGCATAGGCATGATCCCTTGAGCCATCTTTAACAAGTCCTTTTAGGATTCCCCCCTAGTCGATCACTGAGACCTGCTTTTCATTCAAAAAGTACTGCCAGCTCTAGACCCATTGCCCATGAATTGTCAAACACTGAACATATTAGGCAACTGTCTGGGATTCATTCCAGCCATCTAGGAGTTTAAAAAAACCTGGTGGGAGATACAAAACACATACATAGAGAATAAAAAGACTAGCTAGTGGGAACATCAGTGATTATCCCCAGGGTAAGAACACATGACAGAACTACAGGGTAGGTTATGGATAGGAGGGGCAAAGAAATTATGAAGTACATATTTTATCTCTTAATACATTTATGTTTCTTCTGCCAGTTGATGAGTTGCCCTTGAAGTAAAACAAAGACAAAACAAAACAGACTAGCTAGTGTTTATTTAGTACTTACTTTGTGCCATGCAGTCTTCTGAACACCTTAAAAATTCATTGACTTATTTAATCCCCAACAACCCTATGAGGCAGGTACTCTTTTATCCCCATTTTACAGGTGAGGACACCAGTGCTCAGATGAGTTGCTTGGCTTTAGAGCCGGGATTCAAATCCATGTTGCCCGACTCCAGAGCTTGTGCTCTTAACCATTATGTTATACTGCCTTTCAGGAAAATGAGCTTGCCAGAATATTCTAGTCACCACCGATCTTCTTGCTCAGACCTCTTTAAGCTCTTATGTAGTCTGCCTTTCACAGTCAGTTCCCTCCAACCCCCCAGGAGTTTTTTAATGTTTGAATAACAGAACACACAAAACCAGGCAGAGAAGTCTCCAAGGAAATGATGGTTGTGTTTCACTATTATTTGTCCCTTGGTTCTTCATCTTCTAAGCACTTATTACAGTTTCTTTTAATGCTGTTAGACATGTATTTTGATTATAAATACAGTCCAACTGTGAATAAATAACTGTATTGTCTTTTTACACCCATCCCCCATATTCCTTTAAATAGAAAAAAGTGCTCAATATCTCTTAATAGCCTATTTGGCCATGGTTGTCTCACCTGTGATTTAAAAATACATTGTATCTTGATCTTCCAAAATCCTTCTTGAATTACAGCTTATTCTGTTAAAGAAATTCTGGGAAAGAAGTCATTGATATTGTTGATAGTCTCCAAAAGGTGAGGGTGGTAACTGAGTTGAAGGCACCTGGGAGGGATCTTCAGCAAACCAAGGACCACTGGGAAACTACACAGAGGCAGATCTTGTCACTAAGATACCAGCTCCTCCAATTAACCCTAGGAGAATGCCACCAGTCACAGCTGACCCAGCAACTGTGGCCACTGGTCCCTTTTGGCTGCCAGGGTGACTCCTGTGAAGGCTGCACTTGTGACGGAATTCCAGAGGTCTTTCTAACATGCACCATCCAGCAGAGAATCATAGAAAACAGACCTCCCCAAACTGCAAAGCCACCTCCCAACTGTGGAGGCCTGTTTTTTTTTTTTTTTTGGAGGTACACAGACCTCTCACTGTTGTGGCTTCTCCCGTTGCAGAGCACAGGCTCCAGACGTGCAAGCTCAGTGGCCATGGCTCACAGGCCTAGCCACTCTGCGGCATGTGGGATCTTCCTGGACTGGGGCACGAACCTGTGTCCCCTGCATCAGTAGGCGGACTCTCAACCACTGCGCCACCAGGGAAGCCCGGAGGCCTGGTTTTAATAGCTGTCAAACTCCCATGTAGTCTCTGGTTTACTCCCACTGGAGAATGGTGAAAACCTTTAATTGCATAAAAGACACTGCTACCTGTGGTACCCATCATAAAGGCCCCACCACAGTCTTCCACATAGTTCTCCGGGGCACGGCTCTCACTCTTGCTCCTCCATCTTGACCCCAGTGGTGTGAGTGAGGTTGGGTAAGCTGGGTGGAGCCTGACCCCAGTGGCCCACAATCAATTCTTTTTTTTTTAAAATAAATTTATTTATTTATAGCTGCATTGAGTCTTTGTTGCTGCACTCAGGCTTTCTCCAGTTGCGTTGAGCAGGGGTTACTCTTCGTTGTGGTGCACGGGCCTCTCATTGTGGAGGCTTCTCCCGTTGGGAAGCACAGGCTCCAGGCATGCGGGCTTCAGCAGTTGTGGCACACGGGCTCAGTTGCTCCGCAGCATGTGGGATCTTCCTGGACCAGGGCTCGAACCCATGTCCCCTGCATTGGCAGGCGGATTCTTAACCACTGCACCACCAGGGAAGCCCCACAATCAATTCTTAATCATAGACTATAGTGTTTCTCAAGCCAATCCTTATAATAGGAAAAGAAATCTGAAGGGTTAGACCCTCTATTATTGGTTTAAATTATTTTTATTAAAAATATATGCAAAGATATAACTAGGAAGGTATTATTTATGCTCATAGTTGTTATATAATCTTAAACAAAAATAAATATACAAAATTTAAAAGTCATAGTCAAAAAACATTGCACCTAATGTTATAGATAATATTGTTTCGATGAACCTACTTTGCTACTTGTAGTGTGACTGTGATATTGGCTGCTCCAACACATACTCTTATGAATGAATTCAGCACACCTTTACTGTCTGTTGTGTGAGGGCTAAATTTTCTCACCACTTTTTTTCTCTTAGAACCACAGGAAAATATTTGGCATGATACTGTGACGTAATTTGGCTTCCCTCTTTTGGCTTGAAAGCATAACTTGTTATTGCTGGTCTTTTCTCATTATCCCCTCGAATGTAGTATATTACCACTGGTGCCAAGGTGACAATAAGCACCAAAACACACAGTAAACACAACTGCATATGTGGTCACTGAAATTGTTTTGGTGATGAGCTGATCCAGAACATGCATGTTAGCTCTTTCAGATTATCCTCGAAATGAAAGCACAACATAAAGACTTTGTAAAGGAGACTTGAGAAACCCTGAGCAAAAGATCCATGCCCCAGGCTGAGGAACTTTTTTTTCCTCATAAATTGCTTTAGGTGTGTGGAAACGATCTCTCTCCTAAAATTTAAACTCCATGACAGCAAGTACCGTTTCTTCCCAAGTGCCCCGTGGAGTGTGGTGTTTAGCCCTTGCTAAGGAGCCTGTAGAATGAGTCCAGTTCTGACCAGCTGCGCCTTTTTTTTTTTTTTTAAGTTTGGCCACGCCTTGCGGCCTGCAGGATCCTTGTTCCCTGACCAGCGATGATCAAACCTGCACCCTTGGCAGTGAGAGCGTGGAGTCCTAACCACTGGGCCACCAGGGGATTCCCCCAGCTGTGCTTATCTATCCCTCATGTTCAGGTTTTGTGTGTAGGTTTGAGAAGTCTACATTTTCTTTGACTGTTTTTTTTTTTCTTGAACTAGGAAGAAGGAAGAAAAATTGGACTGGATGTACCAGGGTCCTGGTGGGATGGTGAACCGTGATGAGTACTTGCTGGGGCGTCCCATTGACAAATACGTTTTTGAGAAGATGGAGGAGAAGGAGGCAGGCTGTTCTTCTGAGACAGGACTCCTCCCAGGCTCTATCTTTGCCCCATCAGGTGCCAATTCCCTTCTTGACATGGCCAGCAAAATCCGGGAGGATCCGCTCTTCATCATCAGGTACTCATGAGCGGCTGAGAAGGAGGTTTTATTACAGAGATGCTTAGCAGAGATGTTATCTCACCTCTTGCTTTGCAGTTGGTTTACTGTTGGCTTTTGTCTGCCACGTAAAAGGGTTTGTCTCCATTTGGGCTTCTGATGTTGAAAAGGAGGCTCTATTAAGGGTGCCTGAACTAGGCTGTTTGGGAAGAGATTGGTAAGTGTACCAGGCCAGACCAAATTTATTCATTTACCTTTGGCCCTTAAACAAAAATAAGAGGTAGAAGCAAGGTGAGAAAGACTGGCAGCTTCTTAGAAATTGGGGGATATGTGTAGAGTTGGCTGGGGGGTTGAATAGGCCTTTTCCCCTCCCCTCTACCCCTCCCTTTTGTTTGTTTTTTGCGGCAGAACCCTTTGAAAAGAAACTTTAGAATTTTATTTAACCCTAATATGTAACAGATCAAAGTAGAGCTGCATTTTGGGTGTTAAATGAAATCATGTGGTGCGTTTTTTTGTTTTTGTTTTTAATTTTCATTATTTTATTTCAAGTGTGTAAGGTTGAACATTAAAAAATGTTTCTTATTTACATTTCTTTTGAAAATTCTTTTAAAGTTATCTATTACAGATATATATTTATATGTAAATATTTTCTCCCATTTTGTTAGCATCTTAATTAATTAATTGTGGTAAAATATACATAACATAAAATTTACCATCTTAACTTTTTTTTTCTTTTTCTTTTAAAGTTCCTTAAACTCACCAGCATACAAATGTGAGCAGGCACTCTTCCACACTCACATTGTATCATGAGTACATGTTTGTTTTTTTTTAATAAATTTATTTATTTTTGGCTGCATTGGGTCTTCACTGCTGCACATGGGCTTTCTCTAGTTGTGGCGAGCAGGGGCTACTCTTCATCGTGGTGTGCGTGCTTCTCATTGCGGTGGCTTCTTTTGTTTCGAAGCACAGGCCCTAGAGCGCATGGGCTTCAGTAGTTGTGCCGCGTGGGCTCAGTAGTTGTGGCTCGCAGGGTCTAGAGCACAGGCTCAGTAGTTGTGGTGCACAGGCTTAGTTGCTCCGTGGCACGTGGCATCTTCCTGGACCAGGGCTCGAACCCATGTCACCTGCACTGGCAGGCAGATTCTTAACCACTGCGCCACCACGGAAGTCCCATTTTAACTATTTTTAAGTATACATTTCAGTGACAGTAAGTATATTCACAGCGTTGTGCAACCATCACCACTACCTATCCTTCTCCAGAACTTTTTCATCTTCGCAACTGAAACCTTATACTCATTAAACAGTAAGTCCCCATTCTCTCCTCTTCCCAGCTCCTGGCAGCCACTTCTACTTTCTGTCCCTATGAATGTAACTGCTGTAGTTACCCATATAAGTGGAATCATATGGTATTTGTCCTTCTGTGACTGACCTATTTCACTCAGCATAATGTCATCAAGGTTCATTTGTGTTACAGCATGTGTCAGAATTTCCTTCTTTTTAAAAATTGTGGTAAAATACACATGACATAAAATTTACCATTTTAACCATTTTAAGTATATATATAGTTCAGTAGTAAGGGTATCCAAATTGTTGTGCAACCTATCTCCAGAAGTTTTTCATCTTGTATAACTGAAAATCTGTATCCATTAAGCAACAACTCTTCATTTCCTTTTCCCCCCAGCCCCTGGGAACAACTATCGTACTTTTCATTTCTATGAGTTGGACTATTCTGAACCTCATAAAAGTTGAAATCATTCAATATTTGTTTTTTTGTGACTGGCTTATTTTACTTAGCATAATGTCCTCAAGGTTCATCCATGTTGTAGCATGTATCAAAATTTCCTTCCTTTTTAAGGCTGAATAATATTCCATTGCATGTGTATACCACATTTTTTAATCCATTCATCTGTCGTGCACATTTGGGTTATTTCCACCTTTTGGTTATTGTGAATAATGCTACTATGAACATTGGTGTACAAATATTGTGCATATTATTTTATAAACTCCTTTTTATCACCTAGTCATATATATGGGACATTTTTCTATGTTGCTGACTATGCTTCTGTCACATCATTTTTAATACCTATATTGTATGGATATACCATAGTTTATTTATTTATTTTAAAACATTTTTTTGACACCTTCCCTTTCTTTTTTTTGTTTTGTTTTTTTAAAATTTTTATTTATTTATTTTTGGTTGCATCAGGTCTTAGTTGCGACACGCAGTATCTTTCACTGTGGTGCGCGGGCTCTCTAGCTGTGGTGTGTGGGCTTAGTTGCCCCAGCATGTGGGATCTTAGATCCCTGACCAGTGATTGAACCTGCATCCCCTGCATTGAAAGGCGGATTCTTAACGACTGGCCCACCAGGGAAGTCTCTACCATAATTTATTAATATTCTCCTGGTGGATCCCTAACTTGTTTCCAAGTTTTCATTGTTATAACATGAACACCTTTTTAGTGACCTTCCTTGATTATATCCTTTCAGTAACAAATTCTTGAGGAAGCATTTGTAAGATTAAAGAGTTTGTGAGTATGTACAGGCTGTGATAAATGTTGCCGAATTGTCCTCCGGGAAGGTTGACCAGTTTACCCTCCTATGAACCCTATGTGAGAGTAAGACTTCTTGAAAAAGGTATCCATTCTGTTTATTTCCCAGGGGTTATCATGCTAAACAGTGGAGGTAGTATTGAAATGTTGCATATGTTTGATACACAAGATGACATACATTTTACTTGACCAGTTGGGAAGCCCTGAGCATGAAGCTTAATAAGCAACAGACCAAACTCACTTTCTTGCACAACAGGGAACCGGTGTGAACTTTCCCCACAATATTCAATCCCTTATGCAGATTTGGGAAAGATTTCTGGCTTCCACACAATCATATAGATTGCACCATGGGGCCTGTCTGCCTGCATTGAGAAAAAAGATTGCTGTATAGAATTATGGAGAGTAGAATGAATGGTTTAATCCCCTTTTCTGAAAGAAAGAATCATGATTTTTATAACTTCTCTTTAGGAAGAAAGAAGAAGAGAAAAAAAGAGAGGTATTGAATAATCCTGTGAAAATGAAGAAAATCAAAGAATTGGTAAGTAGTACATCAAATAAGCATCAAGAACTACTTAACATGAAAACTCCTCTCCATTTACTCTTAAGAGAGGGAAAGCAGCATGGCTTTAAACATTTTTGTCTTTTAGAGACCTTCTCCTGGTGATTTTGTGCAATCTTAACATATAAAGCTTAATTATGCTTGATTTTCTCTTTTATGTCTTTTGGTTGGAAAAACAGCATGTTATATCATTCTTCCAGAAAAAGAGGGGTATTGGGATATGCCTGTGGAAAGCATGATCATGCAGTGTGTTCAGGAGATCAGGTGGTATCAAGCCTTTAGGGCCCATTAATCACTCATGTAACATATTATGTGATTGTTTCTTGGATTAGTTGGTAAGGAAAATTTAAAGATTGATCTTGTGGTCCCTGATTATTGTCAGCAGAGTTGCAGTCTTTTGACAAATGGGAATTCCTAAGCAGTGGTTCTGGGGACTGTTTCAAAACACAGATTCCCAGCCCCACCCACCAGAGAGTCCGTTCAGTAGTCTAGGGGCGTTTGTGCACAACCAGGGTCGAGACCCTCCACTCTTGTCGACAGGGGACGTCTGATCATGTCCTGGACCCCTGTAGACCCTGAGGCCTGGAGGCAGGTAGTTTACACATGACCCTGTCCCCTCAGAGGGACTGACAGGGGTCCCAGTAATCTTGCGCGGTTATGTTCTGGGCATTTTCTAGTTGCAAATGAGTCTGGAAAAAAAGGAGAAGAAGAAAAAGAAGGAGAAGAAAAAGAAGCACAAGAAACATAAGCACAGAAGCTCAGGCAGCGATCGTTGCAGCAGCGAGGATGAGCACGGCCGGGAGAGGTGAGTGTGTGGAACGGCGTCCTGCACCATTGATTCACTCACTCATTCATTCCACAGATATGAACTGAATACCTGCTCCGGGCCAGGAGCCACCAGGTTCTGGGGGTTCAGTGGAGAACACTTGCACACTGGCCCTCTGCCCCCAGAGCTGGCCAGCTAGCACTTGAGTTCCTGGAGGAGTTGGTGAAACCCCCAGGGGAGCTGGCTGTAGCTGTGTCAGTCTTAGGTCAGATGCCCTGGATATGACTTTCATCTCAGCTCTTGATTCCTGCAAGACTTACGTGGGTTTTATGGAGGCTTTTTTTTTTTTTTCCAAATGCATTAATGGGCCCATCTGGACCTGTTCTGTGTGTCTCCTTTGCGGGAGCCGCCAGCGCTGTCTCTGCTGACTCACTCGTAGTCCCTAGAATAGCAGCACGAGGTGAGAGGAGAATGTGCTTGGGCGCTGGGGCTGAAAAGCAAGGCTCACGGTTTTTCTCAGTAAAAACATGACTGTGCTGATGCATCTTCCAGCAAAGATAGAGAAACACACTCCCATGTGAGAGCTGGGAGGTGGGAGAGGTCATGTTTGAAACAGGAAGCACGTCTCAGCACAAGAGCTGTAAACTGGACCTTTAGGCATTTTCTTTTTCAATGAATATGTGTTTTAATCTCTTAGATCTCAAAAGAAGATGGCAAATTCTTCCCCTGTTTTGTCCAAAGTCCCTGGATATGGCTTACAGGTAAGGATATGGGCTTCTCAGAGGGAGTGACTGTGGGACTGGAACGTGCCAACCTGGGTACCTTTTTGGACACAGAGCATATTTAGCAACCAATCAGACGTGCAGAAAGAAGGGAGTTTGGGCAGCACAGACTGGAGAACAGGCCCATTCCTTATCCCTGAGTCTCTGACTATGGCTGAGGGCCCTCTGAGCAGAGAGGCTAAGCTACCAGTGGGCATTTAGGCATTCCGTCCATCCCTCTGCATATAACTTACATGAAATGCGTACATGTTAAGGGTTGATGACTTTTTGATAAATGTACATCCCTCTGGATTCCTTTTTTCCCCTGAGTATGTTTAACCTGAGGTCCTGTCCTCCATATTCTGCCTCCTGCTCCTCCTTAGGCTGTAACAAAGAGCCAAGCCAATTTAGGTGGTTGGGTGATACATCCTTTTAGGGCATTCTGAGGATAACTTTCCTAAGTTTATACAGCTCTCAGTGATAACTGTGTGATGGGGTTGGTATACCCAGTTGGCTCCTTACAGAACCTCAGTGCTTATTCATTTTCTTGTTTCACTGCATCTTCTCCTGAGCTGCTAGATTTTCCTATGAATAGCTTTTCTTCCTTTCCTTGATGATATAGGTCAGGAACTCTGACCATAGCCAGGGACTGCAGGGTCCTCTGACAGCTGAGCAAAAGCGAGTGCGTGGGTTGAAGAATTACTCCAGGTCCAGAAGCTCCTCTCCCTCACCTCCCAGACATGCCAGCAAGAAGAGCACCAGAGAGGCAGGGTCTCGGGACAGGAGGTCTCGATCGCCAGGCAGAAGGTCTCGGTCCCCAAGGCCAAGCAAACCGTGAGTATGGGAATTCAGCGGGAAATAACCTGTGAATGTGGGGGCCTGGTTACAGCTGGTATTTGCTTTTAGCGATGTCTGTTCATCAAGTCTTCCAAATGTCTTTGCTTTGTTATTATCTTTACTTTTTTAAAAAAATGTAAAGCTCAGACCCCTAGAACTACATATTTATATATGTGGAATCTCTAGAGTGAGATTAATATCAAATCTTATGTATCCTTACGCCTTTGTTTTTCTTCCACTTCTTCCCTCTATTTTCTTCAATTTGGATTATGGTTCCAAAACTGTTAGCTTTTCTTCCATCATTTGAAGGACATGATAAAAGCCACTGTATTGAAAAAGCTCTTCTCCTCTCTGCCCTCTGTGTCTGTTACAGGCACAACTCTAAGGTAAATAGGAGAGACAGAGGCCGAAGTAAGAGCCTATCACCTAAAAAAGACATCTACCAAAGGCGGCATGCTCATGGGTACACCAGGTGAGTCAAGAGCCCAGTAGGTTAACTTCAGACTTTCAGGCCTGAGTCTTGGAATGGCTCAGACCAGGGCAAATGGATAATCTATATCACCTTTTTTGCCCACCCCTCTTTTATTCATCTTGGTCAACTTTTAACCATCTGCCCTGCCCCCCACCCCATGCGAGTCACATTGAAAGGACAAAGTAAATAGTTTTGAACTATTGAACTAATGACCAGTTCACTAAGTGATTGTCTCTCAACACCTGTAAACATGTTATTCTCACAGAGATTTCTACAGGAAGCTTTTCTTAAGAGTGTGCGCCTTTCTTGAGGCATCAGCTGAAAGGGAAGCAGGAAGGTGGTCTCCTTGAGGGCAGACACCCTAAGATAAACTCTGTGTTTGAGTTGGGTATGGTGTGGGTCAGACAGAATATGGGTGTGCAGTCATGGGACCTGAGGGGAATTGGCTGTGCCCATGAAAGGCTGTCCCTAGGGGTTTTGATTGCTCTTAGAAGTTTAGATGAGGGAATTCCCTCACAGTCCAGTGGTTAGGACTCGGCGCTTTCACTGCCGTGGGCTCCAGTTCAATCCCTGGTCAAGGAACGAAGATCCCATTAAAAAAGAAAAAGTTTAGTTGACTTGGGCAACTTTTGTGTACTTCCTTTAACTGCCTCCCCCAGTTGGCTGCACATTAGAATCACCTGGAAAGCTTAAAGAAAAACCCAAATCCCAATCAATCCCTTGTTGCACCCCAGCCCTATTACATCATAATCTCTGGGGATGGGCCCAGACATCAGTATTTTTAAAGCATCCCAGTAGTTCCAGTGCACAACCAGCACTGAGAACCACTGAGAGTTTCTAACAACCTCTTTTATTCAGTATGCTGTTAGAAGAAAGGCAAGCCCTAAAGTCCCTTTTAACTTTTAATTGCCTGATTCCCTAAGTTTAAGGTTTTTTCACTGGCAACTTTCCAAAATACCCATGTACATATTTCCCTGCCTTCCCAGAGAGGGAGGGTATATTTTGCATAATTTTTTATTGGTGACACTGGGTCAGTTCTTCTGCTGTGCTGTAATTCATGCTGTTCTTAGGGATGAATGCTCATGGGTGTATTTTTTTTGATGTATTGTAAGGCTCTTGGTCAGCGCAAGGTCTGCTTTTTCAGATCCCGCTTTGTTTTTCTGTCTCTTTTGCCATCTGCCATCACTTAAATTTGTCTCACTTTGTCAGCCTTTCTTATCGCCCTTAGAATCTTTGTTGAATTTTGTGATTTAAAATGAGTTAGAATAAACAACAAGGTCCTACTGTATAGGACCAATACTTCAATAAAGTTTTTTTTTTTAATAAAGTTATTTAGGGCTTCCCTGGTGGCGCAGTGGTTGGGAGTCCGCCTGCCGATGCAGGGGATGCGGGTTCGTGCCCCGGTCTGGGAAGATCCCACATGCCGTGGAGCGGCTGGGCCCGTGAGCCATGGCCGTTGAGCCTGCTCGTCCGGAGCCTGTGCTCCACAATGGGAGAGGCCACAACAGTGAGAGGCCCACATACCGCAAAAAAAAAAAAAATAAAGTTATTTATTATTTTTGGTTACATTGGGTCTTTGATGCTGCGTGCGGGCTTTCTCTAGTTGCAGCTAGTAGGGGCTACTCTTCGTTGTGGTGTGCGGACTTCTCATTGCGGTGGCTTCTCTAGTTGTAGAGCACGGGCTTTAGGCATGTGGTCTTCAGTAGTTGTGGCACTTGGGCTCAGTTGTGGCTCACGGGCTCCAGAGCTCAGGCTCAGTAATTGTGGCACATGGGCTTAGTTGCTCCGCGGCATGTGGGATCTTCCCGGACCAAGGCTTGAACCTGTGTCCCCTACATTGGCAGGCAGATTCCTAACCACCATGCCACCAGGGAAGTCCCAGTAAAATTTTTAAAAATAAATAAATAAAGTGAGTTAGAGCCCTCAAGACTTTTGTCTTCCAGAAATGGAAACACAGAAACTTGAAAGCATGGATTCTATGATATATCTCTTTGTTTTGGTTTGGTGTTCCAGGTAGTTGAACACCAAAGATGTAACCAAGATGGTGCTGAATTAAGACAAAAGCAAAGTTATGGCTGTAAAACCTTTCTTAGCACTAGTTACACTGTTTCTCAGATTGAGAGTCACTGGATATTTCCTCAAGGGCCTGAGAGTTCTGTAAGGATTTAAAATTTTTTGAGTTCTCTTTTGTATGTATGTTTTGTTTTAATTAGTGATCTAAAATAACTTTCTTGTCAGCTGAAGGATGAAGCTTTTCTTTAGCAGTGAGGTTCTCAATTTAAAGCGATTTTTACAGACTAAGACTTTTTTTTTCTCTTAAGTTTTTTTTGGGGGACTGAGGGATTCCACATTATTTTTCTATTGCTTTCAGTGCTTCCTAAATTTCTTACAGTCAACACAGCACTTTAAAAAAAAATTATTCAAGTATAGTTGATTTGCAATGTTGTATTAATTTCTGCTGTACAGCAAAGTGATTCAGTTACACACACACATACACACACATATGCACATTCTTCTTCATATTCTTTTCCATTATGGTTTCTCACAGGATATTGAATACACTTCTCTGTGCTATACAGTAGGACCTTGTTGTTTATGCATTCTATATGTGATAGATATCATGATATCACAACACTTTTTTTTTTAAATTTATTTAATTAATTTATTTTTGGCTGCGTTGAGTCTTCCATGCTGTGCGTGGGCTTTCTCCAGTTGCAGCGAGAGGGGGCCACTACTCTTCATTGTGGTGTGCAGGCTTCTCATTGTGTTAACCTCTCGTTGCAGAGCACGGGCTCTAGGTGTGCGGGCTTCAGTAGTTGTGGCATGCAGGCTCCGTAGTTGTGGCTCACAGGCTCACTAGTTATGGTACACGAGCTTAGCTGCTCCGTGGCATGTGGAATCTTCCTGGACCAGGGCTCAAACCCACATCCCCTGCATTGGCAGGCGGATTCTCAACCACTGCGCCACCAGGGAAGCCCCACAACACTTTTATAATTTAAAAAAATGTGTATGCTCAAAACAAACTAACATAAACCACTACTATAAGGTCACACCCCAGAAGTAGCTAAAATTCCTTCTGTTGGGCTTGTAAATTGCCCAGAACAAAGGTGGCAATAGGAAATGGAGTTACTATTCTTGCATTAATTACTGTTATTAAGGCATAATTTCTTTAATTGTTTTGATCAAATAATAGACACCTTTTTTTTTTGTTTGTTTTTTGCGGTACGTGGGCCTCTCCCGTTGTGGAGCACAGGCTCCGGACACGCAGGCCCAGCGGCCATGGCTCAGAGGCCCAGCCACTCCGCGGCATGTGGGATCTTCCCGGACCGGGGCACGAACCTGTGTTCCCTGCATCGGCAGGCGGACCCTCAACCACTGCGCCACCAGGGAAGCCCCAATAGACACCTTTTTTTAAAGTGTAGTTTATTTATAATATTATATCAATTTTAGGTGTACAACATAGTGATTCAATATTTTTATAGATTATACTCCATTTAAAGTTATAATAAAATATTGGCTATATTCCCTGTGCTGTATAATATATCCTTGTATCATATTTATTTTATACATAGTAGTTTGTACCTCTTAGTCCCCTACTCTTATCTTGTTCCTCCTCCATCCCCCTCCCCACTGGTTACCACTAGTTTGTTCTTTACATCTGTGTGTCTGTTTTCTATTTTGTTATAGTCATTCATTTCATTTTTTAGATTCCACATATAAGTAATAACATACAGTCTTTCTCTGAGTTATTTTACTAAGCATAATATCCTCCAAGTCCATCCATGTTGTTGCAAATGGCAAAATTTTCGTTCTTCTTTATGGCTGAGTAATATTCCATTATATACCACATCTTCTTTATCCAGTCTTCTGTTGATGGACACTTAGGTTGCTTCATATCTTGGCTATTATAAATAATGCTGCTATGAACATTGGGGTGCATGTATCTTTTCAAATTAGTGTTTTTATTTTCTCTGGATATATACTCAAGAGTGGAATTGCTGGGAATTCCCTGGCAGTCCAGTGGTTAGGACTCTGTGCTTCCACTGCAGGGGGCATGGGTTCGATCCCTGGTCAGGGAACAAAGATCTTGCATGGCGTGGCAAAAAAAAGGAGTGGAATTGCTGGATCATATGGTAGTTCTATTTTTAGTTTTTTAAAAAACCTCCATACTGCTTTCCATAGTGGCTGCACTAATTTACATTCCCACCAGCAAGGTAAGTAGGGTTCCCTTTTCTCCACATCCTCACTGACCTTTGTTATTTGTGGTCTTTTTGACACCAGCCATTCTTCAGGTGTGAGGTGAACCTCATTGTGGTTTTGGTTTCATTTCCCTGATGATTAGCAATGTTGAGCATCTTTTCATGTACATGTTGACTATAAGAAGACTAGCCAACATGCACAAGAAGATATAGAAGACTATATCTTCTTTGGAAAAATGTCTATTCAGGTCTCCTGCTCATTTTTTAATTGGGTTGTTTGTTCTGATATTGAGTTGTTTGAGCTGCTTATGTAATTTGGATATTAACTCTCTGTCAGTCATATCATTTGCAAATATATTTTTCCCATTCAGTAGGTTTTTTTTTTTTAAATCAGTTGTATTTCTTTTTTTTTAAGTTAATTAATTAATTTATTTTTGGCTGCGTTGGGTCTTCATAGCTGCTCACAAGCTTTCTCTAGTTGCAGCGAGCGGGGGCTACTCTCCATTGCGGTGTGCGGGCTTCTCACTGCAGTGGCTTCTCTTGCTGCGGAGCATGGGCTCTAGGCATGTGGGCTCAGTACTTGTGGCATGTGGGCTCAGTAGTTGTGGCTTATGGGCTCTAGAGCGGAGGCTCAGTAGTTGTGGCACACGGGCTTAGATGCTGTGCGGCATGTGGGATCTTCCTGGACCAGGGTTCGAACCCATGTCCCCTGCATTGGCAGGTGGATTATTAACCATTGCGCTACCAGGGAAGTCTCGGTTTTTTGTTTTGTTGATAGTTTCCTTTGCTGTGCAAAAGCTTTCAAGTTTAATCAGGTCCCATTTGTTTATTTTGGCTTTTGTTTCCTTTGTCTGAGGAGACAAATCTAAAAAAATAATTGCTGTGACTTATGTCAAAGAATGTTCTGCCTATGTTTCTTTTTTTATATATTATTTTTAAAAATATCTTTATTGGATTATAATTGCTTTACAATGTTGTGTTAGTTTCTGTTGTACAACAAAGTGAATCAGCTGTAAGTATACACATATCCCCATATCCCCTCCCTCTTGAGGCTCCCTCCCATCCTCCCTATCCCACCCCTCTAGGTCACCACAAAGCATCGAACTGATCTCCCTGTGCTATGGAGCAGCTTCCCACTAGCCATCCATTTTACATTTGGTAGTGTATATATGTCAGTGCTACTCTCTCACTTTGTCCCCGTTTCCCCTTCCCCCTCTTTGTCCTCAAGTCTGTTCTCTACATCTGCGTCTTTACTCCTGCCCTGCCACTAGGTTCATCAGTACTGTTTTTTTAGATTCCATATATGTACGTTAGCATACAGTATTTGTTTTTCTCTTTCTGACTTACTTCACTTTGTATGGTATACTCTAGGTCCATCCACCTCATTACAAATAACTCAATTTCATTCCTTTTTATGGCTGAGTAATATTCCATTGTATATAAATGCCACACCTTCTTTACCATTCATCTCTCAATGGATGTTTAGGTTGCTTCCATGTCTTAGCAATTGTAAATAGTGCTGCAGTGAACATTGTGGTACATGTATCTTTTTGAATTATGGTTTTCTCAGGGTATTTGCCCAGGAGTGGGATTGCTGGGTCATATGGTAGTTGTATTTTTAGTTTTTTTAAAAACCTCCATACTGTTCTCCACAGTGGCTGTATCCATTTACATTCCCACCAACAGTGCAGGAGGGTTCCCTTTTCTCCACCCCCTCTTCAGCATTTATTGTTTGTAGATTTCAGCATTTATTGTTTGTAGATTTTGTGATGATGGCCATTCTGACTGGTGTGAGGTGATACCTCACTGTGGTTTTTTTGTTTGTTTGTTTTTTTACCATACGCAGTCCTCTCACTGTTGTGGCCTCTCCCATTGCGGAGCACAGGCTCCGGACGTGCAGGCTCAGTGGCTATGGCTCACGGGCCCAGCCGCTCTGCGGCATGTTGGATCTTCCCGGACCGGGTCACGAACCCATGTCCCCTGCATCAGCAGGCGGACTCTCAACCACTGCGCCACCAGGGAAGCCCTCTCATTGTGGTTTTGATTTGCATTTCTCTAATGATTAGTGATGCTGAGCATCTTTTCATGTGTTTGTTGGCAATCTGTATATCTTCTTTGGAGAAATGTCTATTTAGGTCTTCTGCCCATTTTTGGATTGGGTTGGTTTTTTTTGTTTGTTTTTGGTTTTGGTTTTTTTTTTTTTTTTCTTGTGGTACGTGGGCCTCTCACTATTGTGGCCTCTCCCATTGCGGAGTGCAGGCTCAGAGGCCATGGCTCACGGGCCCAGCCGCTCCGTGGCATATGGGATCCTCCTGGACCAGGGCACGAACCCGTGTCCCCTGCATCGGCAGGCAGACTCTCAACCACTGTGCCACCAGGAAAGCCCCTGGGTTTGTTTGATACTGAGCTGCATGAGCTGCTTGTAAATTTTGGAGATTAATCCTTTGTCAGTTGCTTCATTTGCAAATATTTTCTCCTTTTCTGAGGGCTGTCTTTCTGTCTTGTTTATGGTTTCCTTTGCTGTGCAAAAGCTGTTAAGTTTCGTTAGGTCCCACTTGTTTATTTTTTATTTTATTTCCCTTAGTGTAGAAGGTGGGTCAGAGAAGATCTTGCTGTGATTTATGTCAAAGAGAGTTCTGCCTATGTTTTCCTCTAAGAGTTTTATAGTGTCTGGCCTTACATTTAGGTCTTTAATCCATTTTGAGTTTGTTTTTGTGTATGGTTTTAGGAAGTGTTCTAATTTCATTCTTTTACATGTAGCTGTCCAGTTTTCCCAGGTGCACTTATTGAAGAAGCTGTCTTTTCTCCATTGTATATTCTTGCCTCCTTTGTCAGAGATAAGGTGACCATATGTGTGTGGGTTTATCTCTGGGCTTTGTATCCTGTTCCATTGATCTATATTTCTGTTTTTGTGCCAATACCATACTGTCTTGATTACTGTAGCTTTGTAGTATATCTGAAGTCAGGGAGCCTGATTCCTCCAGTGCCGTTTTTCTTTCTCAAGATTGCTTTGGCTATTAGGGTCTTTTGTGTTTCCATACAAAGAGTAAAATTTTTTGTTCTAGTTCTGTGAAAAATGCCATTGGTAATGTGATAGGGATTGCACTGAATCTGTAGATTGCTTTGGGTAGTACAGTTATTTTCACATTGTTGATTCTTCCAATCCAAGAACATGATATATCTTTCCATCTGTTTGTATCATCTTTGATTTTTTTCATCAGTGTCTTACAGTTTTCTGCATATAGGTCTTTTGCCTCCTTGGGTAGGTTTATTCCTAGGTATTTTATTCTTTTTGTTGCAGTGGTAAATGAGAGTGTTTCCTTGATTTCTCTTTCTGATTTTTTGTTGCTAGTGTTTAGGAATGCAAGAGATTGCTGTGCATTAATTTTGTATCCTGCTACTTTACCAGATTCATTGATTAGCTCTAGTAGTTTTCTGGTGGCATCTTTAGGATTTTCTGTCTATAGTATCATGTCATCTGCAAACAGTGACATTTTTACTTCTTCTTTTTCAGTTTGGATTCCTTTTCTTTCTTTTTCTTCTTTGACTGTTGTGGCTAAAACTTCCAAAACTATTTTGAATTATAGTGGTGTGAGTGGGCACCCTTGTCTTGCTCCTGATCTTCGAGGAAATGCTTTCAGTTTTTCACCATTGAGAATGATGTTGGCTGTGGGTTTGTCACATATGGCTTTTATTACGTTGAGGTAGGTTCCCTCTATGCGCACTTTCTGGAGAGTTTTTATCATAAATGGGTGTTGAATTTTGTCAAAAGCTTTCTCTGCATCTACTGAGAGGATCATATGGTTTTTATCCTTCAGTTTGTTAAATGGTATGTCACATTGATTGATTTGCATATATTGAAGAATCCTTGCATTCCTGAGATAAACCCCACTTGATCATGGGGTGCGATCCTTTTAATGTGCCATTGGATTCTGTCTGCTAATATTTTGTTGAGGATTTTTGCATCTGTGTTCATCAGTGATATTGGCCTGTAATTTTCTTTTTTTGTGACATCTTTGGGTTTGGTATCAAGGTGATGGTGGCCTCATAGAATGCGTTTTGGAGTATTCCTTCCTCTGCTATATTCTGGAAGAGTTTGAGAAGGATAGGTGTTAGCTTTTCTGTAAATGTTTGATAGAATTCGCCTGTGAAGCCATCAGGTCCTGGGCTTTTGTTTGTTGGAAGGTTTTTTTGTTTTTTTTAAAATAAATTTATTTATTTATTTGTTTTTTATTTGTGGCTGTGTTGGGTCTTCGTTGCGGTGCATGGGCTTCTTATTGTTTTGGCTTCTCTTGTTGCGGAGCACAGGCTCTAGGCATGTGGCCTTCAGTAGTTGTGGTTCGCGGGCTCTAGAGCACAGGCTCAGTAGTTGTGGCACACAGGCTTAGTTGCTCCATGGCATGTGGGATCTTCCCAGACCAGGGATTGAACCCATGTTCCCTGCATTGGCAGGCAGATTCTTATCCACTGCGCCACCAGGGAAGCCCCTGTTGGAAGGTTTTTAATCACAGTCTCAATTTCAGTGCTTGTGATTGGTCTGTTCATGTTTTCTGTTTCTTCCTGGTTCAGTCTTGGAAGGTTGTACTTTTCTAAGAATTTGTCCATTTCTTCCAGGATGTCCATTTTATTGGCATATAATTGCTTGTAGTAGTCTCTCATGATCCTTTGTATTTCTGCCGTGTCAGTTGTTATTTTTCATTTCTAATTCTGTTGATTTGAGTCTTCTCCCTTTTTTTCCTGATGAGTCTGGCTAATGGTTTATCAATTTTGTTTATCTTCTCAAAGAACCAGCTTTTAGTTTTATTGATCTTTGCTATTTTTTCCCTCATTTCGTTTTCATTTATTTCTTATCTGATCTTTATGATTTTTTTCCTTCTGCTAACTTTGGAGGTTTTTTGTTCTTCTTTCTCTAATTGCTTTATGTGTAAGCTTAGGTTGTTTATTTGAGATGTTTCTTGTTTCTTGAGGTAGGATTTTATTGCTATAAACGTCCCTCTTAGAACTGCTTTTGCTGCAGCCCATAGGTTTTGGGTTGTTTTGTTTTCATTGTCATTTGTTTGTAGGTATTTTTTGATTTCCTCTTTGATTTCTTCAGTGATCTCTTGGTTGCTTAGTAGCATATTGTTTAATCTCCATGTGTTTGTATTTTTTACAGGTTTTTTTCCTGTAATTGATATCTGGTCTCATAGCATTGTGGTTGGAAAAGATGCTTGATACGATTTCCGTTTTCTTAAATTTACCGAGGCTTGATTTGTGACCCAAGATGTGATCTGTCCTGGAGAATGTTATGTGTGCCCTTGAGAAGAAAGTGTATTCTGTTGTTTTTGGATGGAATGTCCTATAAATATCAATTAAGTCCATCTGGTCTAATGTGTCATTTAAAGCTTGTGTTTCCTTATTTATTTTCTGTTTGGATTATCTGTCCTTTGGTGTAAGTGAGGTGTTAAAGTCACCTACTATTATTGTGTTACTGTTGAGTTCCCCTTTCATGGCTGTTAGCATTTGCCGTATTTATTGATGTGCTCCTATGTTGGGTCCATAGATATTTATAATTGTTATATCTTCTTCTTGGATTGATCCCTTGATCATTATGTAGTGTCCTTCCTTGTCTCTTCTAATAGTCTTTATTTTAAAGTCTATTTTGTTTTATATGAGTATTGCTACTCCAGCTTTCTTTTGATTTCCATTTGCATGCAATATCTTTCTCCATCCCCTCACTTTCAGTCTGTATGTGTCCCTAGGTCTGAAGTGGGTCTCTTGTAGACAGCATATATATGGGTCTTGTTTTTGTATCCATTCAGCCAATCTGTGTCTTTTGGTGGGAGCATTTAGTCCATTTACATTTAAGGTAATTATCGATATGTATGTTTCTATTACCATTTTCTTAATTGTTTTGGGTTTGTTATTGTAGGTCTTTTCCTTCTCTTGTGTTTCCTGCCTAGAGAAGTTCCTTTAGCATTTGTTGTAAAGCTGGTCTGGTGGTGCTGAATTCTCTCAACTTTTGCTTCTCTGTAAAGCTTTTGATTTCTCCATCAAATCTGAATGAGATCCTTGCTGGGTAGAGTAATCTTGGTTGTGGGTTTTTCCCTTTCATCACTTTAAATATGTCCTGCCACTCCCTTCTGGCTTGCAGAGTTTCTGCTGAAAGATCAGCTGTTAACCTTATGGGGATTCCCTTGTATGTTATTTGTTGCTTTTCCCTTGCTGCTTTTAATATTTTTTCTTTGTGTTTTTAGTTTTGTTAGTTTGATTAATATGTGTCTTGGCGTGTTTCTCCTTGGCTTTATCCTTTGTGGGACTCTGTGCTTCCTGGACTTGATTGACTATTTCCTTTCCCATGTTGGGGAAGTTTTTAACCATAATCTCTTAAAATATTTTCTCAGACCCATTCTTTTTTTCTTCTTTTTCTGGGATGCCTATAACTCGAATGTTGGTGCACTTAATGTTGTCCCAGAGGTCTCTGAGACTGGCCTCAGTTCTTTTCATTCTTTTTTCTTTATTCTGCTGTGCGGCAGTTATTTCCACCATTCTATCTTCCAGCTCACATATCCGTTCTTCTGCCTCAGTTATTTTGCTATTGATTCCTTCTACAGTATTTTTAATTTCAGTTATTGTGTTGTTCATGACTGTTTGCTCTTTAGTTCTTCTAGGTCCTTGTTAAAGGTTTCTTCTATTTTCTCTATTTCCAAGATTTTGGATCATCTTTACTATCATTACTCTGAATTCTTTTTCAGGTAGTTTGCCTATTTCCCCCTTATTTATTTCGTCTTGGGGGTTTTTATCTTGCTCCTTTGTCTGTAAGATATTTCTCTGTCTTCTCATTTTGTCCAATTTACAGTATTTGATGTCTCCTTTCCCTAGGCTGCAGGGTTGTAGTTCCTCTTGCTCCTGTTCTCTGCCCCCGGTTGTGGGGTTGGTCCAGTGTCTTGTGTAGGCCTCCTGATGGGAGGGCCTGGTGCCTGCGTTCTGGTGGGTGGAGCTGAGTCTTTTCCCTCTGCTGAGTAGGGCCGTGTCAGGTGGTGTGTTTTGGGGTGTCTGTGACCTTAGTATGACTTTAGGTAGTCTCTGTGCTAATGGGTGGGTTTTTGTTCCTGTCTTGTTTGTTGTTTGGTGTGATGCATCCAGCACTGGGAGCAGCTGGCAGTTGGATGGAGCCAGGTCTTGGATTCATATAGAGGCCTCCGTGAGAGCTCTTGGCGATTAATCTTCCCTGGGGCCAGGAGTTCTCTATTGGTCCAGCATCCTGGACTTGGTGCTCCCACTCCATAATCCCAGGCCCGACTTGTGGTTGAAGGACCAAGACCCTGCAAGTCGCTCATCCCAGCAATAAAGGGGATTAAAAAATAGACTAACAAACCCCCAGACAAATGGTAAACAGTAAAATCAAACAAACAGAAACAAGGAAACACACACACACACAAAAGAAACAAGAACAGAACTAAATAAATCAAATAGCAAGGGAACAACAAGACAAACAAAAGAACCCAAGAACAAAATCAAACAATTAAGAAGAAAGCTGACAAAAGCCCCAAAACAAAACCAAAGCAGAGTACCAACTGAAGAATGAAGCAAAGAAACGAAACAAACCGACAAAAAAATGATATAAAAAAAAGAAGAGAAAGGAAAAGAAGACAGAACAACAGAAAAGCAACGTAGAAACAGAAATATATAAAAATAAAATAGAAAATATATTAAAGAAAAAGACAAAACCCTGGAGAAATGGTAAAAACAAAATCAAACAAACAAAAGCAGAAACAAGGAAACACACACTCATGTAAAAGAAACAAAAAGAGAGCCCAATAAAACAAAAAGCAAGAGAACCAGACAAATAGAAGAACTCAAAAATGAAATCAAACAATTAGGATTAAAACTAACAAAAACACATAATCTAAAAACAACCGAAGCAGTGTGCCAGCTGAAGAGTAAAGCAAGGAAACAGAACAAACTGATAAAAATGATTAAAAAATAATAATAATGGGGCTTCCCTGGTGGCGCAGTGCTTGAGGGTCCGCCTGCCGGTGCAGGGGACGCGGGTTCGTGCCCCGTTTCGGGAGGATCCCACATGCCGCAGAGCGGCTGGGCCCGTGGGCCATGGCCGCTGGGCCTGCGCGTGCGGAGCCTGTGCTCCGCGGATGGGAGAGGCCACAACAGTGAGAGGCCCGCATAACGCAAGGAAAAAAAAAATATATAATAATAATAATAATGAAAGAAAATAAAAAGGGATAAAACACAGGACGACAGAAAAACAAAGTAGAAATGAAAAGATTCAAAAAAGAAAAGGAGGAAGGAAAAAAATAAGGGAAAAGAACACAGAACAGCAGAAGAGCAAAGTAAAAATAGAATTGTGTAAACAATAAAAATATGTAATAAAACATGGAGATCCCAAAAGACTGAAAAAAAACTAAAGCAACAACAAACAAAAAAAGAAAAGAAAAAGAAACCAAGAAAAAAGCTAGAACCAACAACAGAATGAATCAAAACATAATAAAATTAATAGTAATAATTATGTTTCCCTGGGGTCTCTGCTGTAAGTGTCCTTGCACCTGCCATGAGCCACAGCCCACCTCCGCCTCCCCAAGAGGGGAGCCTGTGGGCTGGTCTCTGGACCTGCTGTGGGCCCTGTGAGCACCACTCAGACTCTAATGTAGCCCAGTTCCTGTGTGTGCTGCCCCCAAAGTCCACAGCTGCCAGAACTAGACCGTTTTCATTTGTGGGAAACACTCATTGTCTACTCAGATATTCCATAGACGCAGGGTCTACCTAGCTGATCCTGGGGATTTAATCTGCAGCTTGTATAGCTGATGGAAAGATTTTCAATCTTCTTCCTTAGTTACCCTGTCCCTAGGGTTCAGCTTTGGTTTTATCCCCACCTCTGTGTGTGGTCCACCCACAGGAGTCTGGTCCTGAGGCTGCCTTGGAGCTCTTGGGTCTGCCCCTGTGAGGATGGGGTACAGAGGTGGTCTGACTGCTTGGATCGCGGGAGACCGGGCCATGCCAAATGCACAGGGAAGCCGGCAGCCATGAGTACAAGAGATATGGCCCTAGTGAGGGCCTTTTCTGGCGCCCAGCATAAGGCACGTGAGGGCCAGCCCTGGCCAGGGTTTTTCTGGCATCCGGCAGCAGGCGTGTGAGGGCCAGCCCTGAACGGGCTTCTTTTATTGTCGTTGGCAGGCACCGGCGTGTGGGGAGAGAGAGGTTACAGTAGTGGCTCCTCCCCATGCATGTGACTCAGCAGTAGCGCCTGCTTTCATGGCAGTTCAGTCTTCCTGCATAGGCATTTCCTTCTGCAGATTTCCTCCCTCTTGTCCCCTCTGTTCATCTTCCCACATCCAACAGCAGTTCTCACTCTGGGCCTGTTCTCCAGTCCCCATGCACCAGCTCCCAGCCCCCTTGCACACCTGTGAACACACGTCCCAGTCTGGGGCACGCAAGCCCGTGGTACGGACCATCTGTGTATTTCTCACTCTGTCCCGTCTGCCACAGGTCGGCCACTTCACCCTCTTCCAACAGCCTCAAATGCTTCCCTTCTGTCCCAATCGATTTTCCCGTCGGAGAGGGGGTTTCCCCGAATTCAGGACTCTCTCCTCTGCTTCAGCTCCCCCGCCCCAGAGTGCAGGTCCCCATCCGCTTCCTTTCCTCCTCCTCCCTTCTTTTTTTTCCGTCCTACCCAGTTATGCAGGGATCTTTATAGTCCTTTCTGGCGTCCAAGGTCTTCTGCTAGTTTTCAGCCAGTGTTCTGTGAGAATTGTTGTATTTATAGATGTATTCCTCATGTATCCGTGGAGAGAGATGAACTCCACGTCCATAAAACTAGGAGTTTTATGGTTTCCGGTCTTACATTTAGGTCTTTAATCCATTTTGAGTTTATTTTTGTTATGTGATGTGAGAAAATGTTCTAATTTCATTCTTTTACATGTACCTGTCTGGTGTCATTCTCCTGTATGGTTCAATTTCTCAGAAACTACTGGAGGGTCTACCCTCTGGAGGGTCTCCTGTAGATGTTTGGGAGAGTAGTCACGGGCTTCCCCCGAGTCAGGCGTGAGGACCCCAGAATGTCTTAACTGCTCCTTATACAGACCTTAAATTAGTCCCTTTGTTTTCAACCCTGTGCACCACCCTCCAAAGTGCTTGGTTCCTGCAGTCCCTGAACCTTTCCTGGGTTTTGCATTGCTTCTGATCAGTATCAGGCACTTAGGATTCAGTTTCCTCTAATCTGTTAAAGTGGTTACTACTCCTTCATCCACTTCCATCTTCTGACAATTTGTTCACATCTCTTATTTAGTGTTATTTCCTCTTCCATCTTCTTGTGCTTTTATATATTTTAGTTAGTGGGGTTTTTGAAGGGGAGGCTTTTCATTTCGCTATAGATAACTAAATGTCAAATTTTAGTATCTTAATTTTCTCAAAATTGGGCTCCCACTCCCTTATGGGACTCCGATAATTATTTTTCCTTTTAAAGGGGGATCAGTACATCACACAAACTTGAGAAGCAATGGATTTGGATGTCTGACATTGGTAGTGATCGAGCTGGTTCATCACCTCCTCTTCTTGCTCTTCATTTGCAGTGAGTGCCAGGAAAGACCTACCTATTACTGTTCGAGGCTAAATTGAACTCTTCAGGCATCTTGCTTCTAGCTTAGTCCTAAAGTGGTATACTCATGCACTACGTCCATGAATTTCTAAGCACCTCTAGTGGGTAGGTGGTAGATGTTAACCGTTACATGGATGAACTTAGTCCCCTGTTTTATAAGTTGTTGAGCAAACAACTGGAATATAATTGCCATAGCCTGAGGCTCCTGATTAGTTCTCAGTTTATTTATTTATTTATTTTCCAGTACGCGGGCCTCTCACTGTTGTGGCCTCTCCCGTTGCGGAGCACAGGCTCCGGACACGCAGGCTCAGCGGCAGTGGCTCACGGTTATGGCCACTCCGCGGCATGTGGGATCCTCCCGGACCGGGTCACGAACCCTCGTCCCCTGCATCGGCAGGCGGACTCTCAACCACTGCGCCACCAGGGAAGCCCCTCTCAGTTTATGTTTTGTATTTATTGTTTCAGAGTAATTACTCCAGAGATTATTGAGAGTATGGAATCCTTCACTAAAAGTCTTTGAAATTTGAGTGCAACCACCTGAATAAGATATTAGGAAGGAAGGAAACTCATGCTGTGTGTGGCACTGGGCTGGGCATTTCCGAGAGAAGAGAGCCATGGGCTGGAGAACCTGGGGTCCTACTTGGTTTCTCTTCTCCCTGTGGTGTTTCTCTATTTGTTGTTGTTGTTGCTGGGAGAGAAGTAGACCTTAGGGTGATTTTTGTGTTCAACAGAAAGCTGTCATCAGAGGAGCTAGAGCGAAAACGGCAAGAGATGATGGAAAACGCCAAGTGGCGGGAGGAAGAGAGGCTGAACATCCTCAAGAGGCACGCTAAGGATGACGAACGGGAGCAGAGGCTGGAAAAGCTAGACTCCCGGGATGGGAAGTTTATCCAGTGAGTGCATCATTTTCCTGCTTATCAGCTTTCATGGCGATGGTCCCAAGGAGGCAGTTGGGCAACTGGTTCATTCATTGTGTTCCCAGTGTTTCTGTGTCGGTGCGGAGCTCAGCCCCCAGACACCATTGTTACTACTCCCAGCTTCTGGCCAGACAGTGGGACGTTTTTCATCTGAGGGCAGGAGAAGTGAATTGGTATTTTCACTGAATCTCCTTTGCCTTCTCCTAAGAATTCATGGCTCAGGAAGCCTTTTTCAAATGAAGCTTGGACTTATTTTCCAAAACAGATACATTTCCCTTCTAAATTTATAAAAAATTGAGTTCCAGATGGAGTCACTCGAAAGTTATCTACATGGGCTTAAGAGAGCTTGTGTTTCTACAGCTGCTTTATGGCTAGCAACCTGTTTCTTCTTATTCTGCCAGATAGTTGACCAGTTGACAAATGCGTGTTACTTAACTTTCACCTGTCTTCTCTTCCCAGCCGCATGAAGCTAGAGAGTGCATCTACCTCTTCTCTGGAAGATCGGGTGAAGCGGAATATCTACTCTCTACAGAGAACCTCAGTAGCTCTGGAGAAGAACTTTATGAAAAGATGAAAGCCATCCCCTCTCTTGCTGGTTTTCCTGAAATTTCCAGGGAGGCTGCTGATCCCTTAAAGATTCTCTTTATAAGAGTTCAAATGGCTTCTTCCACAGATGTCAAACCACCACTGTTCAAAGTGACTCTCCTCCATGGATTCCAAAAACAGGCCACTTCTTTTTTTTTTTTTTT
>NW_006791954.1:3592319-3597901 GCF_000442215.2 Lipotes vexillifer | reverse complement strand
AAAGTGAAGCTATTTCGGGCCAGCGAGCCGATCCTCAGCGTCCTGATGTGGGGGGTGAACCACACGGTAACCAGCTCCCCGGCGCGCGCCCCTCCGAGCGCGGCCCCGCGCGTGCTCACGCCCCCCGCAGTCCCGGGCCTTTGCCCGGCGGGCCCCGCCAGTGACGCCTGCAACCCCTTGGCAAGCCAATTGCACGCCCACCCCACCCTTGCACGCCGTCCCGGCCGGGTGTGCCTCCACGCGCGCCACGCGAGGCCTGGTGTCACCGTCGGTGGTATGCCGTCGCGTCCCTCCCTTCTCTCCAGTCCCTCAAGCTTCCTGCGTCTGGCTTCGAGCAGCTCCTGGAGCGCAGAGGGAAGGCCTGTGTGGGGTGGAATGGCTTTCATCCCTTCTTCCTCTGTTCTCGCCTCACCCCGTTTGTTGCATTTGTTTTCCCCCATCTTCCTTATAATTGGCTGCCGAGCTCACTGTCCAGTTGACAGGGCAAGTGGCATTGGCCTGCCTGAGTATTGCTCTATTTCTGCTCGTTTGGTTGGTGTGGCTGCTCAGAGTTTCCCCATCTTCCAGACCTCCTGGCCACTGACTGCAAATCCTCCTTGGGTTTCCTTTTTTTCTTCTTGAGCGAGATGTATCAACTGGAGAAGCACAGGCTTCCTTGGACCACAGACACTTTACCAGGGTCTTCCTGGGTTAGGGTGAAGGGAGAATGTAACCATTTGAGAGAAGGTGAGGCCTGCATATGAGGACCACTCATAGTAGAAATTATGTGTCTTCCTGAATACTGTGGTGTTCATGTCAGAGATGTTGACTTCTCAGTTATTGAGCTTTCTATTGTATGGTCATGAGGATGTGATAATGGACGGTGATTAAGATGAGAGAGAGGTTCCCTGGATCCTTGGGGTGTTTTGAGATTGGCCAACGGCTCCTGTTAGGAAGTTGGAGCCCCGCACAGTGTTTGATCTGGAGGACTTCGTTTGTGTCCTGTTTGTTTGGGATCTTCTTTCTCTTCCAGCCACTTGCTCCTTGCATTCTGACCATTTCATTGAGTCCCTACACCGGAAATGAGAAGAGGAAATAAAAGGACCTGAAATGCCAGCTTCACCAACTAAAAGTTTGGAATGAGAAAAATGAAGCTAATGGCTTGAGTTGCCCGTGAATATCAGTTCTTCAGGCTCCCTGACTTTTCTGAGTACTTGAAATTGCCCACAAGACCAAATGATGACAGAGGGGTGCAGGGCCAGCAGGACTTTTTGCTTTGCTTTTCTAGAGGAGCCTCTGGCTGGAGATCGTTGAACCATAGTCTGAGCCGGGGTTTTAGATCCTTACCGCTAATACAGAAGTGCACATGGGGGTCTTGGGCAGGTTACTGTTTTCAGTAACCTCACCGAGGTGGACGTTCTGGCCAGGGTAGGGAGAACCGCTGGTTTAATGCCTAGACCTCTGGGAGCTGCTTTGATTCAGTAGTCCAGCAGCATTTGGTGCCACTGCTTCCTGCTGCCTCAGGGGTCATCTGACAACATTGCAAGGGAAACTGGGTCATCAAAATGTGTACCCTGTGTCCCTGCCTTGAAATCAATCCTTGATTTTGTTGTGCAGCTTGTTTCTCACTAGAAAGCATCCTGTCTGTATGGAGAATTGGTAGAGGTCTGAGAGTCAGGAATGTTAACAGCTAGTCGTAAGGGACTTTGGGCCCCTTATTTTATACATGAAGAAATGGAGGCCCTGGATGGAAGATTAGGTCGCCTGTGGTCACAACAAAAAACGCAGCTCGTTGTCCAATACTGTGGGCTGTGTTGGCCGATGGTGGTGCTTGAATAGGAGGTCTCGTTTTCTTTGCCTCCTTTTCCTTGTCCTGCCTCTCATCCAAGTGCCAGGACAGATGGGAATTATGGTCTTGTTAGAGAACCTGAATGTTACAGTCAGGAGTATGTGCCTGTGCCTGCCAGTTCCCAGGAGTGTATGTGGTACTTGGTTTTCTGATAGGCAGGCAGTGAGTCTCTGGCAGATGAAGAGGCATCTGTGATTCCTAGTCACCCTCTATTTTTGCTAACTTTAAGAAAGTTTCTTTGAGAGCTAGCTGGGAAGGCACTGACTTTAAGCAAGACCCAAGCCTCTGGACATAATGAGCGAACACCTCAGGGGAAATGCACTGGGCACCACTGCCCTGGACAGGCCGAGCTTTGGAGCTCGGTTAGTCAAAAGTTTTCTTGCCTTCACTTAGCCTGCAATAAGGTCTAGGACTTCATGGGTCCCCATGGGGAATGGAGCATCTCCCCAGAAGACTATAAAATCTTGCAGTTCTCAAGGGGGTCAGGACCACATTGTCTTGGTGGATTGATAGCCTTTCTTGGAGGTCACCTTTCTTCAGAAGCCCATTGTTGCAACTTTTTGCAGTCTTAAGTTTTCAGATACCACCTTTTCTTTGATTCTTTAGTTTCTCACCCATTTAAGCGTTTAGGCTGTGATGGTCTATGGTTGATGGTGTATGAGACATGAAGGATGGATATGTCTTTATCTGTAGTACAAGTCAGTTGCATACTCTCTCATGAGGTGGTTGGTTTACTTCTGGGTGGAAAAAGAAGCCTTTGAACTCAGTGTTGTAACAGGAGCTCCTCTTGTGGACAACAGATGCAGCCCCTGGACTTTGCGGAGGAAGACTGTGTAGGAAACAGGGAGAAAAAAATCAGAAGACTTTGGATCTGTCAGGCGAGAGCTAATAAAGAGAGAAAACCAGAGTTTTAGTGAATGATATACAGCCCAGAGGGTCTGGAGTTAGGGAAGAGGCAGCCTGGGAGAGGGGTGTGGAGACCGGAGGAGGCAGACCTGGCTTGATAACCTATTGGCCATTTTAGGAACCAGGTATGTATGAAGCCTCACCCCAGTGATCAGAAGGAATAGGGGAGGTTGATGGTAACTATGTTTAACTATTTGGGAAGCTGCCTGACTGGTTCTTCAAAGTGACTGCACCATTTTACATTTCCACCCGCAGTGTGTGTGGGTTCCAATTTCTCCACATCCTGTCAACACTTGTTATTGTCTGTCTTTTTCATTATAGCCACCCTAGTGGATTTGAAATGGTATCTCATTGTGATTTTGATTTGCATTTCCTAGATAGCTAACAATGTTGAACATCTTTTCATGTGCTTATTGGCCAGTTGTATATTTTCACTGGAGACATATCTATTAAGATCCTTTGCCAATTACTTTGTGCCCATTTTTAAATTGGGCTATTTGTCTTTTTATTATTAACTTGTAAGAGTTCTTTATATATTGTAGATACAAGTGCCTTATCAGATACATGATTTGCAAATATTTTATCCCATTCTTTGGGTTATCTTTTTTACTTCCTTTTTAAATTAATTAATTTATTTATTTTTGGCTGCGTTGGGTCTTTGTTGCTGTGCGCAGGCTTACTCTAGTTGCAGCGAGCAGGGGCTACTCTTCGTTGCAGTGCATGGGCTTCTCATCGCGGTGGCTTCTCTTGCTGTGGAGCACGGGCTTTAGGCACGTGGGCTTCAGTAGTTGCAGTGTGCGGGCTCAGTAGCTGTGGCTTGAGGGCTCTAGAGCACAGGCTCAGTAGTTGTGGCGCACGGGCTTAGTTGCTCCGCGGCATGTGGGATCTTCCTGAACCAGGGCTTGAACCTGTGTTGCCTGCATTGGCAGGCGGATTCTTAACCACTGCGCCACCAGGGAAGCCCTTTTTTGCTTTCTTGATGGTATCTTTTGAAGCTCAAGTTTTAAATTTTGATAAAGTCCAATTTATCTGTTTTCCTCTGGTGGTTTGTACTTTTGGTGTCATATCTAAGAAGGGTTTGCTTAACCCAAGATCGTGAAGATTTACTCCTATATTTTCTTCTAAGAAAAACTCAGCGTTTTCTAAGAAAAGCTCTTTTAGTTTTAGCTCTTACATTTAGATCTGTAATCCATTTTGAGTTAATTTTTGTGAATGGTGTGAGGAACAGATTTATTCTTAAGTCTGCTCAGTTCTCTCCCACATTCTACCCCCATTCTGTCCACACATTTTCTTTGCCTAATGCAGACCCAGAACCTCCTTTCCGTGCCTTTTTCTCTTTTCCTGCTACTTTAAAAATGTTTAGTAAATAGGGACTTCCCTGGCAGTCCAGTGGTTAAGACTCCATGCTTCCAATGCAGGGGGCATGGGTTTGATCCCTGGGAACTAAGATCCCATGTGCCGTGCAGCGTGGCCAAAAAAAAATCTTTAGTAAATATTCCTGCTCTAGTGAAGCCTTTGGATGAATTTGTCCTTCAGCACACCTTCCCACCTCACAGAGAACACTGGGACTCAAACAGGAAAAGAAAAACCAAGGTGTGAAAAGGAGGAATAAACCCAGGGGTGGATTTGTTGGCACCTGTGGCTCTCTGTTCTTGCCCCTTTCCTTTCTGGAGTTTCACATCTCGCTTGGACCTCCTTGGTCTCGGGAATGTGTTCCCCAACACGTCATGTTTTCTGATGGTGGCAGGTAACAAATGATTGTCAGTGGTGGCCAGCCCATTGATGAGCCACCCACAGAACCCTGGGACATGTCAGGAAGCCTGCATGCCCAACGCACGCCTCCTGGGTAGCAATCCCTATGAAGGTCACAGAGGGAAGTGGAGGCTTCTGGAATCAGAAGTTCACCAGACTAGAACTAGTGACTGAATTCTCATGTCCAGTAGGATCAGCACAGAGTAAACTCTCTGCTTCTAAGTTGTTTCTCACTCGGCTTGTTTAGCCTCCTCATTATTTATGCTGATGGCTCATAGAGTTAATCTTGTGGATAATCCAAAAACCACTTACATGATGTGAGATACAACAGATTTACCATCCTAATATGTTCTGTTTGTCGTGCTATTCAAATGAGTTTGCATTCCGCAAGTGCACTTCTGCTGAAGGTGAAGGAGGTTGGCCGAGAAATGTGCTAGATAGTAAAGGAAAGGCACGTCTTCCTGAAACATTGCTTTAGTCACAACCTTTCATGCTTCAAAGCTTTTGGTCACTCTGCTTTATTGTCCTCTCCCTGGCATTTAAGACTCTACATTCTGGTCATAGCCTCAGTAGCTAACCTTAGTCATCTTTCCCATCTTCCAGGCCATAAACCTTAGGCATGGTCACACCAGCTTTGCTATCTCTTTTTCTTTTTATCCTAGTGTTAGCCATCTTTCAGTCCCCCTTTTCTAGCCATCCATCCCTCCAGCCAACATTTATTGTATCACTAATGTGTGCCAGCCATTCTGCTAGGGACATAAAAATGGGTAAGATAATCTCTTCCTTCTAGGGGCTCACAGTCTAGTGGAGAAATGAAACATGTAAGCAAACAATAACCCAAGCGAATGTGATATTTACGATATAAAGATGCACATGGGAATGAGTAACTAGTTTAACCGGGGGAAGACAGGGAAGCTTTCACAGAAGTGTTATTTAGTGAGATCTTGGATGATTCTCTTAGCTTTATTCAAGCTTCTTCTATTCTTGCTGCCATAGTCTGTTACCTGAACTATTATAATAGCCCCATAAATGGTCTTGCTGCTTCTTATCTTTGCCCTGTCCAATCCTTACTTGATTTTTTTTTTTTTTTTTTTTT
>NW_006791954.1:3585086-3592227 GCF_000442215.2 Lipotes vexillifer | reverse complement strand
CAGGGCCTCGTCGCCTCCAGATAAGGGGCCCAGCCCCTGCGTGGCATGTGGGATCCTCCCGGACCGGGGCGCGACCCCGTGTCCCCTGCATCGGCAGGCGGACTCTCAACCACTGCGCCACCAGGGAAGCCCCTTTACTTGATTTTGATTTCAGAATTACCTTTCTATATCACCCATCTGATCATGTGAATTCCCAGACTTAAACCTGATCAGACTTAAACCTGAGAGGACTTCCCATTGCCTGCAGAGTTAAGTCCAAATTTATCATATAGTGGGCAAACTAAGTTCAAATTCAGGCTATGTCCCTTAGTATAGCTTTGGAGTAGTAATTTTTCTCTCTGAGCTTCATTTTCCTTTTCTATAAAATGAGCATAACACTTTCCTTGCAGATTATTAGGACAGAGGAAAGGAATGGAAAACACTACCTTAGCCAAGGTAGCTGCCCATAAGAAGGATTGCACAGCACAGTGTAAAGAGCCCAGGTTTTGGCACCAGCAGACCTGGGAGCAAATCCTGACTCTACACATATTGTCTGTGTGACCTTGAGCGAGGTGCCTTGAACCTTTTGCAAAAGGCAAAATCAGATTAATAATAATTAATGTGACTATTAAATATTAGAAATATAGAATAGGATATGTATGTGAGATATATGATATATAATATATAGTAATATAAAGCACTGGTCACTTACAGACATTCCATAAATAGAAGCAGCTGTTATTTACTAATATTGATAATATGTGAGGCTGCTCACCTGTCTTTCCTGTACTGTCTCCCTCCACTACTTATTACCTCTGTCCTACCCTGCCACTCTCCCCCCGCCCCCCTACCTAAAATGGGCAGTATACTTTTACAGCTCTGAGGCTTGTTTCTGACTGTTCCCACAGCTGGGATTCCCTTCCTCGGGTTTTGTGTTTTGTTCCTTTTTTTTGGGAGAACTACCCTCGTAGGCCTTTCTCACAGGTATTTCTCTATAGCTTCCTCTAGCCACCAGCTCTCCCATGCCCAGGCAGAATCAATAATTTCTTAAGCTACTTTTCCGTCTACCTTTATTCATAACTCTGTAGCACTCATCACGTTGTATTTATTTGCTATCTGTCTTCCCAGTAAACAGAGACCATATCTTTTCATTTTTGTATCCCCAGCTTCTGGCACAGTACTGGCACATAGTAAGGCTACAATGAGTAGAAGCTAACTGAATAGAAGTTTGGCAGAGTCTGAGACAGATCAGGAAAGACCTTAATTGCTAGGCTGAAGGAGTTAAAACTTTACCCTGAGGTTGGTGAGGAGCCATGGAAGATTTTTAAGCAGGGTGTAACGTGATCTTGTTGTGGGTTCTTCCAGTGTCAAGTGCTCTTGGCCATACCAGGAGGGGCATTAGGTTCCGTTTCTAGCCTGATGTGTAAGGGCTGGGAGTCTGACTCTGACCATATTAACCTCACCCTCCTCTGACATGGCTGTTCTGTTCACCGTCCCTGTGTTCTCACTTAAGTAAATGCTCCTTGACTTCCAGATTTACTGTATCATGGGTTTGTGTCATCTCCCGGATAAAAGGATAAGCCTCCCACTTTTGTGTGCACAGTGCACACAACACTTCCCTTGCTGCACACCCCCTTCTCCCTAACATAAAATGAAGCATGTAGTAGGTATTTCAGTAAGTGCTTGTTCAACTGAAATTGAATAGAACTCTCTGGGGATGTAAAATTTAGCACAACTAAAAAAAAGAAAAAATAGTACAGCTAATCCCTAGAGTGAATCATCTACATGTGGCCCAGTGGAAATGAGGGTGAGTCTACGTAGTTCAGCTATATGGATTGTTCAGCGATATATTATCTGTTAGAAATTTCCTGCTGTTGGATTGTATAGTCAAGAATAGAGATGAATTGAGAACTAAAAACTGACCAATTTACAACTATTCAAACTATGCTGCACTTAGAGTTACACAGAGAATTAACAAATGGAACATCCCTGAATAGCTCTTATTAGAATAATTCATCCTGGCTAAGGGGCAATTGACCCCTCGCAAGCAAGTGTTTTAGTCTTTCCTAGTTATCCCAGTAACAAGCCATGGCATAGAGTCTGGATTTTAGACTAACCCCAAATCAATCAGTAGCAGATACTAGAACCTTTTGGTATAAAACCATATTCTTTGAGCCAGTGATATGTTCTTTCTAGCATATGGTGGAATAAGCTAGAAAAGGCAGAACTTAACTTTTTTTAAATCTCAGAGCCAGGCTTAATATGCCAGGAAAAAGGAAGTGGGACAGCTACAATGAATTGTTTCTATTGGCAGAAAAATGATGCAAAATGGTTTCCTCTCTAGTCACTCACTAAACCACCAGCTTGCCTTGTGAGCACCCCCTGGAATGGTAACTGGCAGAACTTTTTTCTGTGGCTGTTGAGCCAGTGGTGGGCATCTCAGACCTGGATGCTGGGAATTTCAAGTGTACGATTTGAAGACTCTCCACAAATGATGTACTCACGTAGTCATCATCCTAAACAACATATAGAACGTTTCTAATAGCCTAGAATTGCGCCTCTTATGTCCCTTTATAATCATCCACACCCCCCACAACCCAGGCAGCCTCTTACTGGATTTCTGTCACTATAGATTCTAGAATTTCATATTAATGGAATCATACAGGCTGTACTTTTACGTTTATGCCAGTCAGTTATGCCAGCAGTTTATTGTCTCTGCCCCACTGCCAACTTACACTGCTACCCTACGGCCCCTCCCCATACACATACACTCGTATGCCTTCCTTCATTTCCCTGTGAGTAAATTGGGTTTTTCACCAGTTCTAGGAAGGTATGGTTTCCCCAGCCCAGTTACTACATTAACTTGAACTTCTTCCATCCTCTGACATTTCTAAATAAAAAAGGTTTGGAACATGAAAGGAGCAGCAAATTACATGGTATTTCCCCCCATTTATGCTCCTGGAGGAGTCCTAATGATTAGGTTATTCCCTCACTGCCACATGGGGCCTCATTGAGATAATAGGATTTGCAACGAAAGTATCCAGGAGACACAAGACTGTGCTCCCCCTGCCCCCTATCCATTAAGTCGGGACTAAGGTTTCCTCTCTAAATCCTGAATGCATTAGTGGCAACTGGGTTGAGGGTCAAATGTCAAATACTCTGCTGTGATGGGAGAGGACATCTGTGGCTAATTAGACCACTAATTGGCTAAACTGGGGATGGGGAACGGCAGGAGCTGCCCTCTCAGCTCTGCACCAATGGGAAGCCAGTTCCCTGTGCAGCCTCCAGCTCCCTGAAGGGGGGATGAAGGACAATGAGAAGGTTTGTTTGCAGTGGGGGCAAGGCACCCTCCTGCATCTCCCCCAGTTCAGCGCAAGAGAGGACATGGCTTTAGGGACTGGCCCTGCTTTAATTAGGAGAGTAAGAACAAGCCAGTGGCCAGATGTCTACCTCTTCTGCTCACTTTAAATTTAATCCTTTACTTTGGAGATGAGTTACATACCCACATAAACCCATCCAGCTTTTTTCTTGCCCCAGGCTGATTTCTTGAGTGATCCCCAATTGTAATGAAGATGTTCAAAGCCCTCAATTAATACTCACATAGGTTGGGTGATACTTATTCATAGATCCATTAATTATTGCATTTGATAAATACATATATAGTACCTGCCATATGCAAATTGTGGTGCCAAGTACCATGTGTGGAGCCTCCAGGGTCAGTTAGATGATCTTTGCTTACAAAGATCAGTGATAGGATCTTGCCTAGCTTATAGTCAAGCAGGCTTGTGAGGTTTGTAAGCCTTAACTGAAATGTGAGGGAGGCTGTGAGATGGCCAAAGGATGGATACAAACAATGCTTCAGGAATTCCGAGATAGGAAAGAACATTTATGGTCTAGAGAATCATGGAAAGCTTCATAGGGGAGGTGCCTTTTGAGTTGGACCTTATCAGGTGGGGAGAATTTCAGTAGGTAGAGATGAAGTTGGGAACTTATTTGAAGAAAAGAACAGAAATAAAGACAAGGAGGGAATCCATGGACATGTGTTTGGTGAGATGGTGGCATCCACGGTGTAGCATATTGTCTCTCTGAGGCAGGTGGCTTGGCTGAGAACCTCACTTTCCCCTTGCTTTGCAGATCAATGAGCTGAGCAATGTCCCTGTCCCTGTCATGCTAATGCCAGATGACTTCAAAGCATACAGCAAGATCAAGGTGGACAATCATCTCTTCAATAAGTAAGTTGCCTGCTGGGTGGGCTCAGGTTTTGTGGGCAGTTCCTCCCCTCAAGGCAGAGATCTTCCCACACCTCACCGTGGTGAGGACAGGCAAGCACCTAGCAGGGTGTGACAGCAACACCTGGCTCACAGAGCTGAAAAACTGGCTGGGGAAATGCATTCATTATGTGCCTCTCCCCCTTGTGCCGTCCTGTCATCTCAGTCCTTTATCAGCCTACCTCCAGTGTCCCTCAGGGCTTGTGGCTCAGCCCAGGGTGATTCATCTAGGGCCAGTTTAGTTAACAGTGAGCTGTTCGGGAGCTGAGGTATCTAGTACGAGACTGACAGCAGTGGCCCTATCTTGATCTTAGTCTGAGGCAAGAAGCTGCCAGGCATGTTCCTGGCCTGGGATGCAGCCAAGCTTCTTTCTTTCCAACTAGTGTGTGAACAACAGGCTGAGCATGGTGCCCAGGGGCGCTATCTAAAATCATTCTTCCCATTTTTGCTCATTGTGGCTTCTTGGATTAACACTGGTGTCTTTGTCTCAGACTTTGATGGAGCAGCTGCCTCACCTGGCACAGTTTGGGGCTTGCTGTAAGCCCTTTAGAGGCCTTGCTTTTTCATCCTCTTGTGTGTCACCCAAGGAAATACTTGCAGCTCACACTCTCTTCCTTTCTGCATTTGAATCCTGGTTCCACTCTCCATTGTCTCACCGTCTCCACCACCTCACCAGCTGAGCTCTGTCACCCCACCATTCCCAGACTGTTAGCCCAGAGGAGAAGCTTGATTTGAAAACATCCATTAGTGGCCTCTCTCTGCCATAGTAAGTAATAACATCATATTCTAGAAGCTGTCTGTCTTCATAGCTGCTACTTGCTAAGTGGCCACCTGTATAGAAGAAAAACTGTTTCTCCTCTACTCTCACATCACTACTCACTCCTAATACCAAATGTGTGTGTTTCCCACACATCAAGCAATTCTGTAGGACACTAACTAGGTGTCCTACAATTCAGTTCAGTTCTGACACTCTCGACCTGGAGTTAGCATCAGGTCTCACAGGTTAAGGGCTGAGTCCCACAGGACTGCCCCTCCACCCCGCTTCGGACGCCAGTCTCAAGTCCAGGCTGTCACCTGTGCTTCTGACCAATTTGCTGTAGATCAGAGGTTCCCATGACCCTCCCCCTTGGGTTGGATTAATTTGCTTGAGTAGCTCACAGAACTCAGGAAAACAGTTTACGTACTAGATTACCGGTTTATTATAAAAGGATACAACTCAGGAACAGCCAGATGGAAGAGAGGCATAGGGCAAGGTATGTGGGAAGGGGCAGGGAGCTTCCATGCCCTCTCCAGGCACACCACCTGCCCCAAACCTCCACGTGTTCACCAACCTGGAAGCTCTCAAGCCCTGTCCTTTTGGATTTTTATGGGGACTTTTTTATGACAGCATGATTGATTAAGTCACTGGCCACTGGCGATTGATTCAGCCTCTAGCCCCTCTCCCCTCCCTGGATGTCAGGGGTATGGGACTGAAAGTTCCAACCCTCTAGTCCTGGTTGGTTCCCCTGGCAAAGAGCACCCATCCTTGGAGGCTTAACAAAAGTCACCTCGTTAACATAAATTCAGGCGTGATTGAAGGGGGTTTGTTACAAATAACAAAAGACACCTTTATTACTCTTACCACTAAGGGAATTCCAAAGATTTTAGGAGCTCTGTGCCAGAAACAAGGACAAAGACTAAATATATATTTATTATTATATCCAGTATCACACCACCTAAGGAAGGAGGGGCAGCGCTACCCTGTGAGGCAGGAAAGGGGATTGTTCTGTGCCAGAGGTCAGGGCTCAGGTGTGGCCATTGTACCAGGGTCCATGGTGTCCACCACATTGACATCTTGGCCTAAAGTGGACATCCAGTATCTTTATTTGTTTTTTCATCTGTCTTGATTCCTTTTGTCTTTTCAACACCTGTTTAGGTGCTAGTTATTAGACTGCAGTGCTGTTTACTAGAAGATCAGCCCCTGCCTTCATGAGAGGCCACTGCTTTTTATTTCCTTGAAGTCTACCATCCTGGAGTAGTCAGAGGGACATATTTCTTTTTTTTTTCCCCTCAGTTTTACTGAGATATAATTGACATACAGCACTGTGTAAGTTTAAGGTGTCCAGCATAATGATTTGACTTACATACCTCATGAAATGATTGTCACAATAAGTTTAGTGAATAGCCATCCTCTCATATAGATACAGAATTAAAGAAATAGAAAAAAAATTGTTTTCCTTGTGATGAGAACAGAGGGCCATATTTCTGAAAGGGAGTTCCCAAGCAGGTTGACTATTGTCAAGATGGAGGATTTGGAGGACGCATCCCTTCAAGGTGGTCTCCTCCCTCCTGGGAGTCTGTGGATTGACTAGGGAGTGGGGAGGGCGTAGACTGGTGCCAGCAGCCAGCAAACGAGGCTTCGTGGAAAGATGGGATCCCACGCAGTTGACTGAGGACCTCTTCAATCTAAAGCACCCTCTTCCTTCCATCCCAGTGGAAGCCAAGGGCAGGACTTCCTGGGTGTAACCATCTTCAGGATGTATTGATAGGAGCATCCCCAGAGGAGGGGGGTCCTTTGATGAGAAAAGCCCTTCCCTTTAGCAGTCAGACTGACATTTACCTCACAGCAGCTCTTCCCATGCGGCCACCTACCTGCAGCAGGTGCAGCACTTGTGAAGTTGGGCCAGCGCTCAGTCCCACTTCTCTGCAGGTAAAGGTTTTCTTTCCCTTTAATGTAAATTTTACTGAAAGATAGCGTGTACTCAGAAAAAGTACACAAATCATAAGAATACAGCTAGATTGATATTTACAAAGTATATACAAGGAATTTGAAGTTTTTTAACTTTTACATGCTCAGAATCACCTGGAGTGTGTGTTAAGAATGCAGATTTCTAGACTGACCTCCAGAATGCCGA
>NW_006791954.1:3579991-3584985 GCF_000442215.2 Lipotes vexillifer | reverse complement strand
ATGCCGAGGGCTTAGCAGCCTACATTTTAGGTGCTGCAGATTGTTCTGATCCAGGTGACCTGTGGACCACACTCTGAGAAGTCCTGGTGTATGAGTTAGAGGAATAAGAAGTTCACAAAAACATGTCTCTGCTTTTCCCCAGAGAGAACCTCCCCAGCCGCTTTAAGTTTAAGGAGTACTGCCCCATGGTGTTCCGAAATCTCCGGGAGAGGTTTGGGATTGATGATCAGGATTACCAGGTAATGGGTGTCTTTGCAAAATCGTAGGGGTTAGGGAGTGGAGGGGGGTCAGGAAGCCACAGGACAAGTAGGGAACCAAACGTGTCTACTGTTCTTGTGCTGCGTCTTCCTGTCATGTCTCACTCCAGCCCAGGCAGTCTTTCTCCAGTGTTGGTGGGCTCTTGGAGGGGTGAGGGCCTTAGAAGTGCTTCTCATGATGCCTCACAGGCTCAGGCTCCTCTCCCTGGGAGGGAGCACAGTGGGAGGGAGAGGGGTCTACGGAACCTGCTTCATTTTAGTCTGACATTCCCAGTCTAGGCTGAAGAGCCCTTCTCCTTCGTAGTTTGACTTAAAAGAGAGAATTATTGCCCGCGGGAGATGAGGCCTCTTAAAGCTGATAAGACAGATTATAAAAGGAAGACTTCAAGGGTAGTGTAACTTCTTGCCAGGAATGAGTGCCACCTCCTAAACTCCCCTGTCCTAACGTTGGGAGGGGGGCTAGGCATGGCAGGGCAGCTGCCCCCTTCAGGGGGTGATCATGTCACAGAGACCTTTGGCCTATTGGAAGGAATCAGCCCCAATATCAGGGACATTCTAGTCTGACTCACTGTCTGGGGCTTCTGTTACCTCTCCACCTAGCACCTTCCTTGGACATCTTCCCCTGGCAGACAGCCTGGTGGTGGAGGTGGGAGAATTTTCCACTTCACTTGTGCAGCAGTAAGAAATACAGCTGATTTTCAGTTGTCTGTTGGGGGAAAAAAGAGTGTACAGCCTAGTGAAATCTAAAATGGATGCTCACATCTTGTAAGATACTGTCATTCCTCCCATCCCACTCCCAGAGTAGATCATGAGAAGCAGGGTCTCCTTCCCCTCTGTCCTCCACTCCAGGGGGCCTCCTGAAGAGGAGGGTGAGGGAACGTGAGAGGAGGAAGAGATGCCAAGGACTTGCACACTCAGGACCAGCCGTGTCCAGGAGGTGCTGGCAGGGCCTCCAGCCCCTCCTATTGGGACCAAACCCTGAACCAAGTCATGCCCTGATTGGAGCATGAGGTTTTTGGAAAACTTCTTGCCATTATTGGCAAGGTTGCTTGGGTATCTTCCTTCCACGGTGGCTCCTTCCCTTCCCCTTGGCCATCTAGCCACATCCTGTATTTTTTCTCTAATAGACTTTTGGGCAAATAATTGTGCTCAAGACTGAAATAGGGGCAGGGAAGATGGTGTTCAGGGAGGGGACTCTCTGCTCTTAGCCTACCAGTGACTTAGAGAGACAGGAAATGCTGCCTGGAAATGAGGCAGGGGTAGAATTATGCTTGTCAGCCCTCTGTCCTGTGACCTCCCGAAGGTCTTCTCCCAGCATCTGCTCGGTGGACACATCTCTTTGGTTGACTCACACCTTGCCCTACTCCCCCCCTGCTTGAGGCTTCTCCTGCCTTCTGATCCTAATGGGAATGGGGCTCCGAGAAGGAGCAGAGACAGAGCTAGAAAAGCTCCCCGGATCTGCCTCGTAGCTCTGCAAAGACAAATAGGAGTTTGAGGTCAGGGGAGAGGTGTTGGGCAGAGTGGTGAGGACCACCTTCCTGCTTTGGAAAAGGTTTTCCAGCATGAGGGTATATACAGGAGATAAAGATGACTGGGTCCACTCCTTCTTTATGCTTGACTTCTTGAATATTTCCTAAGCTTTGTCTTCGTCACCCCCAAGAGACTGGGAAAAATCATCTCGTGTTGCAGGTGAGGAAACTCAAGAGTAGAGAAGTTCCGTGGCTCACCCAAGGTCCTATTACACGTGAGCATCAGGATTAGAACCCAGGCCCCCTAACATCTGAGGCCGAGTTTTAATTTCTAGAGCAAGTTCTCTAGAAACTAAAGCAAGCTCTCTAGAATGAAAAGAAATATTTCAGTCAGTCCTCTTCCCATCCCAGTCAAGGATTAGGAGCAGGTGGTAAGGAACAACCCTTGTCTCTCTTATGGAAGACTTTTTGGGAAAGATGTCAATTTCCCATGAGAAAGGGGGTGGATAAGGTCCCATCTGTCTCAGTGTTGTTGGCCTTAGAGCAATCTGACCCATAAGAGAAGACTCAGAATACAAGTCAGAGTCTTCATTCCCCTCCCAAGACCAGCTTTTGTCTTGGTCCATCAGAATTCAGTGACGCGCAGTGCCCCCATCAACAGTGACAGCCAGGGCCGATGTGGCACACGTTTTCTCACTACCTATGACCGGCGCTTTGTGATCAAGACTGTGTCAAGTGAGGATGTGGCTGAGATGCACAACATCTTAAAGAAATACCACCAGGTATGGTGAGTCAAGAGCCTCAACAGCAGAGGATGGGTTGGTGGAAGAGGGAGAGGAGCCCCCGGTAGAGCTTCTTGAGGAGGGCTTGGTCCTCTTTGGTAATGGCACGTACCTCCTGATAACCAAGCACTTGCCCTCCCCCAGGGCCGTGTTTCTGTGAGGTGAAATGCCTACTTGAGAAAAAGAGAAAAGAAATGAAGGCACGTTATGGATGCAGTCCCAGTTGAACAGCTGTGTCTCGTCAGAGTTGGAAAGTTTTCACACTCTGGCACCTGCCTCATTTCTTCTAAAAGAGGTCCTGTCGGCTCAGCAGGGCTGCTGCTTTTCCCGCTCCCATTCTCCTCTCATCTGGAACTTGCCCATGAGAAAGGCAGGGAGTGCCTGTCCGAAGCCTGCCTGGGTCTTCATGGAAAGCTGGCTTCTCTCTGGCCACCTGAGAGGTGGTGAAAGGGACTTCTGGTGTTTCGGGAGTTACAGCAGAAAACCCTGGGGCCTGGCATGGGCGAGAGCTTTGGGTACGAAGCCGTTCAGTTTTCCCAGGTGACCCCATCACAGCCCTGCCTCTGCATCCTCTCTCTGCCCTTTGGCTTTCCCATTTCAGGCTGGCAGAGAAGATGCAAGTCCTAGATCAGTGATTTTCCTGCAGAATCCCAGTCGGATGAAACCAAAGGGGCTCTGCACTGCCTGCTCAGCCTCTCCCTCTGCCTTGCCAGTTAGGGGTGGTGGCGGCTGTTACCTGTTGTAAGTCTGAGGAACCCCCGTGACTTCACAGAATCCAGTTTGGAAACCACTGGTCTAGAGGCTAGAATCCCAGGGAGCATGTTAGCCCAGGAAGAGCCCCATCCATCCTGGCACCTTCACCTGTTCCTTCCCTGCCTTCCTTTCTAGTTCATAGTGGAGTGTCACGGCAATACCCTTCTGCCACAGTTCCTGGGCATGTACCGCCTGACTGTGGACGGCGTGGAAACCTACATGGTGGTCACCAGGAATGTGTTCAGCCATCGGCTCACTGTACACCGCAAGTATGACCTCAAGGTAAGGGGCCCTGTGTTTCCCAGCTCTGTGGCCTCCCTCTCCCTGAGGCTTGGAGGGGCCACGACTCCAACTTCCACGTAATGGGAAAGCCGGAATATATGTTTTTGCATGGGCAAGTGGCTCTGGAGTTGATATGCCTAATCCTTACGAGCCAAAGGCTGTCTCAAGTCCAGGTGACAGTGACAAGAGGTTATAGAAGCCCCCAATGTACCATATTTATGTAACAATTGATGTTTTTCAACCCCTGTCAGGGGGATGTGCACACAGAGGGCAGCAGTACGGGGACAGGCTGTGCTGACGCAGGCACCCTGGCAGCTGTCCAGGCCCCATGGACTGACAGCACAAGCACACTTCTAGACACGGACAAAAACACATGTGTGCCTGTGAACCACAGCACTCCATTGTTCTTGAACCTGGCTTCCTGACTCCTGTCTCCTCACACCACTCTCCCTCTCTCTGCTGCAGCTGCGCTGGCTTCCTTTCCCTTCCTGCAGTGCCCGTGCTCTCCACCTCCCCAGATCTCACATAGGCTGCCTGTGATCTTTTCTCTCCCTGCCCTTTTCTCCACCTCCACCTTCCCCCACCTAATTACTTCCTACTTAACCTTCCGAGCTCGGCTCAAATATCAGTTCTTCTAGGAAGCAGGCTTTGGCCACTGCCCCTCCCCAGTCTGGACCCTGCCTCTGTACTACATGCTCTCAGAGAGGCCTGCCTTCTCCCCTGTACCACTGAGCACCATTGTAATTAATGGATTAATTAACCGTGTAACTCCTGCTTACTGTCTGTCTCCCCTGTTAGAAGGAGAGTTCCTTAAGGGCAGGGACCGAGTCTCTCCGTTCAGCCCGATATCCTGAGCATGTGTCTGGTATATAGTCAGAGCTCTGTAAGCGGTCTGTGACAGAGGAAGTGAACAAGTTGCTGCCTCCTGGCCCCTCTAGGAGTCTAACCAGCCTACTTGAGTTCACCTGCTGCCTCTCCCTAAAGACCGGTGCATGTTTTTTCGATCAACGGAATTTGCCTCAGCTGGACTTCTCCTGATGGCTCTTATCCTTTCAGGGTTCTACTGTTGCCAGAGAAGCGAGTGACAAGGAGAAGGTATGCTGGGGCCTGTGCTGATCACTTGTGGAATAGGTCGCTGGGAATCAAAAACACCTTCTGTTGGCCATCCTGTCCCTTCCTCTGCTGCCGCCCCAGCCTAGTTTCCAGACATGCGGTCTGTTGATGTGAAATGCTGTGTCACTAAGCTTGTGTCTGTCCTCATCCTTGGCCTAGGCCTTGGTCTCCAGCCTTTTCCTTTGCCCTTGCTGGGTTCTTCATAGTCCTGGAGGGCTGGCAGTTTCCATCTCAGGCCAGCCTGAATCCGTGGGTGGCTGGCTGCTTAGCTCTGAGGTAGTCTCAGGGCTCAGCCGAAAGTCCTTTGGTCATTCCTCATTGTCTGACTCATGCTACAT
>NW_006791954.1:3553663-3578975 GCF_000442215.2 Lipotes vexillifer | reverse complement strand
CAGCAGGAAGTCCTTTGGTCAGTCCTCATTGTCTGACTCATGCTACATACTTGCCATCCCTGCCTGCCCGAAGCTGGGACTGTAGACTCCTGGACTGAGCTGTTGATTTGGCAGCTTGGCCACCTTTGTGCTGAGGACCCTTTCCTTTTCTGTACCATTGCCCCCAGCAGAGGACTCCTTGGGGTGAACAAATCAGGCCACCAGCCTAACACTGCTATTGCTCTCTCAGGCCAAGGACTTGCCAACCTTCAAAGACAATGACTTCCTCAATGAAGGGCAGAAGTTGCACGTGGGAGAAGAGAGTAAAAAGAACTTCCTGGAAAAACTGAAACGGGATGTAGAGGTACATATTTACCCTCGTTTTTACTTTGGTGAAACAGGACCTCCTCTTGTCCCCAGAGCAGGAACCTCTTTAATCTTAAGAAAAGTTGAATTCACCACTTCCCAGGAGTGTAGACGAGAGGAAGGGTGGTGATTTGAGCCATGTAGGTAGTTATTTGCATCTAAAGCTAGTGCAAGTGTACATTCCATTTGGGGGGACACAGTTTGTGCCAGTAGAACGTGTGTAACTCAGTTTGGGGCGCTTTCCCTCATCTCTTCTCTAGTCTGTTCCAACCCCTTTTTCAGACTCCTCTTCACGCTTCCTTTCTGGTGGTGTCCCCATAGTGGAGGGGGCATCCAGCTGTCAGAGTGACAGGAAACCAGCTATTAAGATCCACCAGCCGTGCCTTTCTCTGGCTCTGATTCTCCACTTACCTAGCAGCATTCTGGTTGGAACGGGACTTCCTATGGAGAAGTTCCTTTGGGGAGGACAGGTGGTAAATAATGAATGTGATATCTGATAATTCAGTGTCTCCTATTTTTTTTTTAAATATTTATTTGGCTGTGCCAGGCCTTAGTTGCGGCACGCGGAGCTTCATTGCTGCGTACGGGATCTTTAGTTGCGGTATGTGGGATCTAGTTCCTTGACCGTGGATAGAAACCAGGTCCCCTGCATTGGGAGCACAGAGTCTTAGCCACTGGACTGCCAGGGAAGTCCCAGTGTCTCCTATTTTAATAAATTGGGAGCCTGTTCATTAAAACAAAATTCTATAAACTTCAGAAAATGTTTTATTTTTTTTATTGTGGTAAAATATGCATAACATAAAATTTACTATCTTAACCATTTTGAAGTTGAGTGACATTAAGTACATTGACATGGTTGTGCAACCATCCCCACCATCCATCTCCAGAACTTTTTCATCTTCTCAAACGAAAACTCTGTACCCAAGAAACACTAATTCCCCATTCCCCCTTCTCCCTTGCCCCTGGCAACCACCATTCTACTTTGTGTCTCTGTGAAATTGACTGCTCTAGGAATCTCATATAAGTTGATCATACAGTGTTTGTCCTTTGTGTCTGGCTTATTTTCACGTACCGTAATGTCTTCAAGGATCATCCGTGTTGTGCTATGTGTGAGAATGTCCTTCCTTTTTGAGGCTGAGTAATATTCCATTGTATGTATATACTACATTTTGTTTACCTGTTCATCCATTGATGGACACTTGGTCACTAGTTAAGGTTAACTAATTAATCTAGTTTCTAGTCTCCAGAGAAACAGAATAGGGTGTAGAGAGATAGGTAGATGTTTATTATAAGGAATTGGCTCACATAATTATGGAGGTTGACACGTCCCAAAATCTGCAGTTGACCAGCAAGAGACCCAGGAGACCTGATGGCGTAGTTTTAGTCCAGAGGCCAGCAGGCTTGAGACCCAGGAAAAAACTGATGTCCCAGCTCAGAGGCAGTTAGGCAGGAGGAGTTCCCTTGTACTCACAGGAGAGTCAGCCTTTTTGTTCTTCTCAGCCCTTCGACTGATTGGACGAGACCCACCTGCTTTAGGGAGAGCAATCTGCTTTACTCAGTTTACCAATTCAAATGTTAAGCTCATCCATAAACACCCTCACAGACATATCCAGAATAATATTCGACCCAATTTCTGGGCACCCAGTAGCCCAGTCAAGTTGACACATAAAATTAACCCTCACACTTGGATCGCTTCATTGTGAATAATGATCCTGCAAACATGGGTTTAACAGACTTATTTTTGTTAGTATTAACCACCCCCTACTATGTTTGTGCTTTTTTTCTGACATTCGGTTTGTCCAGAGTCTTTCTCCTCCTTTTCCTCCTTTGCTCCCTACTCTGCCTTCAAGAAGAATTTAAGGCAGTTAACACAATTCATTTGTTTTCACTTGCATGTTACTTTATAAATGTTTACAGATGGACCGGAGGGGGTGCGGCTCACAGAGTCTCTCTTTTCTGGGACCCTGGTCCCTTCTCCTTCGGCCTTCAGAGGGCATTGTCCAGAGGTGCTTGCAATGGTGCCCCTCACCTTTCTTTCCTGAGGAGATTCTGCTGATCTCCTACCACTGGGGCTTCTTATGCTTTTAGTTGTCTCCTGGGCCTGTGCATAGAGCCCCTCTGGTCCTATTACGATTCTCCGTCTAGTCAGTCAGACAGTTTCCTGCAGTGCTGCAGGTTCATTTGTGACCATGGCAGGATGCCTGGCACATGGTTGATGGTGGCTGCTGGCTAGTTCACAGAGGACTTGGACCAGTGACTCTGGCGTCACATTAGTTAACTAGAATGCCAGTCGGCCATTTCCATCCTGTATCATTCCCACGCTCTTTGTTCTTCTCCAAGTCATTGAGTCCTGGCTCAGGAGACTTAGATACCATCCTGCTCCCAGCACTTGTTATATGGATGAGAAATGTGCAGTGCAGCGTTCCATTATTTCTTTCGTCCGCCTCACCATGGCCTCTCTTGATCCCAGACAGAATTGGCTCTTCCCTCTTCCTGCAGTGCTCCCTCTACTTTTACGCCCGCAGCCTCTGCCTGCCTGACTTCTCTTCATTCATTGGGTCAGGCTCAACTCCTTTCCTCAGGGAGGCCCTCACCGTGCTGCTGTCGACTCCCGCAGCTCCTCACCCTTGTGGAGTGACTGTCTTCTCCATTAGACCATGAGCTCGTTGAGGGCAGAGGCTCTGATGTCTTATTCTCTGCTGTATTTCAGAATGGGAGAATTAAGTTGAAAGGAATGCCTTTTCTCCCCTTTCCAGATGCCACTTTGCCTCTCCAGATGTCCCTTGTAACCTCTTCCTTCCCTCTCTCCTCCCCCCCACCCCCCTAGTTCCTGGCCCAGCTGAAGATCATGGACTACAGCCTGCTGGTGGGCATCCACGATGTGGACCGGGCAGAGCAGGAGGAGATGGAGGTGGAGGAGCGGGCGGAGGATGAGGAGTGTGAGCACGACGGGGCGGGGGGCAGCCTGCTCTGCTCCTACGGCACACCTCCGGACAGCCCTGGCAACCTCCTCAGCTTTCCCCGGTTCTTTGGTCCTGGGGAATTTGATCCCTCTGTTGATGTCTATGCCATGAAAAGCCATGAAAGTAAGTAGGGGCCTCTGCCTGCCTTCCCCGCCCCCAGCCCTCATCCTACCCGCCCTCCCCCATGTCAGTGGGCCTCCATCTTAGTAACTGCTGACTTTGGCCCCTTTCTGCCTCCATCCTGGGTCACCAGCAGTAACGCTGTCTTCTGGGGTGCTGGGGTCCTTCTCTGTCAGGCCTTCCTTCACCTCTTTGCTTGTCCTGGATAGCTGAGGCCTGGTTTGCCTCTGGTTCGTGGGATGGACAAAGCCTCCTAAATGGTGTCAACCCCACAGGGTGGCTGTGAAGATCAAATAAGACAAGAGCTATGAAAGCTTCTAAGAAGAACTCCATGGGTCATTCCTTTCCTCACATTCAAAACGATAGGGATGAATCTGGGGTCGCATATGAAGGGTTATGGACCCAGCTGCTTTCTGCTCTCTTCTCCCTGCCTCCTCCTCCTTTCCTGCTTTCCCTCCCCCTTCAGGTGCCCCCAAGAAGGAGGTTTATTTCATGGCCATCATCGATATCCTCACGCCATATGATGCTAAGAAGAAAGCTGCACATGCTGCCAAAACAGTGAAACATGGGGTGAGTTCTTCGTGTCTCCATCCAGGCCCGGGGGGGTGGGGCCTCAGACCCCCAGGGAGGCCTCCTGCTCGAAGGAGATGCTCTCGTGGCCCCTGCTCCCAGGACAGGGACCAGGAAGAGCAGCCTGCCTGGTTGCCTTGTGTTCTTTCTCCGCCATCTATGTCCCATCCCCTCCCTGCAGCTGGCTGATATGCCCAGGTTGCTTTTCCCCTAGTTCTGTGGCTCCTTCCCCCAGGGCTGCTGGGCATGTCATGCATCTTGTTGACCGCCAGTAATAGCCTTGTTTACATGCCCACACTGCTCGCCAGAGGCCTGTTTCTGCATGGGCTTCAAGCTACTGTTCTCTAAACAGGGGCCCCCCAGAGCTCTGGGGCCCCTCTGCTGCCTCTCCATTGCCTTGTTCCTGCTTCAGTGGGAGCAGCCCTGGGATTGTGAATTAGAGGAGCGGGGCCAGGGCACTTCTGAGACATGGGAACCATTTCTCAAGGTGGCCTGCCTAGTTGGGGTCGGGGGGTAGTATTCAACTCTAACGTGGAGCCAGAGGCTCCTGAATACCCAGGCCCCTCCTAGGTACAGCCTCCTGATTAGGGCCTCTGTGTATTACAGGCGGGAGCGGAGATCTCAACTGTGAACCCTGAGCAGTACTCCAAACGCTTCAACGAGTTCATGTCCAACATCCTGACGTAGTTACCCTCTACCTTCAGCCAGAGCCAGAGTGCTGGATGTGGGGTCGGGGATTGGAAGAGGGAGAGGGTGTTATTTGGGCTGGATGGGAGGGTGGGGAGCAGAGTGGTGGGTAGGGGAGGGGTTTAGCAATGCGACTGCAGCCTGTGACACTGGAAGAGACTAGCTGGAGAGGAGGGGATGTGCTGTGTGTGCGTGTGCTCACAGGATGTAACCTCACCTGCTTACCCTTGATTTCCCCCCCATTTGACCCAGGTTAAAAAGGGGTTTCCTTTTTGTTACCCTGTAACTTTTTAAGATACCTTGGGGCTAGAGATGACTTTGTGGGTTTATTTGGGTTTTGTTTCTGAAATTTCGTTGCTCCAGATTTGCTATTTATAATGATGTATGTCATCACCCTATCCACCCTCCCCATCCCTGACCTGCTCTCACTTCCCTTCGATTAGAGAAACACCCATAGACCCTGCGAAGGGTCCTCTCAGAGCAAAGCGCTCTGGTGCCACAGGAGAGGAGGTTAGACACCTCTGCCCTCCCTGCTGCATTTGATCTTGTCTAGATTAACTTTTAATTTCATGGAGTATTGTGCACAGCTCCCCCCACTTTTTCAGCCTCAGCTCCAAGTGAAATGTTACATGATTCCTCCATCTAAGTGCTGTTCTTCCTGAAGGAACACTCCAGATCAACATCAGGCATCTTGGATCAGAATCAAAGATCTCAGAGGGGAGTGAGTTCATCCTCATGGGATGGTAAGGGGTCAGGGGCTGCTGGGCTCTCGGACATCTGGTTCTCAGAGAACCCCATGATCACCACCCAAGCTCCTGGGCTCTCTCGGCCCCTGGAGTTCAGATGTCTTCTCTATAAAGCCTCCCACTGAGTCGAGAGGAACTAGAAAGCACCTTTGGATATAACAGGACCCTCATGCTTACTAAATGGTTATTTCCCCTTGGGAAAGCCCAGAAAAGCTGATGAGTATCGAATGAGGTCCTATGCCCTCCATCCATTTACTTCCTTCTGACCTCCTCCCAGGCACTCTCATTTGTAGGTGAGCTTTTAGTTGGGGGCAGATCTCCATGTGCCTGGGGTGCTCCTTGCAGAGATACCTCTTCAACCCCCAGGGCTACCATGTAGGTAATCTGACTCCCTGTGGTTTGTCACCTGGACGGTTGTGGCCAGCAGGGAGTGGTGCCCCCCACCTTGGAGCGTGGCACCCAAGCCTGAGGTTGCTTCTGAGCCACTTGAGGATGTGACCTGGGAAATCCAATTTGGAGGCTTGATGTGCGATTCAACCTGGCCCCAACCTTGGATCTGTTTTTCCTCGATGGCCCCTCTAGACTTTTCGCAGATCTGCCACCCACAAGCCTCCTCAGGAGTGGCATCCTGCAGCTTCCTTCAGGATCTCTACCCACCTTCTGAGCCAGCTACCTAAGCCTCAGAATTGTGTCCTTCTGCGATGCCATCAGAGCAGTCTGGTCTGGCTAGGAGAGAAAACAGCCCCGTGTTGGGGGAGGTACATTCCTGCGCCTTCTCACCATCTCACCAGGAACTGGGGTCTTAGGATGAGACACAGTAAAACTTGTAGATAACTCCGCAAATGGAAAGAAAGTGTGTGGAACCATTTTGAATGAATGGATTGGTTTCCTTGGCTCCCTGCAAACCTGGCCAAGCTCAGCTTCTGGAGCAGGAACAAGCACCATCTCTGTGCCCAACCCACGGTATTTAGGTCAGGGAGGAATGGAGACCGCATTCTTGGACTCTACTGGGGCTGTTGGAACCCTTCTGGGAGAGGCAGACAGGGGCCAAACAACCGCCCTGGCCCCAGGAAGGACTGTAGGTAGCTCTGAACGTCAGCAGCAAGACCGCGAAGTGACCTGGAGAAGAACTTGGAACCAAGTGGCTCGTGGAGAAAACAAATTTGACTTAGGAAGGGATTAGTAGGAATAATGTTTGGACTTGATTTCCCCACCTCCTAATCAAGAATGAAAATTTGGATCTGCTCCTAGTCGAGCCCAGCATCTCCCAAGCTTTTCAGGCTGTCCTCTCGCAGCCTCCACAACCTTGGGCTCCCTCGGCTTCCTGCGTTTGGTCTTCTGATCATGTCGCCATCATGTGTACGAAAAGTGTAACCAGTTGTGTTCAGTTGAAGGTGAGCTACCAGGTATCTAACTTCTTTAACATCGAGTTTTTGTGGGCTTTTGTTTTTGTTTTGTATATTGTTTACATTTTGAGAGGTAGCATTCTGTGTTAAATGCTCTTTTTGTTTTTCTGACAGTATTGTTGACTGGGTCAAAACATTTAAGCTGTGGTTTGGTGGATTTTAAATTTTGTTTAAAGCTCATTCTCTGTGCTATCTTCAAAACCTTGGGTTTGGTCCTTTAACTCCTTTGGCATTCAAATGTTTAAAAGCTATTTATCTTGTTTTATACAAGTTTTTTCTCTTCTTTTTGTAACGATGAAGATGTTAAATTTGGTTTGCAGTCTGAATGTAGAGAAAGTGAAGTGATCCCCAAACCTTTGTGTTTTTTCTCCAAGTCCCACCATGCCCTCTCTGGGCAGGTGTCTGAGGGGAAGTGACTACCCTCACCATCACTCTTTGGAGCCATGAAGAAAAGCTGAATGGTCTTACAGCATCCCAGAATAATTTGGTCTCCCAAGAACAAAGGCATAAGCATAGAACGTGGCTGACTGGGTGAGGCCTGGATGGGGGATAGGGCAGGATTTTTCTCCATTCTCTCCCTCTGCCATTTAACCAGTCACAGCTTCTCCCGTCCTGCCCCTCTTCTGAAAGTCTATGGCTGAGAAAACTCTAGTCTCCCAGGTCTCCCCACCAAAGTAAGGGGTTCTCTGAAAACTCCACCTAGACCACTAGAAGGCGGCCTCTGGCCCTTGTTCCTATTAATGAACCACAGAGTCTTTGTCCCCTAGTGCAAGCTCATTCCCTGTGCCCTGCAGTTTGGGGGTTATGGGGCAGGCTAGGAAGCCAGCAGTTCCAGAAGCACAGCCTGAGGCAATGCTCGATGTCTCCTTATCTAGCTCAGGGGTTACTGGTCTGTGGGATGTGCTGTGAGTCGCCCCTGTGGCTGCTCTCAGCGGCACTCCCTAGGTTCCCTCCACAGGCAGCTCGTCATCCCTTCTCCCTCTTCCTACTTGTTTCTCTTGCCTGTGCTTTAAAAGGCCTCAGACAGGTACCCTGGTAGCGCTCAGGGCTTGGGACTACATACTCCTGCCCTACTGACTTTCCCCTCTTCACAGTCTGCCAGGGCCTGCCCCAGGGAGGTGGATCAAAGACCCAGGACTTTTCTCAGTAGCCAGTCCCACCCTCCTAATTGTCTTTTTACCAGTTCAGGTTGGGAGAGAAGAAATTTCAGCAATCCCCAGCATTTGAGCTACTCAAGTGTTAGGGGCCAGAAGGGACAGTGTGTTTAAAACAACCCTTAGAAAGCTCTGGCCTTGAGACCTGTGGCTCCCCCAGTTCCAGAGACCTCACTTTTTTCTGGCAGAAATGTGGGGAGAAGGCTCCAGCCTGAGCACAGGAATCAAAGGGAAAACATTCAAACTGCCCCCAGATCTACCAGCCATCTGCAGGCGGCTTTGTGACACAGCCCTGGCCTTCTTCTGAAAAGTGCCACTTATGAAGAGTGTCTCCAGAGGGACGAAGAGAATCGGCTGTCCCCGGCGGGCAGTCCTTTGGAGGCTGGGGAGGAAACTTCCAGAAGAGCCCCTTCCCCTTACTCAGAGCCATTTTGGGAGGAAGTGGGAACCAACAACCTTTGGGGGAAGGCCTGGTGCGGCTCAGCACACGCAAGCATCAGGTCAGGTCATTGTAATAAAAGTGAATCAAGTTTAGATTCAGCTTTTGGGGGAGCAGGATAAACGACCACCCCACCATATGTGTGTGACTTTTCAATTTCCCACTGCAATTTCCATTTTTTTTTAATAGGAATTTTCAACCCCCTGTGCTTGTCTAATGTCTGCTCGGAACAATTCGAGACCCTGTTACTGTTTTAAGATGCATGCATGTTAAGATGAATCTCCAACCCGAGGAAAAAAATAAAATTCAAAAAAGGTTTGTGTACACACCTGTTATGTATGAGTCCTTCGGAAATGAGCCTTTTATCTTTTTCATAATTAAAAGGTTTTGGTCCCAGTTTTAGGGGCTGCTTGGGCTAAATCAGGGTATGGCTTGAGTTTGGGGCAAGAAGAGTCAGCGACTTTGGTCACCCACTCTCAGATGCAGTTAATAAGCAGTGGTTAAGAGCACAGGCACTGGACCATCTGCCTGTCAGCTGCCATTACCACACTCGCTGAGGAATGGACCAACAGCCCCTCACTTCTCCAGCCGCGTAGAACCAACACTTGCTGGGAGCCACACACCCGACACACCTGTCCTAGCTCTCCCTTGACTAGCTATGTTGCTGACTTAACAAGTCACCTCTATGTGCCTCCGGTTCTCCATCTAAACATTTAGCTTAAAATCTAGTGGTTCTTGGGCTTCCCTGGTGGCGCAGTGGTTGAGAATCTGCCTGCCAATGCAGGGGACACGGGTTCGAGCCCTGGTCTGGGAAGATCCCACATGCCGCAGAGCGACTAGGCCCGCTTGCCACAACTACTGAACCTGCGCGTCTGGAGCCTGTGCTCCGCAACGAGAGGCCGCGATAGTGAGAGGCCTGCGCACCGCGACCAAGAGTGACCCCCGCTCGCCGCAACTAGAGAAAGCCCTCGCACAGAAACGAAGACCCAACACAGCCCAGAAAAAAAAAAAAAAGATCTAGTGGTTCTCAAAGTGTGGTCCTGGACCAGCACCTGGGAATCATAAATTCTTAGGGCCTTCTGCAGCTCTGAATCAGAAACTGTGCTTTAACACAGTGACCCCCCCGCAACCTTTTTGGCACCAGGGATTAAAGACAGTTTTTCCACAGATTGTTGTGGGGGATGGTTCAGGTGGTAATGCGAGCAATGGGGAGCGGCAGGTGAAGCTTCGCTCGCTCGCCCTCTGGTCCGAGGCCCAGGCATTGGGGACCCCTGCTTTAACAAGCCCCCCAGATGACTCTAATGGAGGCTAAAGTTTAGGAACTACTTGCTTGTTAGGGCGTCTGCTACAGGTTGCAAGCTGGAATCACTTGGGGAACTTTTCGAAAAAAGAGGTGCCCCGGCCCCTTTAAAATTTAGGCCAGATAAATCAGGGATGGGATCAAAATACCTGTGTTTTAGAAGCTCCCTAGGTGACTAATATGCAGCCAAGGTTAAGAAACACTGATGTGGGGACTCCCCTGGTGGCGCAGTGGTTAAGAATCCACCTGCCAATGCAGGGGACACGGGTTCAGGCCCTGGTCCGGGAAGATCCCACATGCCACGGAGCAGCTGAGCCTGTGTGCCACAACTACTGAGCCTGTGCTCTAGAGCCCGTGAGCCACAACTACCGAGCCTGTGTGCCACAACTACTGAAGCCCGCGCGCCTAGAGCCCGTGCTCCGCAACAAGGGAAGCCACCGCGATGAGAAGCCCGTGCACCGCAACAAAGAGGAGCCCCCGCTCACTGCAACTAGAGAAAGCCCGCATGCAGCAACAAAGACCCCAACGCAGCCAAAAATTAAAAAACACACACAAAAAAGAAACACTGATGTGCAAGGATATTACTTATGGATACTTGGCCAAATTTCTACCTGAAACAAAGAAGATTTAAGCGTTTTCCAAGAGTTGAGTAAAAAGGATGCTAGGCTTTGGAGTCAAATGGAACATGGGTTGACATCTTTGCCCTACCACAAAGTGGCCCTGGGCAAGTTATTTAACTGTCATTAAACAAGGATAATTAATGTATATTACCTTGAATCAATATGATGATTAAATTTTAGAATGTATAAAGCACTTTGTGCAGGGCCTAGCACATAGCAGGTACCCAACAAGTGATTTGTAGATACTATCCCCACTGGTGGACCAGTGGAGCACGCTTCAAGTCAAGAAAACCTGATGGCTGAGCTATACCCCGAGTAGCTATTTGTAACTGCCCAACTGAGGACAGAGATCTGTGGTAAAACACTCAAAGACAAAGAAGCAGGAGTGAAAGAAAATCTTTTATTTAAAAAAAAGAAAAAAGAAGTGGGCTCTGGGAAGAACAGAGTTAGTCCATCCGGGCCTTCAGTGTCCTCGTGGTGATTTTGTCCTTCTCACTGCAGAGGGAGAAAGTCACAGAACATCTACACCCATTCTAGACTGCAGAACAAACTAGAACAGCTGTCCTAACTCTGGGGTTAACTGTTTTGCCCACGTTACACTAATGTTAGCTTGTTTTCCTGGCCTGTGGTGAGGAAGGGGAGAATGGAGAAACTTCCATAGGTGGAGCCATCAAGAGTTGGGATGATTCAGGGCTGGAGTGTGAAGCGCTCCAAAGCAGGGAAGGAGCTCCCCAGGCCTAGAGAACAAGGAACTTAGGAAGGAGGTGTGCGGTGTTTCACTCCAGTGAAGGGAAAAGATCCTTGGGGTGGTAAATTGTCTGTATTATTAGCCCCAACCTGTTTTTCATGGTAATTAAGCAGGTTACCCCATAACAAAAAGGTCCAAATGCTTGTTCTGGGAGGTTCCCAAGGAAAGCTGTTGGGAGGATACCAGGTTCCTGGTGACAGCCCCAAACAAGTAAGAGGGAAAGAGGGTGGCAGTTAGGCATCTGGCTGGGGGGTTGGAAAACATTCCCAGGGCTCAGTACACCACACAGTTGTGGGTTCCATGCTGGTGTGAGCTGGGAGAGGAGAGGAGCCACCCAGGATTTTATTCTGATCAATCTGCAGTAGCTCTGCTGTGGCTCATGCCCACAAAGGTCCCTGAGACTTTGGGGACAGTGTTCAGGAAGGAAAGAAATGTCTATTGTGAGCAAGGGGAGGAGACTCGGGGACACGGAGCCTCACCAGACGGAGGCCAGGGGAATCTGGGTAGGCTCCCACCTTAGCTGCCACCCTTAGGAAGCATGGATTTCTGCTATCCCGGGCCTGCTGCAAGCGCCCTTCTTATTTCACACCTGACTAGGGGGCTGGGAAGATGGGGTGTTTGTGCAGGAGGGGAGAGGCACGTGTCTGCAGAGCTTCTAGACTTCTCCCAATGCACACTTACATGATGTGAACAATGACTCCCATGCCTGACACCGCATCCCTGTCCACAGCATTCAGCATGGCTTGTGAGATGGTTTCAAACAGGTGTTCTGGGTCCTGCCGACAGAGCAGAAACCTTTCAGTCCCCAGAGCCTTGGACCCTCACTTGGTCTGGCCCCTTAACTCTCTCTTCTCTAGGCTCAAGGTGCCCAGCTCTGGCCCCTCCCGTGTCTGGAGTGAGGGATGGTTCCCTGGATGCGAGAAGCCCCCTCAGCTCCTCAGAAGGCAGCAAGGTTACATAAGATATAGTTCAAGCCCTGCACTTCCTCCGCTAACCAGCAGTGTGACCTTGAGCAAGTCAATGTCCCTTCGCTAAGCCTCAATTCCTCTTCTGTAAAATGGGGGAAGAATCCCCGTGGCTCCTATGTGCTTTACCAGCTATCTCCTGGACTCTCCTCTGGCTCAGAGGTATTGCACAACTCAACCTGTCCAACCATGAACCCATTTCCCCCCAAAACTGTTGCATCCACCACATCCTCTATCTTGGTTGGCTTAGCTGGAAAACTCAGGTGTCCTCAGCATCTCCACCTCCCTCACTTCTGTTTTAAGTGACCAAGTACTCTAGACTCTGGCTGCCCCGCTCCCCCACTGCCACTCTCTTTGCTCAGGACCTCAGGGCCACACCGACCTGCAAGGCCTCTGGTGCCTCAGGTCTCTTACTGCCTTTGACACCATGTCAGAAGAAAAAGTTCCAATGAGGTGCCACCTCTCACCAGTTAGAATGGGCATCATCAGAAAATCTACAATCAACAAATGCTGGAGAGGGTGTGGAGAAAAGTGAACCCTCTTGCACTGTTGGTGGGAATGTAAATTAATACAGCCACTATGGAGAACAGTATGGAGGTTCCTTAAAAAACTAAAAATAGAACTACCATACTCCCCATCAATCCCACTACTGGGCATATACCCAGAGAAAACCATAATTCAAAAAGACACATGCACCCCAATGTTCATTGCAGTGCTATTTACAATAGCCAGGTCATGGAAGCAACCTAAATGCCCACTGACAGACGAATGGATAAACACGTGGTACATATATACAATGGAATATTACTCAGCCATAAAAAGGAACGAAACTGGATCATTTGTAGAGACGTGGATGGATCTAGAGACTGTCATACAGAGTGAAGTCAGAAAGAGAAAAACAAATATCGTATAATAACGCATATATGTGGAACCTAGAAAAATGGTACGGATGAACCAGTTTGCAGGGCAGAAATAAAGACACAGATGCAGAGAACTAATGTAAGGACACCAAGGGGGGAAAGCGGGGGCAGGGGGGTGGTGGTGGTGGGACGAACTGGGAGATTGGGATTGACATGCATACACTAATATGTATAAAATGGATAACTAATAAGAACTTGCTATATAAAAAATAAAATTCAAAAATTCAAAAAAAAAAGTTCCAACTGCTTGGCGTGGCATCCAAGGCATTGCCAAGTCTCATCCTGATTTCACTGTCCTCCTTCCTCTCACCCCACATTCTGCCCACACTCCAGCAGCCACAGCAAGCTCTCTCCAGTCACTAAACACATTGGGCCCCTCCTGTACTTCTGACCTTTGCACAGGCTGCTCCTTCTGCCAACCAGGCCCTTTCTTTCCTCCTGTTCCTGGCAAACTTCATTTCAACAGGTATTTGTGGGTCTGTCTTATTTCATTAGACTGCAATAAGCCCTTGAAGACAGACTATCTGGTTTCCCCGGAGCCTGGCAGAGCTGGCACAACAGCCAACCCTGTCAGGTACTGTTCTAATCTTCCCAGGTGATTTCCTCACACCACCACTCATAAAATAGATTCTATTATTATCCCCATTTTACAGCTAAGGAAGTGGAGGCACAGAGAAGTAAAATGACTTACCCTGAACATAACTAATGAGATGGTAGGTGGATCTGGGTTTCCAACCCAGACAACCTGACTCCACAGCCCATTCTTCTGAGCTGCCCCTAGCCCTACACCTTGTTACATGTGTGTTCAATGAATGGATATGAGAACCCTGTAAACCCAACGTGGGGAATTATTTGTTGTTGTAGCAAGTATCTGACTGAGGTCTCTTCATGGAAGAGAGCCAAGGCCCTGGCAGATGGAGTTTCTGGACGCCCTTCCAAGGCTCAGCACCTGTGGCTTTCTTTCCTACCTGCACCATTCTTCCCATTACCTGCCAGGTAAACACATTTTCCCCTGATGGCCAAGGGGTGGGCACCTAAGAACCCAGCCCCGCTCCATGCCACCAACTCACCATGTTGGGTTCCCAGAGGGACTCGCACATCCCGTACATTTGTTCAGTGCAGGTACCACTGACTACAAAGTCATCAGTCACCATGGGGCAGCCGATAAGGTCTAAAGAGCAAATGAAGGGCTTAAAGGTCTTCGGGTCCAATCCAGCAATGACCGGCTCAGTGTAGTAGGGCCCAAACCTGTGGGGGCCAGGAGCAGAGAGAGAAAGTAGAGCTCAAGAACATTCACTTTCCTGTTCAGGCCTGTTCAGACAAGGCCCCGGCCCAGACCCAGGGAGGAAAGTGGAGGGCCCATTTGGGACATCCCCTTTCCCCCTTCTCCTGGCATCTAGCAATGCTCTTAAGACTTTTTCTTCTTTTCTCTGACACTTACCTTCATATCCTCCTCACCCCGACCCTCTCTTCCTCTTCCTTTCTTTGGGAATTCTGTTGTTGTTTTTTTTAACCTACTCTCCCTATTCTCTTCCAGGTCCTATCACCATTCAATCTTCTATTTATACACCTATACCTTTACTCCTTTCAAAAAAGGATTTGAAGCAGTTTGTAGAAAAAACACTGAAAAATAAAACCAAACCGCTAAAACATAATGCCATTTGCAGCAACATGGATGGACCTAGAGATTACCACACTAAGTGAAGTAAGTCAGAAAAAGAAAGACAAATACCATATGATATCACTTATGTGGAATCTAAAATATGACACAAATGAACTTATTTATGAAACAGAAACAGACTCACAGACATAGAAAACAAACTTATGGTTACCAAAGGGGAAAGGGAGTGGGGAGGGATAAATTAAGAGTTTAGGATTAGCAGATACACACTACTATATATAAGATAGATAAACAAGGCCCTACTATATAGCACAGAGAACTATATTCAATATCCTGTAATAAACCATAATGGAAAAGAATATGAAAAACAATATGTATATATAACTGAATCACTTTGCTGTACCAGAAACGAACACAACACTGTAAATCAACTATGCTTCAATTAATTAAAAAAAAAAAAGTTCTTCCTATGCACCAACTAAAGAAAAAAACCAACCCCAAAATCAAGCATACAAGACACTCAGACAAAACACAAAGCTTTGTTCTGAGTCTCCCAGCAGACAAAGCAAAGAAGGATACTCAGTGAGCCGGGTTATTTTCATTGTTTGCCATTAGGAAATAATAGCTTATCAGAAACTTGTTCTAGACACTGAGCTTTGAGAAGAATCAATCTTAGGGATATTCAGACAGAAAACAGAAAATACTCAAAAAGTAACAGCCACTATCCTCAATAGAAACAGTAAGTAAACAGACATTTTCCATGTCTTATATCAGCTCTCAGTAATTTCTATGGGCATGATCTTAAGTTACAACTCTGTAAAAAATAATTCTAAATAAAAAAATAATAATTGTAAGGTGGAGGAGGAGGTTGGAGTAGCATGCTTTGATCTGGCATTTCTCAAACAGATCCCTAGGTATCAAATTTCTCTAACAAATCTTAAATTTTGTATTTTCCTCTCAATAAACTGAAAACAAAGTTAATATAAGAATGTCCTGTAGGGCTTCCCTGGTGGTGCAGTGGTTGGGAGTCCGCCTGCCGACGCAGGGGACACGGGTTCGTGCCCCGGTCCGGGAAGATCCCACGTGCCGCGGAGCGGCTGGGCCCGTGAACCATGGCCGCGCATCCGGAGCCTGTGCTCTGCAACGGGAGAGGCCACAACAGTGAGAGGCCCGCATACCAAAAAAAAAAAAAAAAAAGAATGTCCTGTATTATCTGGGTAACAACCTTAAAACTAAATACAACATGGCTCAGGGCCTGCGTTTGTACTTCCAGTCATATCGATGTCACGGTACCACCTAAAGGTCAGTGTTTACTTTTTACTGGCAGTGTTTCACAGAGGTGCTTGGATGGATTCTCTGGGGTCCATGAGAAGTTATTTACTTCAAAAAGGGTCTGTACATGGCTCAATTTTGCAAATCACTGCATTAGCCTATCCTGCTGGAAAATCAATGATTTCAGTTGGGCTTGTAGAGAAAGCTCCTGGTTACAGTAGCTGAGAATCTAGAATTTTCCAGGTCAGCTTCAATGTCCTGTATTTTTATTATGAGTAAACATGAGCCATTAAATATATACCGAAATGTGAATTAATCTGTACAACTTTGTAAGACTTCCTCCCTATATCTGAAACTAATATAATATTGTAAATCAATTACACCTAAATTAAAAAAAAAAAAGAAAAATAAAGACCTCTCCCCCCATCCCCATGAATCAGTTTTAAAAAATTTTTTGCGGCTTCGCTGGTGGCGCAGTGGTTGAGAGTCCGCCTACCGATGCAGGGGACACGGGTTCGTGCCCCGATCCGGGAAGATCCCACATGCCGCGGAGCGGCTGGGTCCGTGAGCCATGGCCGCTGAGCCTGCGCGTCCGGAGCCTGTGCTCCGCAACGGGAGAGGCCACAACAGTGAGAGGCCCGCGTACCGCAAAAAAAAAAAACAAAACTTTTGTTAAGCCTTTCTCAATTTGGGATTTTGATAAACATGGTTACTACATATGGCAGACAATTCATAGCTGAGGATATTAACATAAACCTAAAAAAAAGGTAACCATTTGTTTTGTTTATTTTTTAATAGTAAAAAGACAATAATATTGCTCCAGGTATGGAAATGGCAAAAACTTAGTTTTGAAAGCTAAAGAGTACTTTTGCAACTTTGCTATAAAGTCTAAAATTATTTCAAAATACAAAGTTAAAAAAAAAAAAAGGAAAGAAAAAAAGCTTAACCTGTCTTTTTGCCACCCAGTCTTTTTTTTAAATGGTCATTTTTTTTTTTCTTTTTGGAGTATAGTTGCTTTACAATGTTGTGTTAGTTTCTGCTGTACAATGAAATGCATCAGCCCTATGTATACATATATCCCCTCCTTTTTGGATTTCCTTCCCATTTAGGTCACCACAGAGCATTAAGTAGACTTCCCTGTGCTATACAGTAGGTTCTCATTAGTTCTCTATTTAATACATAGTAGTATATATATGTCAATCTTAATCTCCCAATTCATCCCACCCCTCCTTTCCCCATTTGGTGTCCATACGTTTGTTCTCTACATCTGTGTCTCTATTTCTGCCTACAAATAGGTTCATCTGTACTATTTTTGTAGATTCCACATATATGCTTTAATATACGATATTTCTTTTTCTTTCTGACTTACTTCACTTTGTGTGACAGTCTCTAGGTCCATCCACATCTCTGCAAATGGCACAGTTTTGTTCCTTCTTATGGCTGAGTAATATTCCATTTTATATATGTACCACATCTTCTTTATCCATTCCTCTGTTGATGGACATTTAGGTTACTTCCATGTCCTGGCTATTGTAAATAGCACTGTAGTGAACACTGGGGTGCATCTATCTTTTGAATTATGGTTTTCTCCACGTATATGCCCAGGAGTGGGATTGCTGGCTCATATGGTAGTTTTATTTTTAGTTTTTTAAGGAACCTCCATACTGTTCTCCATAGTGGCTCTATCAATTTACATTCCCATTTGCCACCCAGTTCTGCCCAGAGGTGGGTGGGGAAAGTACCTACAGGGTTCTCCCTTCAATTTCATCCCAGCTTCTGCACTGAATTCTACAGTTAGGGGCCCCTTCTTTTCTCATCATAAAGTCCTCAAATGTCAAAAGTTAACATACCCAATTCCTAGGTTCCGTGTATTCCAGAGTATCTAATGACAACAGAATAAGCTCTTGGGTAAGGGTGGCTCCTGGCTGGGAGACGCCAGGGCACACTTTGGTAGCGTTAATTTTGTTTCCTGGGAGCAGCCTCACTTGCTGTTTGCATTCCCTGCCTTCTTCTGAAGTAGCCTTTCTTTCCTATTTGGTTGTTAGGTCCACAGAAAAGACCCAGAAAAGAAGGATACTATCCAGCAAATAAGAGATGAGTCAAGGAGGAGGAATCTCCTTCCTGGTTGCCCCCTCCATACTACTTGCCCAATCAAAGGTTTCTGCATTCCCCAAGTCCCAGGCTACGTTTCTACTCACCGTTTCTCGTACAAGAGGTTGGCCACCATGCTCATGAGAGTGTAAGGCTTGATCTGCCGACCTTCCTTCAGCTCATACAGGTTCAGCCGGAACTTGAGGCGCTGGGCACTGTGGTAAAAGGAGAAAAGTGAGTTAGTAAGTCATTGCTGAATGTCCCCTGGTGTCCACCTCATGGAGGTCAGGAGGTGCCTAAGGAGACACACAATCCAGCCCCTGGTAAGAGACTCCTCCCCATCTGCCAGATTTTCTTCTGATTTTCTTACCAGAAGTCCAGCCTCACATCCACTTTTCAGTCTTGTCCAACACTTCTACCCATAAACATGCCACTCTGCTAACCTTTTTTCTCATACTTTTTTTTAGGGTGAGAAAAGGGGAGTTAAGAAGTGGATTCTCCCCCCACTTTTTTGAGGAATAGTTTATACAGTACACTCTGGGCAGGAGTCTGCCTGCAGACATAATGATGGCGGCTTACAGTAGAAAGAGCAGTGAACTGCGAGAGCTGACCTGGGCTAAGCCTTCATCTTACCACTTAATTTTTCCAGCCCTAAGATAGGGACAAAATAAGTCACCTTATTTTGTGAGATAATGTATGGGTGTTAATAAGCAGCAGCTGCTGCACTAATGGACTGAAAGGCGCTTAAGAAAGTAGGCCACATCTCCTCCAGTCCCATCTCAGAGCCCAGGGATAGGCCCTGCTGGGAATAGACCAGTGACATACATGCTGGAAGCAGAGCAATGAGTAACAGGACACCAGAACAAAGAGCCTTAGACACGACCTAAGCATCATACAGGTGAGAAAACTGAGGCCCAGCAAAGTTAGCAATTACTGCCCACAAACATGCAAACTCGGTGAGAAGAGGCTCCTGAAGAAAAGGAAATAGTGTGAAGGGAACAGCAGTGACTGGAGAGAGGAAGGCTGATGGGGGCCTTCATACTGACAGGAATGCTAAGCTGTCATTCTCTGATTCCACCAACAATTGAAAAAAAGGGCTGGTTGGGTTAGATTTCAGGAAGAATTTCCAAAATATATGTTCTTTAGACTTTAGAGAGGTTTAAGGGAAATGAGAGAGAAAACTTTCTGACAAGCTCCCACCCACCTTAGTGAACTATCAGTCTTCTAAGAACAAAGTCCAGGAACTGCTGCTCCTTAGGACACCTGTGACCACATCTTCCCTCTTGAAACACTGACCCTCTTTTCCACTGGCCTCTCTTCTTCCCCAACTGACTGCTGAATATACAGTTCAGCTCTGGAGCTGTAGCTTATTTTTTCCCTCTGTGTATTCTGTCTCTCCAGAATCTGTTCCCATAGATTTAACAAATCACCAATGCCTATCCAGCCCTGAGATATAATCTCAAGACCCCAATTGCTCAGAAGATGTTTCTACTTGGCTTGCCTTGTCCCTTTAAAATTGGCATCAAAATCAAAGTCATCACCTTTCTCCTAAAACCAGTCTTCCCAATTCCCATATTTCAGTCAACATGCTCAAAACAGAAATCATCTTTAAAACACTTCTGGATTGCCTACATGCCAAGTACTAGAAATAGATACTAATAACAAAAAAGACATGAACCCCAACTTCAATGGTTAACTCTTTGGCCTCACAATATCCAAGTAGCCACTAAGGTTGGTCAGCAACAACTCTGAGAAATGCCTTCCTTTCCTTTCCCACCTCACCACCCCATCAGAACCACAACCTTCACACCCGGACCATCACAAGAGCCAACTATGTCATCCCCCAGACTCTCCCTTCTCTCACAGAACCACTGTCAACTAGGTAACTACTCTAGCAGTTAATATGCGTTAGTTATCTTATTATGGGTTAGTTATCTTTCTGTATGCCTGCCTTTTCTCCCAACTAGGCCTGAAGTTCTTTAGGGGCTGAGCGTGGGCTTTGGTCTCAGAGATTGGGATCCTGGGGGTCATTCATTAGCTTACATCTTGGGCAATACACTCCCTGTGACCCTCAGTTTCCTCATCTGCAAAATGGGACAACATGGTAACGTGGTTAAGAGGATTAAAGTCCATGGATGTAAGGTGCTTTCCACAGTGTCTGGCACAGAGTAAATGCTGCTAAGTTGGTTAGGATACCACTCTATCGCTTACGGTGTTCGGCAAAGTCTCAGATTCACTGATGCTGTTTAGTAGATGACTAACACCCACGCCACTTAAGCCGCTAGGCAAGAATGGTCCAAGAAGAAGCCTGGGTGTAGGTGGGGACTCCCGACACTTACACTGTCTGGACGTCGGTGGCGAGCCCGGCCAGGCCGATGTACAGCCGGTCGCCCATGGGAAAGATCTTCTGGAAGTCCGTGGTCACCATCTGGGCCTGGATCCCGAAGCGCCTGTCGGCAGCGATGGCCACACAGTTCTTCCCCTTCATGGCCATGACGGCCCCTCCGTTATAGGACATAATAGACTGAAACAGAGCAAAAAGTCTCAGCGCTAGGGGCCAAACGCGGCCCGGCGCAGCCCCTGATTCGGAGGCTCCTGTACGCATCGTCCTCCACTCTGGAGGCGCCTGGATGCCCTGAACTCCAGCTCTGAGATTAGCGCTGGGAGGCTGCGAGGAGCCCCATTCCCTGCCTCGGTCCTCACCGCGGTCCACTCCCCCTTCAAACTGGAGCCGCTTCCTTCAATCGACCACCAGGCCTCTCCGCCTCCCAAACTCCCCATGACACCCCTCCCCATTCCTCAATCCCTACCCCGTATCCCTTCTCCTTGCTCCCCACCTCACCATGATTGCGGCGTATTAGGACCTCCAAGAGCCACAATTCCAGCAAACCTGCTATGGGCCTCACTGCGCAACCACTCTCGCTGATTTCTCTCTATTGGCTGGGAGGCCGACCCTTCCGTGACATTTTGGCTTCCTATTGGCTCTCTATCTTTGTCAGTCATCAGACAGGAGTTTGGTTGAGAAGCCAAAACCAAGGTGAGGAAAGAGCAAAGTGAAAAGTCACTCTCAGTGCGGAAGAGCCCGGCGTCGCGGTGCAAGCTGGTATAGCGGTGGACTCAGTCTCTGGGCGCAGGAGACGCCGGCCGGAGCCTGCGCCCACGTGGGCTAGTGAAACCTGAGACAAGAGCCTTTGGCTCCAGTGAAGGGCCACGGGGTTGGTTAAGAGCACGCTGTGTGGGTCGGGCATATTACTCATGAAGTTTGTTTCATTTATTCATTCCAGAAATCCTTACATCTGTTGTATGCCAGGCACCACGCTAGGCTCTGGACATGCACTGGGCTAGAGCTGTGCCTAGTATTTAAGAGGTGCCCGTAAAGTGCGTATTTACTCTTGCGAGGGGGGAGGGGCACAGGGAGGGTGTCGCGGGTATTCTGCGGCTGCAGGGATTGGGCTGCAAAGGGGACGTTTGGAAGCCGAAGGTGGTTCTGCTTTTGGGGACTCTCAGCAGGTCGACTTCACGTATCCCCAATCTCAGATCACCCTAAAAAGGGACATCACGGGCTTCCCCAACTTTAAGATCCAGAGGAGGCAGGCGACGATTTCCGCCACCCCCGAGCCAATGGAGGGGAGGCGAGCACGTCCCGCCTGCTCCCCTCCCCAGATCCGGACCCTTCTTTGGGTTTGACTTCTTTCGTCCGGTTATGGAATTTCCGAGTCCTGCGCTGTCGCAGGCTCACTCCCATTGACTCTGCTCACTGCGACACCGGTAGCTACCGCCGTCTCTGTGGCGCAATCGGTTAGCGCGTTCGGCTGTTAACCGAAAGGTTGGTGGTTCGAGCCCACCCAGGGACGCTACTTACCTTTTTTCCACCCTGAAAAGGAAAACCTAAAGGCATTATTCTCCCAACCGCTGTAAAGCCAAATTTTGTATTGAAATAGTGGACAACACTTTTTCTATAGCTAATCAGAGGGTCGTTGTGACTGAAAATTCGTTGTTGTTCCGTTAATGACGGGATAATGTCTCCAGCACTTCCCTCCTCCGCCTACCTCCCACCCCGCCCCCAAGCTGGATTGCAGGAAAGGCAAAGACAGGTTTTTGTCTCACCATGCAATACGTTTAACGTTGCATTTTTCGTAGGATTAAGAATGAATTTGCAGTGGAGGTTGAACAGTTTTACATTGTCTGCTTCAATCAATGTTACAATCTCGAAATATTACATTTGGAAAGGAATAAAATAGTGCGAGAGACAAAGGCAGCGACAAACTGAGGGATGAAGAGAAAGGTGAGAAAGGGAGAACACAGCTGTGATATACGGAGTGAGACAGAAAGAGGGGACACGACAGAGAAATAGGCGGGTGAGTGGAAGGACACCCAGAAAAAATGGAGAGAGGGAAAAGAGAAGCAGTTAATATGAGAAGCATGAGAAAAAATAAATCAACAACAACAAAACAGGTTTTTTTTCTAGAAATACAGAGACGTGGGGAAGAGGATGCAGAAATAGAAGCAGAATCTGACAAAGGACATTGTTTTGGGGAGAGAGAAGGAGTAAAGAGCACAGGTAAAGATAGTCATAATATCACTAGAGGAGCTGCCCTCTCCTACCATTGTCATCCTCTTCCAGGAGATCTTATCCTCGCAGTAACTCTTCGTATATGTGCTGGAAATAATTACCTAGATTCCTGAGTTCCTGCCCTCTGGAAACTTCTAGTCTATGACACACACAGTGACTCTTCTGATGAAGAGTTTGTCAGCTAGGTGACCTCCTGAAATACTACAACTAACACAATGGAGGGGAAGCTTTGGCATCTCACGTCCGCCAGAGGTGCCTCCCTGGGCTGGGAGTGGGAGCCTCCGCTTTTAAGAGGAGCTAAGCTAAGCACTCTCTCAAGCAGTTCCCTTCCACATTTGGTGTCTCCTCAAGACTGGGCTCAGAGGAAGCCTCTCTGAAAGCCTTCCCCAGTGCTCACCCACCCTTACCTCGAGCTTACAGGGGCAGGGGTGGGGGGCGGTAAGCGGCAAACGGAAGGATACACAGTGCCCATGAAAGCTAACGGGACAGGCTGCGTAACCCTCCCGCTTGCCCCCGCCGGCCTGTGAGCACCCTGTGGGGCAAAAGCCCGGCTCATCAGCTTTATATCCCCTGCGCTTAGTGTAGTCTTTGACAATGGCATAGGACAGGTAGTTCTTTGCCGGGAAACCTGGGAACTTCAGAAGTGAGAAAGGTTTGGTCACAGGTTCTCCTGATAACGCCAGAAAGGCCAGGGATATGGGGACTGGAAAGTGATGGAAGTGATTAAAATGAAGCTTTAGTGGGTAGTGGGGTCTTCTATCTTGTGTTTTTGCTCGTGATTGGCGCTTAATAACTGAGGAACAAATGAACGGATTCCCAGTGAGCACGGTCGTCCCCTTGGGCAGCACTCCAGGATTAAAGGGCTGCAGTGGGGACTCAGAGGGACGTCAGCCTTCTTCCCAGTAGCTGATATCCTCCCACCTTCATCCAAGTCAGCCCCTGGGTGCCCCCTGTGGATCACGGGTGAGACCGAGACCTTCGCCAAACGCCTACAGGTTTCTCTTGCCCGGGATCTTCTAGCCCGAAAGGACTGGCAGACCAGGAGTCCTTGCTGCACTCCCCTCCCCGCAGGGTGACTGGGGGACCGTAGAGGGTGCGCTAGCCTTCCCAGAGTCCAGGATGCCAGCAACACACTTGCCCCAGGGACGGTGGGCGTGTCCACGCCAAGAGCCCCCTTTCCGTGAAGGGCGGCGAACTCCCGGTCTCCCTGCACAGGGAAGGAAAGGAGAGCAGGTGACCGAATCCTCCCCGGCCCAGCTCCCGCGGGTTCTCAGACCACCCCTCTGGGCGGAAATCTCCCCAGCCCTTCCTCTTCCTCCCCGCCCCCACACGGCGGGTGTGCGCCAAAGATTGAAGCTGGGGTCACTTGGCGGCCAGTGTCCGCAGGTCTTCTGGTCGCCAGCCAAAGGGTGAAAGCATTCAGCACGGTGGCCTCAGCTTCGGGTCTGCCTGGGCTGCGAAAGAGGAGGGAAGGAGGAAGAGGAAGGCGGTCGGATGCTTGCTGAAGATTCGTTTCCTAATTTCCTAACTTGAGCCACCCACCGCCAGTGCGCTTAATGGCGCTTCTGGCCGGCTAATCGAGCTCTTTGGAGTGACTGACATAATGATCATCCCTAATCAATCCTGAATAACGAATACGCGAATCTACAGTCCTAATCTAATGAGGCGGGCCCACGGTAGTCTCCATAACGTAGTATCGATCGGCTTCCCCGGCGCTGGCCTCAGCTGCTGCTCCAAGCTTTTCCAAGCTCCCTCCTAGTTTTCTCCTCCGGCGGGAGCCACTAGGTACCGCAGCCCGGAGCAACGATCGGAGTAGGCGGGCATCAGCCGCCTTCGCGCTCGCCGGACTCCTCCCGCCGCCTGGGCGAGCGAGGCGCACCAACCTTGCAGAGGTCGGGGCGCAGACGGCGCGCGGGCGAAAAATGCGGGAATAAGTACCCGGCAGGAAAAAAGCGCGGGCCCACTCCCGAGCCCCGGCGCCTTGTTTTCGAGTGCGTTCGGGCCTCTCGCGTTAGGCCGGGTTACTGTGTCCCGGGCCCGGAGCCTGAGCTGACGTCTTCAGCTTGCCTCCCAGTCCAGGTTGCGTTCCGATCTTGACCAAGCACGCCGGAGGCGCCAGCCTCCACCACAGCAAACCGAGCCCTCGCCGCGAGACGTCCCTCCAGGCCTCTGCCTCCGTCCTCCCGGCGGTTTGCTCCCCCGAAGCGCCCGGGCCGGGTCTCGGGCGCAGCGTTTCAGAGCCGCCGAGAGGGCCGCCGAGAGGGCAAGGGGAGTGGGGAGGAGACGCTCGCTCTCACCCATGCAGTTATTAATTTCAAGGGAGTGTCACTTAAGTGAATGAAAATAACCCGGACTCGTGGCCAGAAGCGTCGCGTCCCCCGCCTGAGCACATTGCCCTTTGGTCGCGGCCGAGGGGTGGAGGGCTACAGAGCGAGCCACATTTCAGCCCGGTCCTCATCTCACCATTTTCCAGGCGCTCCAGCTAGGGGCGAGGATCGCAGGGTCAGGTGGTAGTGGGGGCGCACACATATTTTGGGGGCAGGGGTTAGTTGAGGGTGAGGTCGTGGTCTAGTTTTGGGGGGGCCCGGCACCCGGTTGGGGGCGAAGCCTTGTTAGCCTCTCCCCCTCCTCCTCTTCCCCTCTCCGCAAACACCCTGAAGGAATGAGGTCACGTGGGTGAGTGGTGGGCGGGACCTACTCTTGTCTGGAGGAAAAAAGCCATTTTGTCTCCCCCCCGCCTCCGAACTCTGGTCCCTCCCCTCCCCCCTCCGT
>NW_006791954.1:3524149-3553408 GCF_000442215.2 Lipotes vexillifer | reverse complement strand
CCCACCGGACCCCGAACCCAGGTAAGCGGACGCGGACTCCCCTCTCCCTCCTTCTCCTACCCCGTAACCACCTGGGGACTGGGACTGGGAGCCGGTACATCCTTCTTTACAAACCCCTGTGGGGGTAGGTTCTGAGCCGGGCCTTCTCGCGTCTCCGCCCCACCCCCGCCGACCCCTGTCCTAGCTCGCCCCGTCCGCCTTTCTTTCTCCCTTTTTTCTCTCTCCTTTTCCTCTCTTCCAAGATGGCCGAAGTGCATTCCCCTTTTAACGATTTGGCGTCTCCCTCGACCACCACCTCTTTGTGCCTCAGCCCCCAAGACCCTGCTCCCGAGGTAGCGAGGGGGAGGGTCCGAGGCAGCCACAAGGGCTTTGGGGCTCCGCGCTGGGGCGGATCTCTGCCCCCCCTAACCCTCCCCACGAGCCAGCTCAGCTCCTGGACCTCTCCCACTACTCCTTTCGGTTTGGGGAGGGGTCGCCCTCGGTTTCTTCGTTGGGCACTGGGGCGTCGTGGACGCGCGAGGACTTGAGGCTGGGAGGAAGGGGACGAGCTTTTCGATTGCTGCGGGGCCGGGGGAGGGCGCTCTTCCCTGCCGGGACCGGTCATCTCGGGCACCTCCCCAAGTCGGTCCCTTTCACCCCGCCATCCCGGGACTGGGCGCCCCGCCCCCTCCCCTCCCCGAGCCACCTCGGCGGAGCCTCTTTCTCCGGAACACCCCTCGTCGGGCCCCGCCGAAAGTTTGGCTCTAGGGAAGGTAGGAGCGGCCACCCGGTGACTGGGGTCTCTGATCTTCTGACCCAGGTTCCTGGGGATGCCGGGGTGGAGGGAGTAGAACGGAGATGGGGAAGATTTATCGCGATATTTCCTATCGCCCGCAGATGCAGGAGGGGGCTGGCGGACTGGCCGGTCTTCCACTGCGGAGCCCGGCTGCCCCCTCCTTTCCTAGGTCCTCCTGCCCCCTCCTTTCCTAGGTCCTCCTGCTTCTATTTCTGAGAGGATGGGACCCCTCGGCGAGCAGACACCCCTGCCCCTCCTGTCTCCACGGGGGGCCCAGGCATGCCTCTCTCCCTCCCCCACTGCCCCCGCCTGCCCAGAATTGCTCCGGATGGCTTGAGGTGGGGAAGGAGGAGGCCTGGGGATGGTGAATTTGCCTGTAAATATTGTGGAAGCGTTGCCCCGCGCTTCCCCCTGGTCCTTGTCTCTCAGAGAGCCCCCCCCCCCACCCCCGCCTTGCTGCCTCAGTCTCCAGGGCTCCCTGTCGCTGGGGGCGGGGGGTGGGTCTCCTGGTTGTCTCCCACTCCGTTCTTAAGCCTCCTTCTCTGGGCCTCTTGCAGTTTGCATCTGTTCCTGAAACTCTATAATTTCTCTTCCTCCCCCTCTCCACTCTGTTCCAAGGTGCTAGTACTTGGAGAAGGAGCATAAAGGCAGCTCTGTTGTAGCTTTTCGGTGGGGAGGTTTTCCCCGGGGTTTCCTGGTTTGGAGTTGGGGGTTGAGGTCTTAGAGCTGTCTTTGGAATGAGGCAGGAAACAGGCCTGAGGTGAGACTTGGGACTTGGGATCCAGAGTGTAGCTGGGTGGGGTTCAAGGTGAGGTCTTTGTGGGGGGCGCTCTCTCCTGCTTCTGGTCCTCCCTGGGAGATCTTGGTTGATGGAGCTGTTGCCATGGGAATGGAGAGAGCCAGAACAGGAAGAGGTGACATCTTCGTGCAGGTTGGATGCCCACCCCACTCCTCCAGCCTCTGGCCCCCAGAGCAAGGCTGGGAGCTGCACTGCCTTCGTTGCTGGAAGACTTATGTTATAATTTACCCTCGGTAGACCGGGGATGCACAGAAGGGTGGTGTGTGTTTGCAGCTCTGGTTTCAGGCAGGGATGTCAGACTGTGTGCTGCTGGGGTGGGTGGGGGCGGCTTGTACATCTGGCAAGCGTGGGCCTGGCTCTGGTCTGGCTCTGTGTGTGATGGGGTGTGTCTGTGTGTGTGTCTGGCCAAGTGTCTGGCCTTGTGTGTTGTGAATGTGAGAGAGAAATGGAGGGGGTGTGTCTGGCTGTGTGTGCATATGTGTGTGTGTATCTGGCAGTGTGTATCTGTGTATATTTTGGATTTTTGTCTTTGTTTGATCTTAGGAAGCTGAGAGGTGGGAAAGGGAGGGAAGGTAGAGTGAGCCTGTCTTCAGGAGACTAGAGGACTTTTTTGATGCTGCTGGTGGGAGGCGCAGATCCTCCACCCAAGGTCAAGGATCAGGGAACATTGAGAGTTTGACAGTGTCCCAGACAGACCTCCACCCCCTACTCTCCCTACACACACACAAATACACAGGCTTGCACAACTGAACCCGAACTCCTGGGACCCAGTACAGTCTGGCTCACTGAGCTTCCACAGAGCCTGCTTCCATATCTGTATCAGGAAAGTTGGCTGAGGCCATTCGCCTCTGCCCCCTCTTTCTACTTCAAGGCGAGAATGTGTGCTGTTGGTTATGTTTTGGCCCATATGGCTCACTGAATGGTCTTCTGTGGAACCTGGAGTCCTTCTACCTTCCGCCTGCCTGGATGGAGTCAGGCCAGGCTTATTGGTTCCTTAGATGAGTAGGAAGCCCGGCCTGGGTGCCAGTGTGGAAGGAGCACTGGAACGGGAGTCAGGCTGCGTCTAGTCCTAGAACTGCCACTGAGTGACTGCATGACCTGAGACAAGTCACTTCTTTCTGAGTTTCTTCATCTGTAAAATGAAAGGACTCGACAAGATACTTTCTAATAAGATCCCTTCCACCTCTGCAATTCTAGATGTCTGGATGTGACCTTCAGTGACTCTTCCCAAGACTTGGAGATTTTCTAATGAGGGAGTTGGGTGAATTTCATGTGGAGGGAAAGCAGAGCAAAGAATTCTGTAGCTGGGCATCTGAAGGAGCAGAAGGGAACCTCTGGGTTATCAGAGATTGGCTATTTCTGCAGTGGAAAAAGAAAAAAAACTAACGCTGAGAGAAGTCTAAATTACGGGGGAGCCTCCAGAAAAAGACTGGTAAGAATGGAGAGATGGGGGGTGATCTCTATAAGTAGGGGGCTTTGAGAATGGGGAAAGACACATGCCAGGCTTGGATGGCAAGGAGGAGTTGGGGTTGGGTGCTGATCAATCTCCTTTCCTGCCACTATAGCCGAAACCCGGGGCACCAGGTGCCAGGAGCAAGGGCTGTTCCACCATGATGCCCTTGCAAAGACAGTGGTTTGGGGACAGAAGATATTGAAGGACTTGGCCCCCGGTTGGGGGAGGTATTGTGGCTGGGAAACAGTGCTCAGGTCCACTGTGGGGATGTGGTCAGTACTGACCTGAGCTCTAGAGGGCCACAGGGCCACTTCCAAATGGCCCTTGGTCTCCCTTTTTCTGCTTCTTGGGACTTGTCTCTCCCTGTCCTTCACCCTCAGGCTCTTCCCTAAGGTGATGGGAGCTGGAGGTCCAGCCAGTTGCAGCTGGGGAAGAGCTGGGTATGAGGTGTGGGGCCCTGGGGCCTCATGGGGGGAGAGAGATGGTGAGTGGGTGAGGGAACAGAGCTCCTGTTTACAGTTGTTCTCGGTACCTGCTTGCAGGGCCCTGCAGGTAACCATGGCAATCAGGTGAGGAACCAATCAGTGCTTCTCCCCACCCCCAGCCCCAGAGGTCTGAGGCCCCTGGGGATGGGGCAGGGGGAGCAGGGAGTGTGGCAAGGGGGCTCGTTTCTTAAAGGGAGAAGGAGGAACATTTCATCCAGTAAAGCACCACAGCTCTCGCCTTCACCCGAACAGAGCTTGAGGGGTAGTCTTGGTCTGAGTGCTTGCAAAAGTGAGAGGGTGAGGGTCACGGCCATTTGCTTAGGAGCTCTTGCATGTTGAGGCCACAGCTGGCCTGGAAGGAACTGCATGGGAGTTCTTAAAAGCAAGTGTCTGTTTTGAAAACACAGTGAGTATGTGAATGAGGTGGCTAAGGCAGTTGTGAAGCGCCCGTGTGTGTGTGTGTGTGTGTGTGTGTGTGTGTGTGTGTGTGTGTGTGTGTGAGAGAGAGAGAGAGAGAGAGAGAGAGAGAGAGAGAGAGAGAGAGAGAGAGAGAGACAGAAAAGAAGGCATGAGATTTGCCAGCAGCAACCAGGACCCTCATACATTATCAGACCCCAGAACGTTTTGTTTCTGGCTGTGCACACACACACTGAGATTCATTTGGACAAGGCACACACGTGGGGCGAGTAGTCACATGAAGTGACATTGGGGGTCCAGCAGCGTGTACGCATCCGATGGATATTACACACGCTCAGCGAGTCAGCCACTTGGAGTTTGTTCCCTGCTCTGGATGGTTGTAATAATATTTGGGCATCTTGCCAGGGGTTACTATGGGAACGACCAAACAGTGTAGTAGCCAGCAAGGCTTCTACATAATTATGAAGAGGGGACCCGTGCAGGGAGAGCTGGCTGAAGGGAGGCGGGAACCCCTTTCCTTCCTCGGGCCATGTCTGCAGGTCTTGGCCGCCGCGTCTCCACTGGCTCTGGGCTTGCTTGTTCCTCTCTGTCTGCCCTGCAACTTGGTGTCTCTCTCACATGTGGCCTTTGTGTCTCTCCATCTCTTTCGGTCTCTGGCCAGCCTCTGTTGGCTGTTTGGGTCCTGGCCAAACTCATTCTGGGGTCTCTATAGAAACTGCTGATTCCCAGCTGTGGATTTTGGGTCCTAGAAAACCCAATGTGTTGGCTTTAGAAATCTTTCTGGAAAGGAGAGAAGGATGTATGTTGTAAAAGAGCTGTTGGGACTTGGCCGCCCTCCCAAGCCCTGCCCCTTGGGCTTCTACTCTGGGAAAGAGGAGGGAGGTGCCATCGCTTCTGGGTGCAGGTTGGATTTCTACACCAAAAAGTAAGCACATCAGCCAGTCCAGACCTGGGCTTTGCCTTTCCTCCCCGGACCCTGCCAGGGCCTGGCTGGGCACTCGGTGGGCTGTGGGGAGAACTTTCTGCATAGCTTTGGCAGGCATCTCTGAGAGCCTGTGGTCTGTCACTGGGCAGCTTGTGGCCAGGTTGCAGACAGGATACGGTGGGTGGGTAGCAGTGCCCACGTGGGGAGATTCCTGCGCGTGCCTGGGAGGGGCAACGTGCAGCAGGCTCTTTGTCAGGGCACATGGTGGCCTTCCTGTGGAAGGGGCAGTAGCAGTATTTTTGCCCAGACTTTGCAGTTAACCTGCAAGAGTCCAGGGCTGGGCCAGGGGGCGGGTTGGAGCTGTGTGTTCCCAACTTTGGGCACATAAGGACCATCCTCAGTATTTCAGTCTTGAGCACCAGGCCTAGAACCTGCATGGTCAGCATATGGTGCATTTCCAGGGAGCTGCACCGGGGCTGGGGCTGGATGCAGCAGTGCAAGGACAAGTTATGGGGTGCCCCCTTCAGCCTTAGGGCGGATGTACCCCCAGTGTTTCCAGGGAACGCTTCCTGGAGGAGGAATGATGGGATGGAAGGACGGTAGGATGGATTAGAGAGACCCAGTCAGGAGTCTAAGTTTCCTCATACTTCCTAGTGAGTTCACCTGAGTGAATATGGATTGGGATCAGGGAGATTTTTGAAAACTCCATTCGCTTCCATTTTCCTGCCTCCCCATATCCTCTGGAGAGCTGAGTAGTACCTCCTGTGGTCTAACCTCAGTCTTTCTGCTGTTTTGAGATAGAACCTGACCTTGTTGCTCAAGGTCGTGAGATCTCCAGAGCCCCTGGCACCCAGTGAACACTCACAGGGGGTCAGAAAAAACCATCCCCACATGTGCACCCTGTCTGGCCTTAAAGGGAAAGGAAGGGCCTTGGGCCCAGGAGCAATGTCGCTTGTGGGGCAGGTGGAGTAGAGTGTGGGAGGGGCTCTTGGCTCTGTGGGTTCCTGATTCCATGTTTATTTCCCAGGGTGACGCTCCCCAGTCCCCTGCCCCCGACCCCAGCATCATGCATCGGACCACACGGATTAAAATCACAGAGCTGAACCCTCACCTCATGTGTGCCCTCTGCGGGGGCTATTTCATCGATGCCACTACCATCGTGGAGTGCTTGCATTCCTGTGAGTCGAGTCGAGGGGCTGCTCCTCGGGTGGGTGGCCTCCGCCCTGAAGAGCAAATATGTCCCTGTGTCTGGTGAGGGTCCCAGGTCCCCGAGAGGGGATACTGGAGGGTTCAGCTCAGAAGTTCATTTGGGGAACTTTTACCTGAAATCTCAGTTCTCTCCTTGAATCTCTGTGGCTGAAATTGCACTCCCTGAAGGTGCAGGTGCCCTGGTGTGCACCACGGGCTTGTGGCTGGGGGTCAAGGACCCTGAGAGGTGTCTAATAGGTTGGCTATTGTTTTGTACTCTGTCCGGGGGGCTTGGGACTTCGGGCATACCTTCTGCATGGTACATGACACTGGCTACACACACACACACACACACACACACACACACACATGAATGCTACATTGTGAAGACTCTCATTTTCAGAATTTTCTGTCATTAAAAAAAACAAGAATGAACACACACACACACACACACTCTGTCCTCCCCCAAGGATGGATGATAAGGGGCAGTTGCCATCTGTGCGAGGCAGGACTGTGTTGGGTCTTTGAACAGGCCTGAGCTGCGGGAACAAGGTGGAGAAGAGGGGATACCTGAACCCGAGCAGGGGGCATGGGGGTTGGTCCTGGGTGATGACGGGGACTCTGACTCTTCCTCCTCTCTCCACACCCCCCCCCACCCCCCGCCAAGTCTGCAAAACCTGCATTGTGCGCTACCTGGAGACCAACAAGTACTGCCCCATGTGCGACGTACAGGTCCACAAAACCCGGCCGCTGCTGAGCATCAGGTGGGCCCAGCACTTCCTCCTGTCCCCGCCCATCCTCTGGGGCAGCTGCCCTCTGCCCCCCAGGCCTCCTTGCTTCCTGAAGCCAGGGTGCAGGTGGAGGAGAAACACCAGGCATGGGCCGAATCCCCTTCCTTCCCTCGGGTGTATCCAGATGAGAAATTCTAGAGAGGTAGAGACAAGGCCTCTAGGGACCCCCATGCCTGGGCCCTGGGTCTCAGGAAGGGAGGTGGGAAGAAGGGGCCCCAGGCTGGAGAGTCGGGGTGACGTGGTTGCCAGCAGGCCCCCCTGTGTGCTTCTTTCCAGATCTGACAAAACCCTTCAAGACATCGTCTACAAATTGGTCCCTGGGCTTTTTAAAGGTACCTACACCCTTCATTGTCCTGCCACCCCCCCTCCCCCACTGCCCAAGCGTGTTGCTCCCCGCCTAAGCCTGCTCCCTCTCTTCTAGATGAGATGAAACGGAGGCGGGATTTCTACGCAGCCTACCCCCTGACGGAAGGTGAGTGTGTTCACGTGTGTGCGCACACGTGGTGCTGCCCCAGGTATAAGGGCCAGATGCATGGAGGGCCGGTGGGCACCGCACACGGCCTCCCCAGCCCAGGGGTGGCTGGGCTCACCGCACTGAGTTCTGAGATCCCTGGGTCCTTGGTGGGGCTCCTGCCCCCCCTCCTAGGCCGACGACTCAGAGCTCTCTCCTTCCGCAGTTCCCAATGGCTCCAACGAGGACCGTGGTGAGGTTCTGGAACAGGAGAAGGGGGCTCTGAGCGACGACGAGATTGTCAGCCTCTCCATCGAGTTCTACGAAGGCGTCAGGCAAGTCTGGCCCATGCCTGGTCCTTTTGGGGTCCTAGGCTGGGTCCCTTCTCCCATGCCGTCCCCATTCCCCTGGGAGGAAAGGGTGCTTCCAGGAGGGCCTTCCGGATGTGTGCAGTTAGATCCTGCCTGCTCCAGGGTCTCCCTTGTTTCATTCCTTCTCCTAATGCAGGGACCGGGAAGAAAAGAAGGGCCCCCTGGAAAATGGGGATGGTGACAAGGAGAAAGTGAGTGCTGGGGCCTGGGCCTGCCCAGGAACGGGGTGCGGGCTGGGAGAGAGTGCCGGGGTGGACCCCAGCCCTTGGGTGCCTCTCCCCCACCAGACAGGGGTGCGCTTCCTGCGATGCCCAGCAGCCATGACTGTCATGCATCTCGCCAAGTTTCTCCGCAACAAGATGGATGTGCCCAGCAAGTACAAGGTGAGTCCCTGGGCCCTTTTGAAAAACGTGTCCGTGTGTGGATGTATCTGACAATCTGTGCATCTCAGCCGTTGTTCAGGTCTGGCTGGGTGTCACCAAGGGCCTGCACGGTTGTGTAATTGAGCCCGTGTAGAAGGGTAACTGAAAACTAGATTGGGGTGGGGCAGTCTGCGTCTGCTGAAGCCAGTGTGCAGAGGTGCAGGAGACCAAGATGGTGTGTGTGTGTGTGTGTGTGTGTGTGTGTGTGTGTACGTACATGCTTGCACGTTTAGAACTATGGCAGAGGTGTGTGTGTAAAAATGCAGGGCCTTACCTGGGCCAGCTGGCTGTGGGAATGCTAGTCTGAAATTGCCAAGGAGCTTTAGGACATTGCTTCTCAAATTTGAATATCTATATGATCCCCTAGAGATCTTGTTAAAATGCAGATGCAGGTTCTTTTTTTGGGGGGGGCTGTGCCTAGAGGCATGCGGCATCCTAACCATTGGACTGCCAGGGAAGTCCCAAAACGCATATTCTGATTGAGTAGATTTTGCATTTCTGGCAAGCTCCCAGGTGCTTCTGGTGCATGGACTATTGAGGCTCTAGGACAGTGGATCCCAAACTTTGCCACATGTCAGAATTACGTGAGGGGTTGCCTATTGAGATTAAAACTCGATTCATGTCATACCAGTTCAAACAATCTCTGGGAGTGAGATCCAAGCACTGGTGTGATTCCACTGTGCAGCCTGGGTGAGACTCCACGAGTTCCTTCTCACCTGGGCCTTTTCTTTGCCTGTTAGCTCCTCTGGAGAACATGCCAGAGATAGAAGGCGACCCAGACCACCATGTGGATTGCTGGGGCTGGGGCTATTGATGATGTGGGTATCTTCCCTTGCCACCTGCTGGTCAGGAGTTATGTTGGAACAACTCTGATAGGGAAGTCGAATCCATCATGAAACCCCAGAGTAATGAGGGATCACCTGCTTGGAGCCTCTTTGCCAAACAGCTGGAGGCTCGAGCTGTGTCCTCCCGTTCCTCCTCCAGGTTGAGGTTCTCTATGAGGACGAGCCGCTGAAGGAATACTATACCCTCATGGACATCGCCTACATCTACCCCTGGCGGCGGGTGAGTGGGTGGGGTGGTGCCAGCAAGGGGACAGGGCCGAAAGGGGACACTGGGCCATCACGTGGGCCACCCTGCTCTAATCACAGACAGTTTATCCCTCGTCTCATGAGCTGGTCATGTCCAGGGTGGCCTGCCACACACCAGGCCCACCTCCGGACGCTCTCTCACTGATGACTTTCCGCACTCAGAAGGAGAAAAAGATCCCTGGGCAGACCACGTGCCCCAGTTTGGGTGTGGAGGAGTGAACTTCGCCTTCTGCTCTTCGGCCTCCCTCTCTCCTTTTTCTGTCTCTGGTCTCACGTGCGCTCTCTTCCTCTCTGGGTCTCTGTGTGCCCGTCTCTCTGGCCTTGCTTGGTCAGTCCCACGTCGCGTGTCTCCTCCTCCCTATCCAGTCTTTCTTCTCTCCAAGGCCTGGACCTTCCCTTCTCCCTGTTTGGGTGCCATGGGGTGAAGGTGGGTGGCTGCCCCATTAGCCTCTTTCTCCTGACGCCCTCCCCTCCCCTCTCCCTGCAGAATGGCCCTCTCCCCCTCAAGTATCGCGTCCAGCCAGCCTGCAAGCGGCTCACCTTGCCCACAGCGCCCACCCCCTCCGAGGGCACCAATACCAGCGGGGCGTCTGAGTGTGAGTCAGTCAGCGACAAGGCTCCCAGCCCTGCCACCCTGCCGGCCACCTCCTCCTCCCTGCCCAGCCCAGCCACCCCCTCCCATGGCTCTCCCAGCTCCCATGGCCCCTCAGCCCCCCACCCGACCTCCCCCACGCCCCCCACCACAGCCAGTGGGGCCACCACAGCTGCCAACGGGGGCACCTCGAACTGCCTGCAGACACCGCCTTCCACCAGCAGGGGGCGCAAGATGACTGTCAACGGAGCTCCCGTGCCCCCCTTAACTTGAGGAAAGGGACCCTCTCCCTCCTTTTCCAGCTATGCCTCTCCACCCCTCCACTTTTTCTGGGCCCCCTTTTCCACCTCTTCTACTTTCCCCAGCTCCCCCCACCTTAGGGGTCAGGGATGGGTTTTATAAATAAATCTATATATATATGTACATAGGAAAAACCAAATATACATACTTATTTTCTATGGACCAACCAGATTAATTTAAATGCCACAGGAAACAAACTTGATGTGTGTGTGTATGCGTGGGGGATGGGGTGCTCAGTTTTAGGCGGTCTTGTGTAATTTGCTCTGCTCTTTTTGGGGGTGCCTAGAGGTGGATTGGTGGGACCACTTGAGGCTCGGTGAAGCCCTGCCCCATCCTCCTTCTGTTTCCCAAGGCATATGCGGTGTTGGAGGGGCCCCCACCAACCCCCAAAGCTTTAGGCACGACTCGAACTGGCTGTGTATGAGGTCCACCCTGCTTCTCTCCCCATCTTGGCTGCTGTCCTGCCCTGACCCTGACCAGTACCCTCCCCCCCACCACCATTGTTGAATGTCCAGAGAATTGCTAAGACAGTGCCTTTTACAAATGCAGCCTATCCCCTGGTTCTGAGGAGCAAGTGGGCAGTGGAGAGGGCACCTCCCTTACCTCCTCCTCTTGCAGTAGAAACTTTGTGTAATAGATAGTTCTGCCTTTTTTTTTTCCCCGTGTGTGTGGCCTTTGCATCATTTATCTTGTGGAAAAGAAGACTGAGGCCACAGAAGACCTCAGCCCTTGAACTTGCACTGTGGTGTCAGCACTGTAAACCGCTTCAGCCCCTTCCACGCCCCCCACCCAGGAGCCCGCACTAGCAAGGCGGATGGGGAAGTCTCACCTCGGGGCCTGTAGTGGAGAGGTGGCGGCGGGGCGGTAGTTGTGGCTCACGGGCTCTAGAGCGCAGGCTCAGTAGTTGTGGCCGGGGGGGGGGGGGGGGGGGGGCGGGGGGGGGGGGGTGGGGTGGTTGACCTCAGATAAGCACAGACCCCAGATTTTGCCAAAGGCAAACAGTCCTCCAGTGCCCTCCCCACCCGCAGCTGAGGCCAAGTCAGGAAAGAACGACAGGCATCTAAAAGCACAAGAAGACAGAACCTGTGAGATCTGACCTCAACTCCATCCCAAGAAGTCGAATGGTCTGCCCCCTGAGGGGCAGACCCCAACAGGCCCCTGCCCACCAGTGTTTCCTCCAGTGGACATAGGTCAGATCGGGACGAGGGGAGGAGGCGACACTACCACAGCCTATGTGTTTGGGGTCAGGTGGCCCCCAGCGTGTTTGTCTGTTCACACCTCGTCCTGTGTCTGAGGTGCTGCGGCTGTATCCTGGGACATCTGTATCTCCTGGCTTTGTAATAAATGCTGCATACTCTCCAGAGCCTGTAGTTCTTTGGGATAGAGGGGACAGGGAAAGGGTGGCTGGGTGCCCTGGCCTCCTCCTCTCATCTCTGGGCTCAGCCTGCCTTGGGGGACCCTATACGAGCCCCCTCCCTGTGGCCAGTCAGGTGCCCCAGCCCATGTTAAGATCCTGAAGGGGGACCGGTCATGTCCCTCACACCAGTGACCACAAGAACGCCACTCTGGGCCGGCACACGCCTATTTAATGCCATCTTTACCAGCAGGCATTGGGGCAGGGGCCCGTTCCAGCTGCCCCAGATTGGAGACCTCGGGTTACGGGAGCAAGTCCTTCACAAGCCAGCTACGGGTACTGGGGTCCCTGGGGTGATCCCTTCTTGGGCCGGTCAGCAGCCGCCCCCTCAGAGTGGGGAGCCCACTTCTGCCTCCTGCACCCGCTCACTCCTGTGGGTGCCATCGCAGTATGGGGGCTTCTGGGTGGCCTTGCAGGTACAGAGCGCCACCATGCGGGTCTCCTGGGCCTTGAACTTGAGTGGGGATAGGCCAGTGCGTTTGAAGAAGTGGGAGCCGTCACAGAAGGGCTGGTGAGGGAAAGAAAGCAAGTTAGAGACCCAACCCCACCTGCTGAGGCGGGGCAGGGCTGGGAGACGCAGCACACAGGGCTCGGGGCCCAGACTCCTAAGTGATGCTGCCTGTGTTCCCTACCACACCCGTCTCATCTGTAATGTGCCAGTGAAAAGAGTAGCGTCATCCCAAGAAAATAAAATACATTATGGTTACTTTGCCAGTAGAAAGTGTTCAGTAAGTATGAGTCTTTACAGGAGTAGTTTCTGGGGTCCCCAGAGGACCAGGACACAAGAACAGAATTTTCAAGGCGAAATGGGCCCTTAGGTATCAGCCATGTTTATGCTGATAGGTGTTTGTTTGTTTTTTTAATGGCTCTGAGTCTCCATTGGTTCATGAAATTCATTTCCTTCTCCATATTCTTGGGGTAAAAACTTCTCTGGGTGGGCTTTAAGACTGGGGTATCAATTCTGTTTGGCTCCAGGAAATAACTGGGAAGGGGGGAAGGGGACGTCCCACAGCAAACTGGCTGCCTGGTGTGAGCATCTATGCCCTTCCATCCTGGAAGGTGTCCCTGGGTAATGGAAACAGGCCCAGAGAGGTGGTTAGCTAGTTAGTTAATGGCAGAGCTGGACCCAAGGCCTCTTGGCCTTGGAGTCAGGGTGGGATAGGAGAATGGATGAGAGAAGTGTGCAGTTAAAAATCAGCAATCTGTCCCAGAGGGCAAGAGGCAGAGAGGCACAGAGGGCCCTCCTGTGCTAGGCCTACCCGTGGGCTGCACAGCGCCACCCTCAAGAGGACCTGCTCAAAGTCCACAGCAAATCAGTGGCAAAGCGGGACTCGGGGCCCTGGGCTGCTGACACCACACCATGCCACTTGGAGGAACACAGTTCAGAGCCAGCTCAAGAAAGAAAGGGACCCCGGAGGCTAAGAATATGGGGCAGGTTCCTGCTGGATGGAAGGCTCCTGGAGCAGAAGAGAGGAGGAGTGGGGAGCAGGCAGCCAGGCTGACAAGACAGCAAGAAGCCAGGAAAGTCACCGAAACGGAGGGAGCGTTTTCAGGAGCAGATGCCAGGAAGGGGCACACAGGGCCAGAGAGGCTGTGCAAAGTCTTCCCAATGTTGGGGTCCGAGGCCTGGGAACCTTTGACCCAGATGCTTCCTAGGAGGAAGAAGGGGAGAGAGAGGGCAGAGCCCAGAGCCTCTGGGAAGGAGGGAGCACCGGAAGAGGAGGACAGAACCCTGGCTCCACCCGACTGGCCCCGGGACTGAGTTTCTGTCTCTCTGGCTGCATCTTGAAGGGGGGGATGCAGAGAACGGTGAGCTCAGGGCTGTGAGTGGCGCTGGCCCGAGAGTATCCCTCCCCCCCAGTCTCCCTTGTTGTCCTTCAGGTATGTGTGGGAAAAAGAGGAACGTCTCGGGTGGGAGTTCCTGGGCAACATGTAGCGTCCCCAACCACAGCTGTCATATATCAACGGGAAGGGGGACACAGGTCTCTCACCTGCTTCTTGCTGTGGCCACACACACACCACCTGTAGGTTTTCCCAGCCACCAGCTCCACCTTGATGGGTGTTTTCAGGGCCACCACGGACTTGGCTGGGGTTTGGGGGAACCATCGGGCCTGTGGCAGAGAAGATGAGGGAGTGAGGGTCAGCTCATGTCCTGGAAGCACTTTCTTGCCTGTGGCCTTGTCCAATTTCCCAAGAGCCTTGGCTGGTGACAGGCTTCCTCTGCAGGAGGCTGATCTGATGCCACCGTGCAAGGACACTCCCCCCAGGACACCATAAGGCCCCTGAGCTCCAGACAGAGAAGAGATTTCAAGGCCATGCAAGCACATAGGTTTCGGGGTCCAGGCCTTCCTTTCAAACCCTGGCTCTCAGCTGGGTGCAAGGGACGGGAGGCCCAGGATCCTGCCAGCCTAGGCGGGGGTAACTGCACCTAGGGCTGGGTTCATCAGGCACCGCTGTTCTCAGGGCAGAAGCCTGCTCCCTGCCCTGTGCCCTCTGGCCACTCTATCTCCCCTGAGCCATCGGGAAGGTAGCTATGGACAAGGCAGTCTCAGGCTGAAATCTACAAAGCAGGGCTGACCCATTCTGGTTCCCTCCTCTGGTCTCTACCTTTGGGGTCTCTGGGCCTGGGGGACTAGGGCAGAGAGAAGTGGAAACGGGGTATTGGTGGGTAGTACTTACCAGCCAGGAGGTGATGTCCCGTCTCTGGTTCAGCTTCTGCAAGGCAAGCAGGCATCGCAAGACGGTGGTTTGGAAACAGAAAAATATAAAGTCAACGGAAAGCGGAAGACTTCCAGAGGGAAGTCATCTGGGAGGGAAGAGACGACAGGGCTTAGGCGAGTGGGAGAAATACGTGGGTAAGAATAAGGGGTCCCAAGAGAGGAACGGGAGTTGCTGGGGGAGGTGCTGGCACCCAGCGGGCGCTCAGGGAGGGCTGCGAAGGACCAGGCGACGTAGGGGCTTGAGGGACGCTCAGCCGAAGGGCGGGCGCGGCGGGCTCGGGAGGGGAGTGGGGGGGCCGGCCGGCGGGGCCGCGGCTGCTCACCAGGGCCGCCGGCCTCAGGAGCGCCCCCGCGCCGCCCATGCCGGCCCCGCTGCCGCCAGCGCGCCGGCTCCGCCTCGCGCCCCGGTCACCTTCCCGCTTCCCCGCCTCCCACCGGCCCGGCCCCGCCTCGGCCCGGAAGACGCTGCGGGGTTCGCGCGGTGCGGGCCGCGGGCCTGCGCAAGCCGACCAGCCCCAGCCGCCGGAAGTCGGGCCGAGGAGCCGACCCCGCAGCCGCCTGGGGGGCCCCGGGGTGCGGAGGGCTCTCCGGCGCCCCCTTTGGTTCCCGCGTGTCTGCGAATGACCCGCGCGGGGAATCGCCGCTCATTTCCTTGCCTGCGCCTCCCGGGCCCCCCGCTTGCGAGCGGGGACCCTGACCGGAACCGTTTTCTCGTGCGGAGCCTTAGGGCAGTGCTTCTAGAAGCGCGGTGCGGGCACATCTCGTCGCCTCGGGAGCTTGTTTTATCGGATTCGCGCCTGGCCCAGGCCTACACATTACATTCTTATGGGTGGGGCACAGGTATCTGCGTTTTCAATATGCAGGGTATTTCGGGTATGTTGTGCATTTTGGTCTGTGAACTACTATTCCAAGTGCTTAAAGAAATGTTCATTGACCATCCCCCCACCCCCATCCCCTCCCAAGGCTCCCACGGATGGCACTCCCTCTCCCTTTCCCTTCAGTAAAGCCAGACAAAGCAGGGTCTCTTTGGTTTTTTTTTTTTTTTTTTTTTTTGTAAAACATTCTTTTATTAAAAGAACAAGTGCTGTTTACGAACTGCCCTTCGTACAAATAACATCCGTTATACAAAGATACAAGATCCGAGTTATGCACAATTCCAGGCTTGGAGGTGACAGGGTAGGGGCATTGCCTTTTGGGTTGAGGATATAAAGGAGGCTTTAGAAAGAATGAAAAAGGAGCCCCTGGGTTTGCAAACTGTAGCTTCCCCTCCCTGCTCCCCTAGGAAGGGTCTGCTACATTGAGACAGGCTGGGGCGGAAAGGGGGGGACAGGCGAGGAGCCAGGGTTAGGGTCTCCAGTCCCACCACCTAAGTCCCAAGTTGGGCTGAAGGACGTGACCAAAGGGCAATGAAGGCACGCCCTCAGTTCCCAACTTTTCAGTAGATCAAGTCAAAGTGGCTGGGAGCCAGACACACTTTTAATCTGGTTTGACGTGACCGGAGGGAGCCAGGGTACTATGCCCCGCTTTCCTGCAAATTCCCAACTGAACTGACCTTAATCCCTCCAGGCACCTCTCCCCAGGAAATAAATTGGGATAAAGGAGAACTGGAAGCAAGCTGCCTACCCTTCACTCTGGCCCACCACACACCAACCAAGGAAGATGCTGGAAGCTGGCAGGGGGAGCCTGTGCCTTTGAAAACTTGTCTGCATTTCCAGTTTGGGAAAGGGCAGTGTGGAGAAGGTCACCCTTTCTCAGAGCTGGCTCCTTCTCTTTCCTAGGCTCTGGCTCCCTTCCTAGGAGTATTTCCGTACAAGTCAGGACAGGAGTGGGCAGGGGTGCTCTCATCGGCCACAAGGGAAGGGCGCCTGGAGGCAGCAATAGACCTAGGAGTCTGAGGGGAAAAATTCATAAACAAATCGGAAAAACTTAAGAGAAGGAAAGGCAACCTTTAAAGTGTCATTGTCTCTGGAGAGGATCCATCAGCTCTGAGCTAAGACAGTCAGCGCTTCACCCCCCACCCCGGCACAGCCCTGCACTCACACCACGCGTCACACACACGGGGACAGACGGACAGCCACAAGGAGGCAGCGCAGTGGGACAGGAGAGCCGAGGACCTGGAGGCCAAGGTCCTGAGGGCTGGTCCTGGCTCTGCCCCTGAGCCCCTGCCCCTCCTAGGCTTGGAGCTATCACCTGTGAAGCAAGGAGCTGGCTCAAAAGACACCTAAAGACAGGTCCCTTCCAGCTGTGACATTCGTGCACTAGTTGTGACCTCAAGGCCAGACAGCGGCTCTGCATGCACACTGCAATCACACCTCTGCGCTGAGGGGGATGACGTACTAAGCACCACTCTGCATTTTCAAACTCCACTTCCACCCTGCAAACCACATCCTTCCCCTCCCCTAGACAGAGCCATATATAAATCTGCATCCCTTTCTACTCCCCATCCAAATTCATCCTAGAAAAAGGGACTGAGGCTGGGAGCAGGGGCGGGGGCGGGGGGAATGTCTCGGTAGCCATACCCCTTGCACTGGGACCCCACTCCGTCCTGAAGCGCTCCAGACCTTTCCTATTATAAAGCTCCCTCGAAAGAGGAAATGCACCACCGCTCTCATGTCCCCCTCCCCCAAATTGAGGCACAGCACCAATCCATACCCAGCCTGGGTCCCTTCTTCAAATCTAACCTGCCTACCTGCCACTGCACCCCAGCCTGGGGAAAGTCAGAAAACAGACTCTTGGAGGTGAGAACCCCAGACTCTCGGGTGCTGGAGGGAAGGGGAGGTCTTGGTTCCAGTGCACTCAGTCAGTTGGACCTCTCACTCTCTGCCACAGCGGCCTTGGGGTGGATTGACTTCCCTCACTGTCCAGAACAGAAGCTGACTTTGGCTGTAAGTGGGCCGGCCTTGGGCAAGGGTGTGGGTGTGAATGAGCAACTCTTCTAAGAATCTCTGAAGGTTATTTTTCTTTTCAGTGGTTTGGGGGCAGGGAGTTAGACAGCTTAATAGATGAAGATGAATAAAATGCTGAATTCTATCATTTCTTTCTAACTGATATTTAGCGTTAATAAAAAGTGAGTATTTCTGAGGTCATCACAACTGCCTCCCCCCCCAAGCCCTTGCAATTGAAATTGAATTTCCAAAGAAATTGCCTCTGAAGGATCCCACCCACCCCCTCCATTATCAGCTCCCTAACATCTTACAAAGTCTTATCAACAGGAATATTAATATTATTTTCAGTATCAGAAAAAAACCAGTTGAGCAGCACAGGCAAAAATATATCTGCACTACGTTTCTGTCATTGCCAAAAATATACACATCTTCTTTTCTTTATTTAAAAAACAAAACAAAACCAACAACAACAAAAACCCAAACAGAAACACACACACACACAAATCCACACATGCAAAGAGACTGACTAGACGTGGTCATCAGGGAAGCTGGCCACGGCCCCTCCTGGCTCCGACTCCAGTGCACCCGACACAGACACAGGCTTCAACCTCGCCCCCTTCCTGGCTGTCCCACCAGCCCTCAACCTTGGCCACCAAAGGCTCTGGGCAGGTGGGGACTCTTTAAGGTGAGAATTGCCCACTACACCCCGGGGGAAATAGCTGGTGGGTGAAGGGACAGTTGTAGGTCAGCGTAAGCTTAAGTCTCCCCTGGTGGGTGGGGGTGGGGTGCGGGAAGGCAGGCTGGCTAATCCTGGGAGGAAGGTTTCACTAAAAGAAGTGGCACTTTACCCCCCTTGCCTCATCCCCCAATCCCTGGGGCTCCTCTTTGCCAGGGAAGCAGGACCAAGTATCAGTGGGGGAAGGGGAGCGCTGAGGGGGTACTGAGACCATGTGGAGTCTGGGGGAGGGAAGGCAGGATATTACCCTGATTCAAAGCCCCCAGCCCCCAGTTACTCTCCAATATTGGAGTATGGTTCTGGTTTTTGTTAACCATTCAGGCCTCAGAGAGAGACCAAAGTTGGTGAGGTGAGAGGGTGCAAACAAGAGCTGGGAGCGCCCCTCTGATACTGCCTCATCAGAGCACTGCTCCTATCCCTGCCCTCAGCTGCCCGGGCTCCAGCGGTAGACAGACAGACAGACGGACAGACACACGCACACGCATACACGCTCTCTGAGTCAGGCAGCTCCATCTCCCCACCCTCGGCACTCCTAAATCCAATAGTGCAAACAAGGGGCAGGGGATCGAGGGGGCTGGGCCGCCCACCCCCTGCCTTCCCCAAGCCCATCACTGAGGCCCACCCCCCAGAGGTAGGGAGGCTTGGGCCAAATTTGATGCCATCCTACCCCTTCTTCGGCCCCCTAGTCTGTGGGCTTTTACAAGCTCAGCTTGTGACCCTTGTCGGGGGCAGGGGAAGGGGCCCAGCGAGAAACAGTCCAAGGAAGCCCTCTTGCCATCTGCCCAAGTTGGGAAGAAATTGCAGGTCAAATAGGGCCACCCCTTCTTCCATAAAAGACTTCCGCACAGGGGCAGGCCCAGGGCCTAGCCCCCCACTTATCCCACTCAAGTGCTAATCCATTTTACGTGGCGGGTTAAACCAACCCCCCACTTATGCCATGGCCCACTTTGCTCTCTGGGGAACCTCAAAACATTCGCTGAGAGTGGGGGCTCCTAGGCGGGCTTGGAGCCTGTCCTCCTTCTGAGCCCCTCACAAAGGGGCCAGTGCAGAGGGGGAGGGGGGCCAGATGGAAGGGGCTCCCCTCTCGGTCTCAGTCCTCGGCACCAGGAGCACCCCACACTTCCCGGGCCTCAGCACATGCTCTGGGCCAGGGCTCTCCAGTGTCTGGGTGCAGGTGCCCGCTCCAGGCTGGGACCTCTCAGACCAGGATCTGCCCCTCCACTTGGGGGGTCAGCAGGAGCCTGGGTGGCTTTAGCCTTTTTCCTGGTTGGCTGAGGCTCCTTTGTCAGCAGTCTGGAAAAAGAGGAAGGAAGACTGGGGCTTTGGGAGGTGTCTGGTCCTAACACCCAGTTGAGAATAGCTTCCTGGGTCAAGAAAGCTGATGTTGGGTGCAGTAAGGGTCTGGGCTTTGGCGGCTGCACACCAGGGTCACCTTGTGTGTGTGTGTGTGTGTTTGGGGGAGTTGCCCTGCATAGGGCACCCAGCTAAGCAGGCATGTGCCAGCTGAGGGCAGCACACGGGCTCTGGCCCTTTGCCCTCAGAAGGAGAAGGGAGGGCCTTTCTTGAAATGGCCCACCCAGAGCATCATCATCTTCTAAATGGTCCAATCAGAGAGGAAACAGCCTTTCCTAAAGGGTCTCCCCAGAGGAACGCCGTTTTCTAATCGGTCCTTTCGCTATTAGCCCATGTGCAAAGTGTACCTTTCTTGGATCTGCAGGAGGGCACCCATGTGCTGGCAGAGGCCCTGGGGTCTAGAGCAGGGCACTCCGCTGCCCTAGGGGTCGCTTCCTTCCTCCTGATGATGATGCATCTGATGATGCACCTTCTAATGCTCCCTCGCTGCCCATCCAGGAGAAGGGAGACAGGACGGTCCCTCTGCCCCACTCCCGGCCCCTCCCCCAAGCCGGACCCCTTACTTACTCCTCCTTTGGGGCCACTGCCACTGCCATCCGCCCCCGACAGGCTGAGGAAGGGGTTGGTCTGGGCAGTGAGGACTGGAGGTCCGCCTGCTGCTGCTACTGCTGCGGCCGCAGCTGCTGCGGCCATGAGACTTGTGTTGTTGCCGAGTGAGGGAGCCACCAGGGCTCCGGCGGGCAGCAGAGGTGGGGCAGATGCTGTGGGCAGCAGGCCAGGAGTGCCCGCGGACAGCAGCGGGGTGGAGCTCCCGGCCAGCAGGCTGGCCATGGGCAACTGGGAGCCCCCGGCCATCTGCAGCCGCTGCAGCTCCCGCTTCTGCTGGATCTGCTGGATCATCTGGTAGACAACAGTCTGGTGTTCCTGCAAGGGGGCCAGATTGCTTACTGGCCAGTGGTCCCCAGGGTCATCTTGCCCTCATTGGCCTGGGCACCATCCTATCACACCAGGACCATGAGGCAAAAGACCTGGGAGACACTCAAGGTTCTGTCTAACTCCCTCCTCTGGGCCTCAGTCTCCCCACCCAGACCAGAAAGTGGTTGCACACCGTCAGCATTTGTCAGCCGGGGCACTACCGGCCAAGTGCAGGGGGTTTAACATCCCTGGCCCCACCCCCCCCTCACTAAATCAATTCCTCAGTTGCTATGACAACCACAAATGTCCCCAGGGATGGTATGACCTCAAGTTGAGAAACACTGAATGAGGTCAATAGTTTTCAACCCCCCTCTTTTTCATTTGTTTTTTCCCTTAAGAGTCATTTATTTTTGCTTTGAATAGGCAAAGCATTTTCAGTGTTCCAAAACCCAAAGTGATTTATTAAGGCTTATCTTCAGAAATCTTGCTTTTACCCCTGCTGCCATCTGGCCTCTGTAGATATAACCAATTGAATTGGTTTCTTATGTATCTTTCTCATATTTCTTTATATGAAAACGAATGTTTTTCTATTTTTTCAACTCCCTCCTTTTGAAAAGGAAGAATTCCTTTCCTCCAAAGGAATTTTTAGCAGAACTCAACACACAAGAAAGACCTAAAAGGGGCTGCTCTGGTTGAGGCGGTGTCTGTCACCTGCTTGGCCCCCGCTCTACGCAGACCCTGAAGTTCCCCACTGAAGAGCCTTGGGGCTGGAATTGGAAACGCTCAGTAACTGAGGACTCACCACCCTCCAGATCCTCTCGCTAGGATGTGATCTGGGGCCACTACAGCATCCCTTCCCCAGTGCCCAGGGGCCCCCCCGAGAGGAGCCCTTATGCCCTCTGACCCCACGTGACCCTTAGGGGCAACCTCCACCCAGCCCGGGGCTGCCCTCCCTGGGCTGGCCCAGACCCTCCGAGAGGGCCCTTCCAGCAGAGCTGGGGGAGGGGAGGTGGCCCAGGAAGGGAGGGGCATTACCGGGGTCAGCTGTGGGGACGCCAGGAGCTGCTGGAGCTGCTGGAGCTGCTGCTCTTGCTGCTGCAGGAGGTGTCGCTGCTGCTCGGTGAGGCTGAGGCGGGGTGGGGGTGGGGGGGACAAATCACAGACCATGGGAAGGGACGGCGGAACCCTCCTCGCCTGCTCCCCTAACTTCCCAGACTCCCTCAGACCCAGGTGGGGAGAGGCAGGGATGTGCGATATTAGAGGACTAGAGCGAAACGGACTGAGCTCAGAGAGGACAGTGGGAGGGAGGCACATCAGAGGGAAGAACTTTCCCAGAAGGGAAACCTAGGCTAGCTAGGGTACAAGGCATAAACAGACGCCTTTGTCCCTGGAGAGCTACCATCCGGAGGGCACTCACATCTAACATCTAAGGAGAACCTAGGGTGACTAGATTCTAGACCCTGTAAGATCAGAGGACAGCTTTCCATCTGAGGAACTGTGGGTGTTTGGGGGGATTCCCTCCCAGAGCCAGCCTCCCCCTTCCCTTCCCCAGACTGAGCTCTCCCTCACCTGTTGAGACAACCTGGCAGCTGCAGCGCAGGGGCCCCGCCAGCCTGGCTCAAGCCCGCGGGGTTGGGGGCGGCAGCCCCATTCAACCCCCCCAGGAGCCCATTGAGGGGCAGGGCCCCGCTGCCCACCAGCCCCCCCAGCAGCCCCTCAGCCAGGGGCATAGCCCCCAGCCCCGCTGCCCCGGGTGCCCGGCCTAGCCCATTCTGTGGCTGGGGCGGGAGCGGGGCAGGGCCCCCAGGCAGGGCCAGGGGCAGAGTAGCAGGGCTCTGCTGGAGCAGGGGCAGCGGTGGGGGCGTGCTGTGGAAGGACAGCGACGAGCTGCTGCGGCTTGGGCAGCCTGAGTGTGGGTCCTGGGGAGGGAGGGGGAAGGGAGGGGTCAGAGGGGCAGGGGGCCAGCATGACCTTTCTGGCCCCCGGCCCGGCACCCACCAGCATTCTCACAGAGCACAGCCACCCCACCTTCCCCCAGGCAGAGCCACCCAGGAAGAAGCAAGGCCCGGGGATAAAGGATAAGAATCCAAACAGTCTTCACAAGTCACTTCCTAGGGGCCCAGCACCCCTCATGATGCTTGTTTAACTCTGAACAGTGATGACGGTAGTGACCACCTGGTGAAACAGACCCAGGGTTCAGTGCCTGACCTGTACTAACTCGTTACTGCCTTTTAATGGGTGAAACCACTGGTTCTTAGACAGGCTAAACAACTCTGCAGGCAGCTGGAGTGAAAGATTCAGGCTCAAATCCCATGTCCACAATTTAATGGCTTGAGTGGCTTCTCTGTTTTAGTTTCCTCACTCATAACACGGGGGTAAGAGGAGAACCTATTCCATAAAACTATTGTGAAGACGAAACACACAAACCCTTTAAAAGTCTCAGCACAAGACATGACAAAGGGCAAGTATGCAATTAATGCCGGTTACTATTATGACTATTGTTGCCCAAGTCACACATTTAGAAAGTAGCAGGGAGAACAAGAACCCACTTTGTTTGATTTCCAGAAACAACCACAATATAACAATAGCAACGGCTCCCCCAACCGCCAGCAATTACACGGGGATTATTTTGTGTGCAGCTACAACAAACTATAATAAACTCTTCACAAACACTTCTCAAAGAGGCCTTCCCTAACCACCTTATATTCAGAGAAGAACCCCACCCTCCATTCTTTCTCATAGCCCTCAAATTACTTCCGTCTTAGTACTTTTCCTGATTTGTAATTATTGATCTTCTTGGATTGAGCCTGTCTCCAGGAGCAAGACTGTCCGATTTGCTCACTCATTGCTTACCCAATGCCTGGAGCTAAGTAGGCACCTCATAATTATTACTTATTTAATGAAGGAATGAATGCGTCAGTCAACCAATTACTCAGCCAATCACTCCATTGTCCAGCCTCCAATAGCCGCAAGGTAGAGATGCAACTAGAAGGCCCTTGCACCTCCCCACTCCTGCCCGTCCCTGGTGCCCCTCCCCGTGGCGCCCACCTCGGAAGACGTGGACAGCGAGTTGTCCAGGCCCAGACTGTTCTTCCCCGGAGGGCTCTTGCTGGTGCTCAAGGAATCGCTGCTGCCGGCTGAGGGAGGGGGATCACGGAAGGAGGTCAAGGGCTGGAGTCAGAGCCAGTTCCGACCGCACAGCAGAGGCCCCCATCCCCGGGCTGGGTGGGATTCCCCTTACCTTGGGGAGGCAGGCCATAGGGCCCAGGGACAGGGCCGTTGGTGGCAGGCAGGGCGGCAGGCAGGGCGGCGAAGGGCACAGAGAGTTGCACGTTGAGAATCTGCAGTCGCTCTTTCTTAGCCGTAAGGCTCAGGATCTGCTCCTGAAGCCTCTGGTTTTCCTTCTGCAGTGCATGCAGCGCCTTCAGCATCTCCACGACTGCAGACAGAAGGTGAGAGCGCCTGAGCCCCGCCGGCCTGGAAAGGCTGGGGGCGGGGCCAGGTGACCGGGGGGCGGGGCCTGGAGGGGCGGGGCCTGGAGGGGCGGGGCCTGACGGAGGAACTAGGACTGAGACCTAGCAGAGAAGGCGCCGGCTAGCGAGGGACTCAGGTGAGTCCTGGGGAGCTAGAGGTGTGAGGACCACGGGTGGGGCCTGAGGCTTGGGGTGGAGGCCAAGTGCTTGGGAGGGAAGGGGCGGGAGGAAGTTGGGGCTTAGTAAAATAAGGGCCAGGAGGTCGTGAGGGCCAAAAGCCCTGCGAAGAGGGGGCGGGCCCAGGAGCAGGACCCAGCGAGGGTTAAAGGCAAGGCCAGCGGTTGGCCAGAGTTAAGGCAGGGGCGGGGCCGCAGGCGGAAACTTAAAGACGTTTGGGGACCTGGGAGAGAAAGGTGACCGAGTCTGGGGGTGTCCTAGGACAGGTCACCCAGCCCGACGTCACCCCTTCTCACTGTTGACTCCGGCCTCGCCATCGCCCTGCTTCTCCAGCAGCTGCTCCATGTTAGTCGTTCCGGGGGCCGCTGGGTCCAACTGGCCGCCCCCGCAGGGTGCTGTCTGGTCGAAGAGTGCTGGGAGACTGCTGATAGGGGACCTGGGGTCAGAAGGGAAAACCGAGCTCAGGCTTACCTCACTCCCCCACTCCAGTCTCCCTGCCCTCCTCCTCCCGCCTTAGGGGTTTCAGTCATCCCCTCTGGACCCCACCCTCTTCCCCGCGCCCGCCTCTCCGCTCTCTCCTCCCTGACAGTCCCTCCACCCCGCTCCCAGCCCCTCCCCCAAGCCGCCACTCTCTCCCTCACATGGAAGACAGACTCTCCTGGGGGGAGGTCCCCCGACATCGGAAGCTGCAGTCCTCCAGGTCTGGCTCTTTGAAGGAGAAGAGGGGCAGGGATCAGCGAGGAAGAGGTGCCGTCGGCCTCACAGTCCCCGCCTGGGAAGTGGGTGCGGGACCTGGGACCGTACCGCAAACCCCTTTCCCCAGGATCTCCCAACCCCAGATAGCCAGTTCTAGTTCTTAAGGCGCTGGGAGCCCTGGCCTGGAAACCCAGCGCCGTGGGAGGCAAAGCCATGAGATCTCGTCCCTTCCTCCTTCTCTAGGCAGAAAGGCTCCTGCAGCCTGGCTACTTTCAGATCCACCTCCTAATTTTTCTCCTGGAAAACTTACAACTTCAGAGTCATAGAAACTTGGGGCCTACACAGTCCTGAGTTGAACTTGGATATGATACTTACTTGCTGTGTGACCGTGGGCTTGAAACTAACCTCTCTGAAGTGATTGTTACGAGGATTAAAATAAGGTAGTAAATGTGAAGCGTTAATCTGAACGGTTTAGCTGCCATGAAGCAAGGCCTTAATTACTGTAGCTATTATAATCAGTTTTATATGACTTTTATATTAATAAACTAAAAAATTAGACGTCAAAACCCTCTGTTGGGCCACAGAATTCCACTTTGCGTTTTGGAAAAATACAGCCACCTACTCTGTAGGGTTCTTAATTCTGGAATCAGATTGGCCCCCTTAAGGCTTACCTGAACTCGTAAGCCCCGCCCTCCAGCCGGCCAGGTGGTACCTCTGCACCAATCAGCTCTCTGGGGCTGGGTTGACTCTCCAGGGAGAGGGAGGGGCACTTGTGATCCGCCCCCTTAACTCCTAAATACCCAGAGAGGCTGTTGTCCAGCTGGTGGGATCTCTGTAAACTCTGATCCCAAGAACTCACTAAGAGGCCAGCAGGGAGCTAGGCTACAGCAGTAGGAGAGCTAGGCTTGGAGCCAGGGTACCAGAATTTCAGCTGCTGCGCTGCCTTTCCCTACCCCAACTGCCTTGAGCAAGTCATTCATCTCTCTGCCTTTTTGTTTGTTTTGTCCTGTCCCGCCTCCTCACGGGGGTTTTAATGTGAAAGTGTAGGTTTGTTGTGTGTGGAATGTTTTTTTTGCAGGGTGGGCAATGGCCAGAGGGTGCGGGCAGCCAGAAAGCCCTCCCATCCTTTCTGGGGTGACAAGCAGGTGACAGGTGCCCCTCAGGCCTTTGGGAAGAAAGGGGAATGGGGTCAGAGGCTCACATACCTGTGTGGCTGCTCTCGGCTTGGGTGAGGAGGGGGTTAACGGCACCCATGGGGGTTCCAAAGATGTGGGTAGAAGGGAGACTAAAGGTGGAGCCAGCCAGAGAAAACACCTGAGGGAAAGGAGGTAGAGTCCAGCCTGGTGGTTATTCTTGGATCTAGAGCACAACTGTGTGCACCGGGGTGGAGGGGACCAGGTGTGCTGGGGAGGAGAGAGGACCAGAGAGAGGGAGAAGTTCTGGTGGTGATCAAGCCCAATCTCTCAAATTCCCACGGAAAGCTGGGGTCCTCAGCAGGCTGTCCCCCACCTGCCCAGGGATGGCGGAGCCCAGGAGGAAGGCCTCACCTGAGTGGTGGAGATAGAAGCAGAGGAGGAAGGGAGGGTGCTGGTGAATGGGGAGCGGCTGAGGCGGGGCAAGGCCGAGGTCCCTGGGGGCCCCAGAAGGCTGGAGGAGAGGGGGGTGCTGCAGACAGCCCGCAGCATTCCACCACCGTGGGAGATGGGGTCCTTATTACTGGTGTAGATGCCTACAGGCACAAGACAGACACAGAGGGAAGCTTAGAGTCACCACTCCCCCATGCCCCACCTTAGTCAGGTGGCTAGAGCAGCCTCTCTCCAAGGAGAACACTCCCCTGGATCTGGCTACACACCAGTCTCACCCTCTTGCTGCAAAGATGTCACTTCTTGCTTGGGTGACATCTGCTTGCCATGCCTGCTTATTCCACTGCCCTGCTAAAGCCTGGAGAATTCCCAGTTTTTCTAATTCCCCAACCCAAACTTGGTTAAGTCCTGTTGGCAATCTCTCCCGCTACAACCATGCAGAAAATGGGTATGGGGGAGTGTCTCAGAGGTGACTGTCACCTGCATCCTTTGTCTTTTGGAGCAGTTTCTATCACATTTCCTTCTAACTGCATGTCTGTGCCTCTGTCCCCTCACAAGACTGGCTGGGCCCTGAGATACCCTCCATCCCCAAGGGTCACTAACCTGCCCCCAGCAGTGGGGACTCCAGGCTCAGGCTGGGCAGGCTCCCGGAAGGCCCAAAGGTACGGGAGGCCAGACCACCCAGGCCAGAGCTGACAAGGGAACCTCCGGAGAAGGGTGAGGCAGCAGTGGCGGTAAAGCCAGCCAGCTGGGCACCGGGCAGGGAGGGAAGGGCCGGGCCCCCGCTGCCCTCCTTGTTGCGGCTGCCCTTGGGACGGCCTGGCCCGTGTCGGCTCCTCTTGCTGGCTTTGTGTTTCTTCTCCTTCAGGCCTGTCTCAGGGGCCTCCTCAGCAGGCACAGGGGCGGCACTCAGCGTGGGCATCCGCTTGTGGGTGCCTGCTGAGGCCCCGGACCCCGAGACGTGGGGTGACTTATAGTCCCCAGGGGACGGGGCCCGGGCCCGGCCCGAGCTGGAGGTGGTGGTGGAGAAGCGCATGATGGGCCCAAAGCCAGAGAAGACCACCTTCTGCTCAAAGAGGTCAGACTTGGGGGGCTCGGGGGCTGAGGGAGAGGGAGGAGCTGAAGGGGGGCACGCTGTGGGCTTGGAGTACTTGTCCTCCTCTGGCTGCTCCAACTTGGGGAATGCAGAGAAGTCAGGGGAGCTCTGCAGGGACGAAACTGCAGAGGGGGAAACGGAATTACAGCTGGACCCCAGATCCCCTGCCTCCCTCCCGCTCAGTGTGCACTAGTAGAGAGAGCTCTGGTCAGGGGATGGGGAAGCTGAGTTTCCTGTCCCAGCTTGGCCACTGTCTCTGTGTCCTGGGACGAGTGTCCCCGCCCTCCAGCTTTCCCACCTGTGATAAAGCAGGAGAGTAACTCCCACCCTAGTGAGCTCTCTCGGTGACTGCAGACATGACAGGAGATTAGAGTTGGTGCTTTAAACGTGGTACCTGACAGCATAAGTGCAGGGGATAATGAATATGGTTATGGGGGTTGGAGAGGTGGGCCCTGAGGGAGGCTGGAGGGGAGTTCCACCTCGAGAGGAGACTGAGGGGAGTCACTTGGTGGGGATCCCCCCCACCCCAACCACTTTAGGAAGCAGATGAGATGCAAACCAACATAAAAAGGCCCTTGGTAGAAAAGCTCAGGGCCGAAGACTGTCCCGCTCCCAGCCTCCTCCGGGACGCCCACACTCACCTGCAGGCTGGAAGGGCCCCCCAGAGGAGGAGGAGGAGGAGGAGGAGGCGGAGGTAAAGCTGCTCACACCTTTCCCACTGCTCAGCTTCTTTCCCTTGTGACTCAGGCCATGGCTGGAAGACTTTTTCCCCTTTGAGTCCCTGCTGCTTTCAGAAGTCTCCTGAGTGCTGGCCTCGTGGTGGGAGGAGGAGGAAGCTGAGGAGGAGACCTGAGGGAAGGAGCAGAGGAAGGCTCGAGGCCGCCCCCCAGGGCCTGGGCTCACCCTGACTTGAGAGTGGAGCAGGAGGACACAGGACCTAGGGCTCTACTTGGGGAGCCCAGAGTAGCTTAAGGAAGGATTTTCGGGCAAGGGGATAGTGGCAGGAGTTCCTAGACCAGGGAGATGGGGAGGCAGCTCTGTAACCTCTGGGTGTGAAGAGTTGGGAGCTCTGAACCCAAGAAACTGTCTGTCCTTCACCTCGGGCAGGCGAGAGATGAAAACAGTCTCAGAGCCTGTACTGATGCACTTATCTTCTTAGTCATTCATTTAAGAAATACTTAGGGGCTTCCCTGGTGGCGCAGTGGTTGAGAGTCCGCCTGCCGATGCAGGGGACGCGGGTTGGTGCCCTGGTCTGGGAAGATCCCACATGCCGCGGAGCGGCTGGGCCCATGAGCCACGGCCGCTGAGCCTGCGCTCCGTAACGGGAGAGGACACAACAGTGAGAGGCCCGCGTACCGCAAAAAAAAAAAAAAGATGCTAAGGGCTCTCAATGGATTAAGTAGACAGCATGCAAGAATAGATGGACAACAGAAGCAGAGAGATGGAAGTTCTAAGAACCAAAAAGAAATGCTAGCAATCAGAAATACTGTGACAGAAATGAAGAATGCTTTTGATAGGATTTCTTAGTGGATGGACACTGCTAAGGAAAGAATCTCTGAGCACGAGGATATCTCAATAGACACCACCAAAACTAAAAAGCAAAGAGAACAAAGACTGCAAGACACAGAACAGAATATCCAATAACTGTGGGATAACTACAAAAGGCATAACATGCATATAGTGGAAATTCTAGAAGCAGAAGAAAAAAAAAAAAAAAAAAAGAAATACTTAGGCTTAGAGGGCTGGACTTGTGTTGGGAAGTGGTGTACGCAGGGAAGAGGAACTCCAAGGAGAATGGCCCCATTCCTGGGCCCTCCAGTCCCCACCACTCCCTCCATGCTCACCCCCAGATGCAGCCACCTGGCCGACAGCCCGCTCCCTGGCCACCCCATGCCCTTCCTGAGCTTCCATGCCCAGCCCTCTGCCCGGAGAGCCTAGCCTTCCTCTTCCCGGGAAACATCTTCTCCTTCCAAATCCAGCTCGAGAGCCCCCTCTTCCGTGAAGTCACCCTATAGCTACCTGGGGTGGAACAAATCTTTCTGTCCTCTTATTTCCCGGGTATCGTGTACCCACCCACATCAGCCATCAGGTGCCACACTGTACTGCAAGATACGGTCCCCCACGTCTGAGGGCGGCAGCAGTGGCTGGAAG
>NW_006791954.1:3516205-3524036 GCF_000442215.2 Lipotes vexillifer | reverse complement strand
AGCGGGGTCTCTGGGGTCTGTTAGCCTGGTGGGTTCTGCCGTTTACCACCGTGTTATGTTGTGTGGTCTCTCAACCTCACCGAGCTTCAGTGTCCTTATGGGGCTAATTAGGCCTATTTGGAGAATTACGAGGACCACAATGCCAGATACATAGTATGGGGTCGATAATGATGATGATTCTGATGGCATGGCTGCTAGTGATACACTGCAGAGACAGTGTCCTGTGGTTAAGAGAACAGGCCTTCAAGCCCGACTGCCCGGGTTCAAATCTTGACTCCACCACTCCCTAGCTGTGTGCTTTTAGGCAAATTACTTAACTTCTCTGTGCCTCAGTTTCTTCATTTATTAAATGGGGTTAATAAAATACCTACTTCATTGGATTATTTTGAGGATTAAATGAGCAAATCCCCCAGGCATCCCCTCCATTCCCCTGTTCCACAAGGGAGCCTGGCACGTGGTGAGTTAGGGCTTTGTATTACTACCGTGGATGGCTTTTCCTCCTGGTGGAGACCAGGTATTCAGTAAATGAACAAATGCCAGAGGGAGGATGGATGGGAGAATGAGAGCCACCCTGTGCTGCTCCTTCCTGGGCGGAGCCCTGGTCTCTTGTCTTTTTCTTTGTTCTTTTCAACAGCTGGAGTTCTGAAGGGAGCCAGATGTGGTTATGAGAGCAAGAGAGGAGAGGGCCCAGGGGGAGGGGTGGCTGAAATGCTGGGGTGGGTGGAGGGGGATGGGCAGAATGCTCCAACACATCCAAAGGGATGCCCAGCCACTGGGATAACTCCTAGATCTCTGGCCCTCTCTTTCCCCCTGCCTGCAAACCCCAGGGAAAGACCAGAGGGCGCAGACATCAAGCTTTTCCAGGTGAGCCCTGGGCAGCAGGGAGGGGAGAGGGTTACTGGGACAGTTGCCACAGCAACATCACCCTGGAAACCTGATACCTGAGCCTCCTGCTAAGATGCCCAGAGCTCTGCCAACCTCCTGAGGCCAGTGGAGGTGAATGGGGCAATAATGGTGACAGGAGGAGGCAGTGTCTCCAGGCCCCTGTTCTCCTTCCATGGGGAGGACGGGCTGGAAGGAGGGGCAGGGAGGGCTGCTCTGGCTTGGATTAGCCATTCCCTGGCCTCGGGTAGGGCCTGCTGGTTGCTTATCCAGATGTTGCCAGTTTCTGGAGTAAGGCCTGACATGCCATGCCCCTACCGGGAAGGCGGGCTCAGTGGGGGCTTCAGGGTGTGGTCCACGGGCCTGCCCCCGCAAGCCATCAAGGGCCACACTTTCAGTCCCTCCGGCCTGCGTGGAGCAGGATTTTGGTTAGGCGACAGGCTCTGGGCAGCCTCCTGATGTGGAGGAGGGATGAGAGTGAAGGGGTCCTCTCTGCCTCTCTTTGGGGAAATGGGCCCCAGAAAATCAGAGAAACACCATGAGTACTGTACCTGCAGACAGGAGCCCAGTGCTGAGGCCCTCTGTCTGGACAGAGGCAGATGAGAACATCTGGCAGCCAGCAGGCAGGGTGGTGCCCCCCACCCCACCCCAACCTCTCCTGGTTAGTCAGTGACTGGTGGGGCTGAGGAGCAGAGGCCCCCCCTGGGCTAGAACAGGAGTAGAGGGGGGCAGGGTGGCGGGCAGAGGCATATTAACCGGAAGCTGAGGAGGTTCCCAGGGGTGCTCGCCCTGACCCCTCACCCCGTGCCTCCCTCCCGCTGCTGTGGCCACCCCTCCTGGGTGTAGGCAGCAGTACCTTGTCAGCAGTGGGGACCACGGGTGGGGTGAGGATGCTGGGGGGTGACTCAGGCCGCTTCTTGTGCTTCTGTTTAAGGCGTTCTTTGTCCTTTCGACTCTGGGGAGGAAGAAGGGACCGGAACTGATGTTGGGGAACAGTCTGGGTCAGGATAAACACAGCACATGCATGTGGGGAGTGGGGTCCTTTCAAGGACAAGGCTTTGTGGGCACCATCTCCCCCTGTGGAGGGACTGGGGGACTTTGGCAGGACAGGAGTGGCCCAGGCAGGTTCCTCTGAGAGCCGACAGCCCTTTCCCCTCCTCCTCACTGCCTGCTAAAAATAGCCTGTCCCATTATCATGCCAGTGACACAGAGCACCACTCATGTGAGCACACACCCGGGACACGGAGCGGAGCTGTGCGGAGGGACGGGAGCCGGGCACACTGTGACGTGGCGGGGACGCAGGCATGTGCACTTACAAACTGGACCGACACATGGCTAGACTGTGGCGTGTGTGCAAATGTTGGGGACACTGTCGTGTCATGGGGAGGACACGGAGGAACCACACAGATACAAAGAGCCCCAGGGAAGCCAAGCCTTCACCTCACCCTCCGTGACCCTCACATGTCACTTCCTCAGTCCCCTCTCTGCCCTCAGTAGCCTCAGAGGAAGGAAGGGGGTAGGCCCTATGGCCTTCCGGATACCTGTGGTGGCTTCTTGAAAGAAACAGGTGTTTGTGAGTGGGCAGGAGGGGTAGAGGGAGAAGACTTTTACCTTCTTCTGGCCCCTCTCGTGGTGGGAAGGGTGCTTCTCCTGCTGCGTGGACGGCGAGGCCGACCTGCTCCTCCGGCCAGCGATGAAGCCGCTACCGCCTCCCCCCGTGCCTCCCCCTCCTCCGTTGCCTCCCCCGCTCGTGTGCCGGGATGTCTTCTGGGGAGAGAACCGAGAGAAACTGCCATACCCTCCTCTCACTAGCCTAGGAAAAGGTTCCTGAAGATCAGGGACCCCCCCACCCCCACCCTGCCTGTCACTAAGAGGACTCTGTGTCCTTAATGATGCTCTGCTCAATGGAAGTGCATTCCCTAGACTGGAATCCTAGTTTCCCCGCTGGCTTGTCCAGTGCACAAGATTCAGCAGCAACTGAGGCCCAGAAGAGGTGGGGCGTCTCGGCCCAGCAAGGCACGGATGGAGGTAGGCCTCTCACTCTCCGCCCACCTCTTCTCACGGTGCCCTCTTGGCCCCTCTCAGGTCCTGGGCCACGGCCCACCACCACCTCCTTCCCTGGGGTGGAGGACATACAGGACAGCCCTCATGGGAGCCCCTGCTCCCCTGTACTCCATACCCCACCCTCTCCTCCAGACACTTCGCTCCAGCCGTCACCCCTTCTCCTTTGTTCCTGGCCCTCTGCCAAACACAGTGGTTCCTTTTGTCCCAAAGGACCTGCTGCCCTTAAGAAGCAGGGGTGAGTAAACATCCATAAGAAAAACCCAAACAACCCTTGTGCTGCCATTCCCCCCAGCCAGGGCCTTGGACTCCCCACTGCCTGGGCTGATGGCTTCACCTGTCCTAGACTTATAGCTGTTCCCTCTAAGGTCACCCACTACCTCCCAACTGTCAAATCCAAGGACTAATTTCAGGCCTCGTCTGACCCCATCCCTCCCCAGCGGTGGGCATTGCTTCTACTCTGCTGAGCTCTGAACTCCCCACCTCATAGTTCTCTTCACACCTGAGCCCCTACCTGATGGGCACCTGGGGATTCCAGCCCCAGCCTTATACACTTGGGGCTGCCACTACCACCCTGCCTGGGGGCCTCACAGCCACCAAATCTGAACATCCCCACTTGGCACCTCCTATGAACCAAACCGAGCTCCCTACCTTGTCTTAAGTTGATATCAAACCCTGCACCTAGATGACCCTATGACTTATGATCCAAAGTAGGACACTTCTGAAAATGAAAGGGGGAGCTATTAATAATTACACCAGGGCAAAAGGCACAAACTGGGACTCTCCGGGGCAGACCAGGACATATGCTAGCCCTACAGAAGCATACTGCACCACCTGTTCACAGCACCCTTGGGTGCTTAAGCCCCATCCACCCAGCACTGAGAGCCTGGATCCTATGTGCCACCCTCAACTCCTCCTTCTCAGCTACCCGGACATGTAGGCAAGTCTATCTAGAAATGGTTCTAGAACCCAGCTTCATCCCTCCATCCCCCACTTCTCGCAGCTGTCTCCCAGCCGCTGCCCTGGCCCTTCAAATCTGGCTTCACAGTGGCTGCCAGGGTAATCTTCCTAAAACACAAATCTGATCATGTTACCCTCTTGCTTTCAAGCAGCGTTACAAGCCTGTGGCCTGGGGGTGAGGTCCAAGCTGCCTTCCCAGTCAGGCCACAGCATACCTCTCCAGGACACCCCACAGCTTCTGGAAATGCACGCCTCTCCACAAACATGGATTAGCACCCCTTCTCCCACCTCTCCTTGGGCCCCTGAACCTGGGGCAGAAGCAAGTCCAGCTCTGGCCCTGCTTGAGCTTTTTCGCCTCATCTCCTGCCTTGTCCCTCCCACACACCCTGTTCTGCTGCTTATGAATGCTTTCTCATCTCGGGACTTTATCCATGCCAGTCCCTCTGCCTGGGATTCCTTTCTCTCTGTCTTTGCTTAGCAGGCTCCTGAGGAGCTTCAGACTGTCTGTTCTGAATCCCACACACCAGCTGTGAGATAAATAACATAATCTTAGTGGGTCTTCGCTTACTCATCCATAAAAACGGGGAAATGCAGTACACCTAGTTCTTAGGGTTTTGGGGATGATCACACAAAAAAACACACATAAAGAGATTAGTACAGAGGCTGGGACACAGCAAGCCCCACAAATGTTGGCTCAGCTTAAATGCTGCCTCTTCCTTGAAGACTCCCAGACTCTGACAGGCAGGGCCTGAGCTCTGTCCTCTGGATGGAGCCTGGTTCAGCTCTGATTCACACCCCTCAACTGTGCTTCAGTTATTCCTCATCCAGTGGTGAGCTCCTCAAGGGCAGGGACATAGTTCCTTCCACGTCTGTCCTCCCAGCGCCAGGCACTGGCCTGGCCTGGAGCCCATGCCCTCTAAACCATGGCTGACTGACCCACTCATGCCCAGACAAAACTCACCATTTTGCTGAAGTGGTATTTGCAATAACCACAGTACTTGACATTGTCGACCTCCAGCACTTCCTCCTCACACAGCAGGCCTGCCATTTGGGCACTAACCAAGAGAGGTTAGCCTGAGAAGGGTGTGGCCACAAACCAGACCTGCCACCTCCCCTGCACCCTCCTAGATCCCTGCTGGGGTGAAGCCAAGACCACCCAAGGAAAGCACTGCCATCATCTCCAAAGACACAGCAGCTAGGATGAACCTATTTGGCAGCCACCCGTGGCAAACCTCGGAGGGGGTTGGTACAGCTGGCTAGAGAACCCTTTGGGGTGGGTGCAGGGCAGGCGGGGCTCTCACCAGGTGACATGGAAAGCCTGTCGACATCCGTGGCGGTTACAGGTCATGCAAGCTCCTGAGGCTGCCTTGCTTTCCCGGCCCTGCTCCTCACAGATGTAACATGTCTGCAGGATACAGTACAATCGTGCCCTCCTCCCTTCCACCTGAGGGATCCTTTGGTCTCCCCGCTCAATTCCATCCTCTCCACGTGATCCTAAGTCAGGGCTATCCAATAGCACTTTTGGTGATGATGGAACTGTTCTATACAGCACTGTCTGATACAGCAGTCACAAACCACATAAGGCTACTGAGCACTGGAAATGTGGCTAGTGTGATTGAGGACCTGAATTTTAAATTCTATTTAATTTTAATTAATTTACATAACCACATGTGGCCAGTGGCTACTATACTGGACAGTGCAATCCTTGGATGGTGAGCCCTATACGGCCAGGGACTGTGTCTGCCTTCCTCACTGGTGAGCTCATCCCCACCTCTGGGCCTTTGCATATGCTATTCCTTCTGCCTGGTATCTGGAACTCTCTCCCCTCATCAAGGACTCTCCCCCCTCATCCTTCTCATCCCCCAGGTCTCAACCAAAATGTCTCTTTCCTTGACTACTTTATCTAAAGTAAGCCCCCCCCGCCCCCCACAGGGTATCCTTTATTTCAGTACCTTGTTTGTTTTCTTTACAGCACTTAACACAAGTTGCATTTACTTTATTTGCCTGTTTATTGATATGTATAGTCTTCCCACCCAGAAGTGTGAGTTCCGTGGGGCAGGGAGCACACCTGTCTTGATCAATCTAAACACTGTGTGTCTAGCATCTTGCCCCAGTTTTGGCACATAGTAGGCACTCAGTAAAATGTGCTCAGGGAATGAATAAGTGAACTGCTCGCTAAGGTCTATGTTCAGGCAGCACTTCTGCAAGGGAGCCTATTACTTCACTTGAGTTCCAGAGCACGAGCGTGAACCTCTCAGTGGAAGGTGCCTACCCACCTCCTGAGTTCCCCGAAAATGTAGGTGGGACAGAATCAAATTACACTGGATGAAGAAAGGGCTGGAGGGACCCAAGAATGGTTGGCTAGGGAAGGGACTGGTATGGGGCACGGTAGGGGCCGCTGACCTTGTTGAAGCGATCATGAGGCACGTACTGCAGCACGATGGGCTCCATGGTGAGCACGTTGGCAAACTGCACCTCAGGGATGTAGAGGGCACACACCACGTGGGCCCAGCCTGGGGCAGTGTGGGGCTGGCCTCAGCTGCGATGGCGAGCCCAAGACCCCCACCTCTCACAACCCCATACTGCAGATGGTCCCCTCCTCCATGGCCTTCCCATCAGACTCCGCTGCCAGCCAGGGAAGGGAAGGGAAACCAGCCTCTGCATTCCACCCCCACCCACAGACCACTCCTGCCTTCCCAGACCCTGCTCAAGGGGCCTTGCTGACCTCAGTAGATGAGCCCTGGGGCTCAGCACCCCCCTCACCTCCATTGTCAGTCCTCTTCAATGCCCCATCTTTGTGTGGGCACAGCTCACACCTCTGCCAATAAAAGGGGGCACAGGGGTTTGGGGGGGTGGGCTTTCCCAAAGGGGATGGGGGATCTGCTGAGCTGGGCCCTCCCTGAACACATTCAGAGGGCCCCAGGATGTAATGATAAGATGTCTAAGGAGGAACTGGTGGGGGTACAGAGAAAACAGGATTGACCACGAGTGATCATTGTTGAAGGTGGGTGGTCCACATCAACGTGAGGTTCATGACAGCATTCCCTCTACTTCTGTACAGGTTGGAAACTTTCCATAATAAAAAGCTCAAACGAACAAGCAAACAAAAATAAAAGGCCCGGTGCCTGAGGTGACGCAGAGTGAGGGATAAGCTGAGGGACAGATGGGGTTGGTGATAGGTGTGCAGGAAACAGGAAATCCTGTGCCCAGGCGTGGTGGTGGGGGGGGGGGGGGGGAATGCTCAGGTGTACAGGAGGGGAGAGAGGAGTCTCAAACTCACCACCCTGGCTGCTCGCTCCTGAGATTCACATTTCCTGCAGAACCAGGGTCCTGTTGGCACCTGGACGATGCCATAGCAAGCTGGGGATGAGGGAGCAGAATCACCAAGCAAATCTGTCACCAGTGGCTGTTCCCACAATAACTGGGGGAAGGGGGTGACTCTAAGGAACTAGGCCAGGGGGCTGTTCCCAGCCTGGGGGGCACTCACTAGACAGCAGGACCACAAGGAATGCCCAACAGCACGCAGCCAGCTTTCAACCACACAACCAAGTCCTCCAAGCAGAGGTGGGAAGTCTGAGTCCTTGACCTTAAGCTTCTAGAAGATCCACCCCTCATGCCCTTTCTGTACCCAGCTTTCTGTTTCCCAGCTCCTGCCAGGACCAGTCCTCATCATCAGGAAGAGAAAATCAGCGGAACAACATTTACTACAGACAAACGCGTTTTGTTGTTATTGGGGGGAGGCATTTCTTAAAGGGCCAGTAATGGAAGAGGCGGGGAAGTCGGGGGTCTAGGGAGCTCATCTTCTGCCACTAACTATAATAGGTACAGCTCAAAAGTCAAGGCCGAGAGCAGGTGCAGTGCAGGTAACCAATAGGAGAGTGGCGGGAAGACCCGACAGCGACAGGATTAAGGGCTGTCCCAGGAAGTG
>NW_006791954.1:3515410-3516037 GCF_000442215.2 Lipotes vexillifer | reverse complement strand
CCCGGAGGATTTTAGGAGTCCCCTCTCCCCTGGGACCCTTCTGCTCCCTTCCCAATTCCGCTCCTCCCAGTATCCGGAAGCAGGAGGGGAGGATGACCCCCCCCCCTTGACCTCTCCCTCCGAGAGCCGGGACCAAAATAACCGGGCGGGAGGGTACACCTCGCAGGTAAACATTCTCCAAGCAGCCCCGACACTGACGGTGTGGGGCGCGGAGAGTGCACTCATTGGCCCCTAGACTGTCCCCAAACTCCCTCAACTTGGGGTGGGGGGCGCGGGACTGGAACAATAGGCAAGAAAACAATGCCTGACCCGGTCCTCCAGGACCGGGCGGGGGCAGCCCCCCGACTCCTCCCTTCTCTTCAGGTGGGGTGGGGGAGGGGCGCCCGAGCCCCGGGAGGTCTCCAGAGGGCGCGGCCGGGGGCTCCCTGCCCACGCCGCCCCCTGGGTCCCTCCGGCCCCCCCCGCGGGCCACCCCCATACCTTGGTGGACAGCCACGCTGCACGCGTGCCCATCACAGTAGACCAGCGGATTCTCGGCCCAGCCCCTCTCGTCCGAACATACGCAGCAGCCTCCTACCATCTCCTTCATACTCCCATGAGCTCCCTCCGGGGCTGGGGCGGGGGGCC
>NW_006791954.1:3504755-3515117 GCF_000442215.2 Lipotes vexillifer | reverse complement strand
GGGTGGTGCCGAGTGGCACATCGCGGGCGCCCGCCCGCCCCGCGCCGCCCGCTCACGCGCCGCCTCCCCGGCCCCCCTGCCCGGCCGCGGCAGCCATGGCCGCGCGCCTCCGCTCGCTCGCTCCCGGCCCGCCCGCCGCCCGCCGCCGGGTAAAGTCTTAGGTTCAGGGAACAAAGCCTGGCTTGGTAGGGAGCTTTTCTCTCGCTCGCTCCGCGCTCATTCTCCCTCTTCCTTTTTCTTTCTATGGCTCTCGGTTGGCGCTCCTAAGCCCTCTATCTGCCTGCCCTTCCGTCTCGGCCCCGGGTCTCCGATTCGCCAGCCCCTTCCGCCCAGGTCTTCGTCTCTCTGCGACTGTTCTTCAACCCCAAGGAAACTTGGAGGTGGAGATCAGGGGAAGGGGAGCTAGAAGCAACGGGAGCGACGTGGGCTGCTCACCCCTCGGTGTGCAGGGGTCTTTTTGGGTGGCCGCTCGTCGGAGGCCTGTCTGGAGGGTAGACAGTGTTACACGCAGACATTTGTTCATTCAACAAATATTTATTGAATGCTTACTATGTGCAGTCGTTGAGACAGAGCAGTGAACAAACGGGTGTTCCTGCCCTCGAGGAGCTTCCGGTCCAGCTCACAGGCACACACGCACGCACAGGGACTCAGACCCCTCAGAAGCACGCCGAGGCACCCACAGACACACAGACTCACTCTTAGCTTCATCCAGCCACACTACCCTACCCTCCCAGGGGGGCACACCCCAGGTCCAGCCATTCAGGCGCGCTTAGAGACCCACGCGAGTTAGAGAGCCACTACTGCGGAAGTGCTCACGAACAACACATTTACACTTGAGATCGATACATGTACACAAACACAAAACATAGACTCACACACAGCACCCCAAAGTATTAAAGTCCCTGAAATTGGGTCTGGGGAAGAAGTGAAGTGGCGTCGTCAACCCGAAGGCTTCATCCCCAAGGCCGGTGTGGGCAAGGGGGACGAAACCTGACCCCCCTACTTCCTAAAGGGGGGTGGACACCCGCAGGGACCAAAGGTCACACTCCCGCAGCGTAAGATGGGGTGGCGGAGGGGAGTAGCAGCCCTGGGGGCTTCAGCGACACTTCAAAGGCGTCGGGGCCGGGAACGCTTCCTGCGGGGGAGGGGCTGACCGAGAGGAGGGGGGAAAACCGGCCGAAGGACTGAGGCGTGGAAGAGGCTACCCCCACTTCGGCGCAGGCCCCCCTGGCCGACTCTTCCGCTGGGTCCGCCTCCTTTTCACCAGCACCTGTTCAACCGGAACATCAAGGGGCCGGGGCCCGCCACCACCCCTCCCTTCGCGTCTATTTAGTACCTTTCATCCGGGAAGGGGGGTGAATTCCCACCCAGGAGGGGGGAGTAGGGCGGGGGAGAACTTGTCCTTGACCTGGTCTGTGGCATCAGGGATTTACTCCCTTAATCCCGACGAGACTGGAGTTCGGGGAGGTCGGGGAAGCTAAGCTCTAGGCTGCAGTCCCCAACTCCCCTTGCTCCTGTAGGGACACAAGAATCCGGAGGGCCGCCAGGTCGTGGAGGCTCTGTATAAACTGGCTGGGCCGGGGGGGGGGGAGACCTGTCTCTGCCGCTTCCGTGCCTGGGGTAGGGGTCCGAGAAGCAGGGTATTGCTGGGGGCCGGTCCGAGAGCCGGGATCCCCGTAAGGACTGCCACGCGCCGGCAACTTGGTCTGCTTTGTGAACTTCGCTCATACGAAAAGTTAAACAAGACACAGATGAGAAGTCTCACTTACGAGTTTCTAACGAATAACCTTTACTGACAAGAGTAAAACATCAAGGAAATTAAACGCAAACATGTCAGCCCTAGCCATGCGCCAGTTTTGGAATATTTGCTTTCGCGACCGACCTTGGCCGAGGTGACCGACCGTAGTTTCGGGTTTCGCTGGACGAGGGTCACTCGAAGACCCGTCGGTCCCTACGTCCAGGGGTGGGCGACTTGCTGACTGGGGCAGAGGAACTTTTGTTCGGGTTCTCACCGCGTACAGGTGTACCGCCCGAAGCTTCTGGGATGGACGGGTAGCTATACCTGTGCGTTTAGTTAAGCGTACTAGGAACATTGTTTCGTTTAAGCCACTCACAACCCTTTGTGGTGTATGTTAATATCCTCCATTTTATTGATGGAGCAACTCAGGTCTGGGCAAGTGAAGTGACTTGCCCAAAGCTACACTGTCTGAAACCGGCAGAGCGGGGATTTGAACCAAGTCTGTCCTCCGCTAGGGCTGGGGCTCCGCCACCACGTGTTCGCTGAATGCCTGCGTCGAACTGGGATGTCCGCCCATCGCAAGTGTTCCCTTCCGAGGTCTGGGGAAACCCGGTGCCCCGCGGGCTGGGCTGGATTCGCAGGGGTACTCCCAGGGCTGAGCTGTCAAGCTCCTTCTCCATCTTCCAACATCTTCCTGAGCACCTACTGTGTGCCGATCCACGGAAAACAAGCAAGAGCAGGACTCGGCCAATAAGTGGTTCAAGTTCATCGCTCTCTCTTTGGCGTAACGGAGCACTGATCTGGGGTGTCAGGCTGATCCTGGCTGTGCAGTTTTCGGCGGGTGACTTCACCTCTCAGAGGCTCAGCTTGTCCCCTTAAATGGGGCGTTAACCCCCTCCAGCAAGGGCTGCAGTGAAGATCTAACGAAAGTCCTTTTGTAAAGCGCTAGGGCACACAGTAGGCGCTCAACCCCTGCTCGTCCCCTCTCCGTCCCTCTAAGCGTGCCAGGGCAGCGCCTTTCCGCTCCCGCTTCCCGCCTCCGGCACGCTCGCCCGCCTTGCGCGTCCCGCGGCTAAGGGACTGGGGCAGAGAGGACCAAACAGAAAATTATTTCCGCCCGCTCGGCCCGCCCCGCCCCGCCCCGCCCGTCCCCGGAGCCAGAAGGGGATTGTGGGGCCGCCGCGGCCGCCGCCGGAGCGGAGCGGGGCGGAAGCGCGCATCGCGCTGCTGCTCGGGCCCGACCGCGCCGGCCCCCGCACCTCCCGGCCCGGGACTGTGGGCTGTGGTCTGGGTGGTCCCGGGATCCGAGGCGGCTGCCGCCGATCGCATTTCCACGAAACCTTGCTTGCTGGTTCCCGGAACTGAGCGGGGGAGGCTGAAGAGTGTTGAGGTTTCGCTTCTGCTCGCTGGCCGGGCGCTTCGCCGGCCCCGGGGGCGCGCCCTCCGCATTAGAAAGCCCCGGGCTCCGGTAAAGGACTGCGCCGGCGCCCGCGGGTTTGCATTTTATTTGCGTCTCGTTTGCATATCACTTTCTCCCCCGAAAGCAAAGATTCTGACCTTGGGGGAGTTCAGAGAGGTTAAGTTACTTTCCCGAGGTAGCCCAGCCAGTAAAAGTCTTCGGGTGGTTTACCTGCCGGCTGGGAGAGTCTGGCATGGCCAAATGGAAAGCGCGGGCACTAGAGTCAGAAAGACCTAGGTTTGATACCCAACCTACTCATTTACTGGCTTTGACCATGGATTAGTAATGCCTTATCAGGGACCCTCAATTTCCCCATCTCAGAATGTGGACGTCGTACCAACTTCAGGGTTGATGTGAGCAGTGACACTGTCAGGTACCTGGTACAGAGGGAGGGGTGGTTTCCCCGTCAAAGGTTATGACTCTGCCGTGGTCTCTACAGTAGGCTTGGTTGGGGTGCGAGGGTGGGTGAACAGGTTCTTTCCTAAGTCAGACATCCTGTGCAAGAGGGATAGAGGCTCGATTTAAAGAGGAACTGGTGGGAGTGAGGGGATTCCCCCAAGCATTAGGAGGCCAGTCGTCATGATTATTGTAAATAATGACTCTGCCCCGGTGGGATTTTTGGCTTTTCAGGTCCTTCTACAGGAAGAGCACAGTGCTTAGTGTCAGATTAGCTAGCAGTGTAACACAGAGTCTCACTGCCTCTGTTTGCCAATCTGGAAAATGGAGATAATTGGATCTCCTCCTCCATTTGGCAACTCCAGCCAGCCAAGCTCCCAGCAGGTGTTTGAAGAGCTGTGACTGAGCCCACATGGTCCCTTTGACCATGTTAGGACATAAGAGACTTCCTTTAGGGAGTTAAAATGGGTAGGAAGGGAAGAGGTCCAGGAGGTGAGGTAGCCATCTGCCCAAACTTTTTCCAGAGCTACTTGGAATCAAGTCCCAGCCCTGCCTCTAACCAGCTGTGTGACCTTGGGCAAAGCAGTTGCCCTCTCTGGCATTTGGTTGGGTGACTGGATCTTGAAAATCCCCTTGGAGTTAACATTCTGTGGTTGATGATTTTGCTCTTGGGGAAATTCCCAGGCTGAGGGATGACAGATGAACAGCACATTTGCCCTGCTGTGTTCTTCTTTTCCACTAGTTCCTCCTGAAGTCTAATCATCCCTCCTGTATAGTTGCCATCAGGACAGAATTGGAAAAAGCTGTATTATTCCATCTTTCAGCAAACACTTCATTGAATCATCATGGGCAGGCCACAGGAGATACACAGATAGTCCCTGGGATGGTGGGAATGACAGATACATAGAGAAATGACTTCAAGATCATAAGGGCTGTGACAGTGCTAAGAACAGTGCTGACACTGGCAGGAAGGAAGTAACCATGTTTACGGGATCAGGGATAGCCTGAGCTGGGACCAAGTGAGTGAAGGAGGGTTTGCAGGCAGATAAGGGGCAGAAGAGCTTTCCAGGCACGGGGGGGACAGCATGTTCAAAGGCACAGAGGTAGGACCCAGCAAAGTGTGTATTGAAGTTGTACACTGTGGACACCCCATGGTGGTATGTGTAGTAGGAGAACAGGAGGGAGGGTTAGAGGGATGACCAAAAACCAGATTAAGAGGACCTACGATATTTTGCTAAGAAGTTTGGATTTAATCCTGAGGGCGGTGGGGAGCCAGTAAAGGCTTTTAAGTAAGCGGTGCATAGCCTTATTTGCACACTGGTTGTCAAGTCTGGGATTGGTTAGGGTGGGGGGATTCTAGATTAGTAGGACAGCAATTCTCAACCTTTAAAGTGCATGTGAATCCCCTGAGAGTCTTGTTAAAATGCAGAGTGTGATTCAGTAGGTCTGGGGTGGCGGTCTGAGACCCAGCATTTTTAGAAACTCCCAGGTGATGCTGTGTTGCTGCTCCAAAGAGCACACTTGAATAGCAAGTGGTAGGAGACTTGTAAGGGCCCAGTTGAGAGATGAGGGTTTGACTCTGGCAGAAGCAGAGGGGATGAGAGAAGGGCAGGGTATGAGGATGTAAAGAAGTGGGATGTTAAGACCACGACAGGGACTGTTTGGTAAGGCAAGACCGGGAGGATGCCTCCCAGAGGTGCAGCCTGGAGGATTTGCTGGTTGGGGCTCATCTCTGCACTCACAGTAGAACTCAGGAGTGGGGGTGGGGTGGTGAAGCTGGCAAGGAGCTGCTTTGGACATGCCATCGACATCGACATCGGGTGTCTGTGACACATGGGGTGGTGATGCTCGGTAGGCAGTTGATTGGGTCTGGATCAGCAGTCTGGGCTGGAGAGAACCAGAGTGAGCAGGCCAGAAGGGTGTCCTGAAAAGCATGGAGTTCATGTCATGGAAGTCAGAGAGGGACATTTAAGAAGGAAGAAGTGATGCCACTGAGAGGTCAAGGGAGGAAAGGGTTCTATGAGGAGGAGGTCCCTCCTTGGTGACTTTCCGCCTGGAAAGTTCCAGGCACTAGTGGGAGTGGAAGGTGACCACAGTGGGTCAAACATGGATTGGGGGGTGAGAAGGGATGAAATAGTAGAGAACAGCACTAGGGGGATGGGTGGGTCAGGAGGCAAGGATGGACACCTATGGTGATGGTGGTGATGATGATGACAATTGCAATGATAACAGCAGCAGCTCCCTTCTGATGAGAGCTGATGTGCCAGGCACTGTGCTAAGCATCTACCATCCTCCTTGCAACAACCCTGAGATAGATTTGACTCCTGTTCTCATTTTACAGGGAAGGAAATAAGCTCAGAGCACAAAGAGCACCACAAGCAGAAGGTGCAGAAGCGGGATCTGAACCCTGCTTTTAACCACAGGGTCGCGGTCCAGATGATCAGTAAGGGGGCTGCTCTGGGGCTAGCTCAGAACTCACTCTCCCCTTCTCACCAAGCCTCTCCTTATCTCCCTAGTAGTAGTCACACTGCTACTAATTCACTGTCATTTATTTAATCCACCACCATTTGTTGACCCCTACTATGCGCCAGACAATGGGCCAGGCACTGATGATGCAGAAAGGTTCAAAGCGGGTTGCAGCCCTGCAAGGCATCCAGGGTGGAGAGGAAAAGCTGGCTGGTGGGGGCAGGCAAACTGCACCATGCAGTGTGATATGTGTTATGATGGAGGGTGGACCATTTACAGAGGGAGCCCTGGAGAAGAAACCCCAGCGTCTGCCTGGGGAAATCAGGCAAGGCTCCTTGGAGGAGGCAGGGTCTGAGCTGTGACTTCAAGGTGACCAGGAGTTTGCTGGATAGCCAGGCGAGGGAGAGTATCACACGCCAAGGACGAGCAAATGTACCTGCTAGCGTGAGAGCCCTGCTGTGTTCAAGGGGTACAAGTGTTCCATGAAGGAGGAATGGGAAAGGGAGTGGGAGGGAAGGGATCAAGACACGTTACCTGTGGCCCAGACTTGACCTCAGGAACATGACGTCCTGTGGAAGATGCTGAGCAGATGTATACGTTGCAAAGTTCAGTAGCCACAACAGAATTGGTGGTCAGAGGGGTAAAGGTGGAAAACACAGTGACTTCTTAAATTATTGCAAGCTCTAGAATATCAGTTCCATGGGGCAGTGATTTTCTTCTATTAAAGTAAGTTGATTTCCAATATCGTGTTAGTTTCAGGTGTACAGCAAAGTGATATCTATTTTTTCAGATTATTTTCCACTATAGGTTATTACATGATAATGAATATAGTTCCCTGTGTTATACAGTAAATCCCTGTTGCTATCTATTTTATGCATAGTAGTTTATATCTGTTTGTATCATGCTCCTAATTTATCCCTCCCGGGTCCTTTCCCACTTGGTAACCATAAGTTTGTTTTCTATGTCTGTGAGTCTGTCTCTGTTTCGTAAATAAATTCATTTGTGTCCTATTTTATATTCCACATATAAGTGATATCATATAATATTTGTCTTTCTCTGACTTACTTCATTAAGTGTGGTATTCTCTAGGTCCATCCATGTCGCTGCAAATGGCAATATTTCTTTCTTTTATAGCTATATCTATATCTATCTATCTATCTATCTATGCCACATCTCCTTAAACCAGTCGTCTGTTGATGGGCACTTGGGTTGTTTCCATGTCTTAGCTATTGTAAATAGTGCTGCTGTGAACTTTGGGGTGCATGTATCTTTTTGAATTAGAGTTTTTGTCTTTTCTGGATATATGCCCAGGAGTGGGATAGCTGGATCATATAGTAGCTCTATTTTTAGTTTTTTAAGGAACCGCCATACTGTTTTCCATAGTGGCTGCACCAATTTACATTCCCACTAACAGTGTAGGAGGGTTCCCTTTTCTCTACACCCTCTCCCTCTATAAATTATTTGTAGACTTTTTGATGATAGCCATTCTGACCTGTGTGAGGTGGTACCTCATTGTGATTTTGATTTGCATTTCTCTAATAATTAGCATTTTGGCACATCCGTACATCTTTTTTGGAGAAATGTCTATTTAGGTCTTCTATAGGGCAGTGATTTTTACCTGTTATGTTTACTGATGTAACTCAAGCACCTGGATCGGTGTCTGGCACATAGTAGGTGCTCAGTTAATACTTGTTGAATGAACAATGAGTGAATGGATGAGTGCTTGAACGTGTCTGAGAGTGAGGAAGAGGTCCCGGACTGGCGTGTTGGTGGGGATGGCGAGAGGGAATGTGTAGGGAGTAAAATTGAGAGAAGCGGGTAATTGACAGTTGGTGGTCATGGAGTGGGAGGGTGACTCCCAGGTTTCTGTCTCAAACAACTGGGCTCCTGAAGAAGGGAGGAGGAGCAGAATAGGGAGAGAGTTGATGAGTTCAGGTTGAGCTTTTGCTGAATTTGAGGTCTAGTGGACCATCCCAGAGAGGGTTGGATACGTTTATCACTTTAAAAATTGTAAAATGCTGTTGAAGCATATGTAATATTCTGCTTACCTCTTCTGCCATATCCTTGATACTCTGAAAAAATATTCAGAGATATCTTTGAGCGTTGTCAGCAATAGATGGTAACTGAAGCCCTGGCATGGGTGAGATCACGCTGGGAATCTGCGCAGGTACAGAGAGCAGAAAGCCAAGGCCAGAGGTTCAGGGAACGCCTGACAGGAAGGAGGGAGGGAGTGGCCCTCAGGGCAGGTGTCTCAGAGAGGGGCTATGGGTCCAGCATGGTGGAGGAGGTATCAGCAGATTGAGTGAGGAGGGAGAGAGAGAGTGTGAGCATAGACATCCTTCCTAGGGGCTGGGCTGGGAGCGAGAGAGACAGGACAGCAGGGGAAGAGGATGCAAGGTCAGGGAGGGGTGGCCTGCCGCTTACTGGACAGTCTCCAGCACAAGGGCTCAGGTGGACGAGAGGGGGCACATTGCTTCCCCCAGAGAAGGGAGGAAGTGAAGGATGGGGACAGATGAGTGTGTGTGTGTAGGATTTTTCTGCTTGATAGCATGTATTTTTTCCTTAAAAATTTTTTTTAGTTTTCTGGTTTTTTTAATCAGCTTTTTATGGTATAATTTACATGTAGTCAAATGCACACATCTTAAGTGTGCAAGTGATGACCTTTGACAAATGTATAGAGCCGTGTAACCACCACCCCAATAAAAATATAGAACATTTCCATCTCCCTAGAAAGTTCCTTCATATCCCATGGCAGTCATTCTCCCAGCCCCAGGCAACACTGATCCAATTTCTATCACTAATAGATCTTGATAGATTCATTTTGCAGATTCTAGAACTTCATAAAAGTGGAACCTTAGGACTGTGTTCTCTTCTGTGTTCAGCTTCTCTCCATCACCACTGGATTTTCTTTCTGAAACAGGAAGCAAAGCCATTGCTGAGATGGGGGCTCAGGTGGAGAGCAGGAGAGGAGCCCCTTGGGGCTGGGGGATAGAAGGGCTAGGCGGGGAGGGGGCCAGCAAGTGGGCAGTGTCCCCCAAATGTGGCAGAATTGGGGAAAGCAGCCGCGTGTATTTGGGTCCAGATATGAGGCTATGCTCAGGGTGCTGAGGATTTGGGGATGCAGCAGACCTTGGTCATAGCAGGGGCAGCGTGAGGTCTGGGGGCTGTAGTGGTGTGAAGATGAGGAAGCCTGGACTCGGAGATAGATACGGAAGGCCTTTAGGATGGCGGGAGTTGGGATTCAAAATCCTGGAGTCATGCCTGTCGCCGCCTTCTCTCTCATCTGCTGTTGGCCGGCCACCTCTTCTTTTGACACCTCTGGAATCTTCCCTGTTTCCTGACCCTGGTCCAGACCCTTAGCCCCTTGAGCTTGAACCTCTGCTCTCCTTCTTGTAGAGATTCTTTTTTTTTTTTTTTTGGTTGCACCGGGTCTTAGTTGCGGCAGGCGGGCTCTTTGGTTGAAGCTTGCAGAGATTCTTTTTTTTTTTTTTTTTGGTTGCACCGGGTCTTAGTTGCGGCAGGCGGGCTCTTTGGTTGAAGCTTGCCAGCTCCTTAGTTGTGGCATGCGAACTCTTAGTTGCGGCATGCATGTGAGATCTAGTTTCCTGACCAGGGATCAAACCCAGGCCCCCTGCGTTGGGAGAGCTAAGTCTTATCCACTGCACCACCAGGGAAGTCCCTTGTGGAGATTCTTTATCCTGATCTGCAAGCTCTCCTCTAGCTGCCTCTTTCCCCTCAGCCTCCAAACGGGCTCAGGCCACCTCCATCCGAAAGGCCACTCCCTTGGCCTTGTCTCTCCATCTCTCTGTCTCCCATCCGTGCTCTGCTTTGTAAATCAGGAGGCTGGACCAAAAGCTTGGTCTCCACGTACACAACTCACATTTACTCTCTGGCTTCCCCTCGCCCCTGCTGAAATTGCTCTGCCAAAGGTCACCAGCAACCACCTGTCGCGGATGTTTTCTGGAGGTTGTGGCTGCCCAGTGTCCCCCTGTCTATTTCAGGGGAACACCCCATTGGGTGATCCACCCTAGACCTCTCCAGCGATCCCACCCATGCCAGCTGCCTCACCCATGGCCTTCTCCATCTCGATTGATGGTAACTCGATCTTTCTAGTTGTTCAGGCCCAAAGCCTGGGATCGGTTCTGGTACCTCTCCCACATCCACTCTGTCAGCAGATCCTGATGCTCTACCTTCACAGTACACGCAGAATGCCATGACTTCCCACCATGCCACCATTATTCTCTCCCCGGGATTCTCGTGGTAGCTTCCTAAGCAGTCTCCCTGCCTCCATCCTCGCCCCTGC
>NW_006791954.1:3493379-3504745 GCF_000442215.2 Lipotes vexillifer | reverse complement strand
ACACAGTGGCCAGAGTGATCCCCTTAAACTGTACCAGGCCACTCCTGGGCTTCATGTCCTCCAGGAGTTCCCACTGTGCTCAGAGGGAAGCCTAAGTCCTTACGGGGCCGACAAGGTCCTAAACGGTCTGTTGCCCCCATGCCTCTGGCCTCATCTCCACTCTTCCTCTAGCTCACGTGCTGAGGCCTCATGGCTACCTTGCTGGTTCCTGTGCACACCAGGCATGTCCTGCCTCCTCAGTTAGGCTTTCTGTGGCCACCTTATGTACACTGCAATCCGCACCCTCCCCCACCACTCCCAATCTTCTTTATACTTTTTCTTTGTCCTTAACCTTCTACATTATTCACATATTTATGTCTGTTGTTGTTGTCAGTCTTTCCCCTCTAATGCCAGTGCCGTGAAGACAAAGATCTTTGTGGATTTTGTTGCTGTATTCAGGGGCCTAGAGCTGTGCCTGGCACATACCAAGCACTCAGTAAATATTTACTGGAGGAACTGAAGGAAGGAATTCTGAGCCTCCGTCTTGGTGCCCTGGGAACTGAGATGTGGGCATGTGATACAGCCTCGCCAGTCTAAGGCCTTCACGCTCTGCTCTGAGGAGCAAGTGACCAGAACAGAGGCTGCTGGCAGGGGCAGGGGGTGGTCCCCTCTTGGTGGCTTTGCTCCTGGTGCCCAGTAGGTGACAAGTCCTGTGTCCGATCCTGCTGAGAGACAGCTCTGCTTTTTGCTTCTCGGGCTCCATCTCTAGGTGATCCCTCCCACTTCTCCGTTTTTGCTAAGAAGCCGAAGTCGGTTTCCCAGACCCTTGATTGGTTCATCTGAGAATCACAAAGGCCGGTAGCTCCTCCATCATTGTCCTGTGAAACCTCTCCATGGCATTTGGTCCCCATGACCGCCCTGCATGTCTCGCTCTCTCAAGTTTCTCAGCCGCTTTTGTTGGGGTCCTTTCCCGAGGCAGGGACAGGGGCAGGGGGTCCTCTTCTGGTTCCACATGACTTTCCCTGGAAATGCTTATTCATGCCTGTAGTTTCTCCTTTGGCCCCGTGGGTCTGTGACGGCTCTCCAGTCCCAGCCAGCCTTTCCCAGGTCTCCTCAGACCACTCCCACTTAGATTTAGTTCCTGGTTCATTCGATGTCTCACCATCCCTGGACCCGCCCCTCCTCTTGTAGGTCCCCCCTTAGTCAATAGCCTCCACCTTCTCTCCTGAGACAAAACCCTGAGGGTCCTTCTCAGTTCTTTCTCTTCCTCCTTCTCTGAGTCAGCCACTAAGTCCCAGAAAACCTACCTTGTCTACACCTCTTAAATGGAAAAGTTTCCCTGTTTCCCCTAAACACAGCCCTTTTTCTGCCCTGGGCATCCTTGTAGCCAACCTCGGCAGCTGCCTCCCAACTGACCTCTGAGAACCATCTTCCTTGTCACTGCACCCTCCACATGGTTCCTGGAACCAACCTCTGGACCACACTCCTGCTGGGCATTGAATGTGCAGGTCCCAGGACCCCACCCTCAGGCAGCTCCCTATCCGGGGGGGAGCCCACACTCCCAAGCACCAGAGACAGATAAACTGTAGCTGAGAGAGCAGACAGCCCACACACACCCTGACATCAGTCTCTGGCCCATTTGGACCGAGAGACAGAGACAGAGACAGAGAGAGAGAGAGAAGAGCTCCGCGTTCACACTCACCCTGTAACACTCATGGAAAACAGGCCGTGTCAGAAGGAATGGAAGAGTGTCCTTACTTTGAATGAAACGCCAATGAGGACTATCTTAAGCTAATTATCGAGTCATGCTGGAAGCCAAATATAGACATTGTCATGTTATAAACACCATTTCTCAAGAGAGCGGCTTGGAGACCTCTGGGCAGCTGGGAGTCTGAGCTCCTTAACTTCCCCTCCAACCTGCTCCATCCCCTCCAGCATCCCATCCACAACCTGCAGGAAGTCTCAGCTTCAGCCAGGGCTCCCAGTTCCTCTCTTCCCCACACCCAGCTAGTTATAAGTACCGATGATTCTCCTTCAACCCCTGTCCACGCTCATGGTCACTGCCTTCCTTTAGGTCTTTACTAGCTCTTTGCTGCGAACTTGGGTGAGTGACTGAATGAGCCAGAGCCTCCATTTTCCTAATCTGTAAAATAGCCTTTTTCTTTTAAAAACAGGGAAGGTTTCACTTGTGTCAAGTATGCCAAGCACCTAGCATAGTGTCAGTTCAAGCTGAGCATCCAGGAAATGCTAGTTCCCTATTCCCTTTATGCCTCCTCACCCCTCCCTGTTGCCAAGTCTGATCATGTGATTTCCTTTTCTTGAAAGGGGTCCATAATTCCCTGTCCTACAGGATAGAGTCCAAATGTCTTATCAAGGCCTTTGGCCCTTTGCATTCTGGTTCCTGTCTTCACCACTGTTCAGCCACACTGACCTACTTCATTGATTAAAAACGCAATCATTGGGCTTCCCTGGTGGCGCAGTGGTTGAGAGTCCGCCTGCCGATGCAGGGGACACGGGTTCGTGCCCCGGTCCGGGAAGATCCCACATGCCGCGGAGCGGCTAGGCCCATGAGCCATGGACGCTGAGCCTGCGCGTCCGGAGCCTGTGCTCCGCAACGGGAAGATCCCCCATGCCGCGGAGCGGCTACGCCCGTGAGCCATGGCCGCTGAGCCTGCGCGTCCGGAGCCTGTGCTCCGCAATGGGAGAGGCCCGCGTACGGCAAAAAACAAAAAAACAAACAAACAAAAAAAACCGCAGTCATTCCAAAGTATTGTCCCATAGATTACTTTCTGGCTCTAAAAGAAGAAAATGCAACTTCTCCATAAAGGAATCGGCTGTCCCCAGTGGGATCTACCAATCAGCAGCATTCCATCAGCAAGAGAGGAGCTCAGGCACTGGGGATACCCTGACGTAGTGGCCAAGGGAGGAAACATCATTGCCCAGGAAGTGTTTTTGCCAGTGTAGTCAACCTGAATCCAATGGAGCCTGTACATCTGATTTCCAGTTTACAGGAAATACAGGGTAAATACCACCACGAGGAAGCAATCAGAGAAATCTAGAAGGTGGGACATGATGTCTATAATTTACCTAAAATGCTTTAGCAATTCAACAACTCAATGGCATAAGGGGAAAAAAGATTATTCTAGATTTAAATGAGATGGAAGAGACATAACCAAATGCAATGTGCGGACCTTATTTAGATCCTGGTTGGAACAAACCAAAAAGCATTTTGGGGGGACAATTAAGGAAAATTGAATATGGGCTGGGTATTAGATGATATATGGAATTATTATAATTTTGTAAGGGGTGATTATAATTTGGTACAAAGAAAACTTCCTGAAGTATTTAAGGGTTAAACTGTCATGCAAACTTGAAACCACTTTAAAATATTTCAGCAAAAATGATAAATATAGTAAAATGTTAATAATTACAGCAGACACTATGGAGACCACTATGGAGTTTCCCTAAAAAACTAAAAATAGAGTTACCATATGATTCTGCAGCCCTACTCCTGGGCATATATCTGGAAAAAACAAATTCAAAAAGGTACATGCACCCCGATGTTCACAGCAGCCCTATTTACAATAGCCAAGACATGGAAACAATGTCAGGGTCCATCGACAGATGAATGGATAAAGAAGATGTGTGTGTGTGTGTGTGTGTACACACACACACACACACACACACACACAATGGAATATTACTCAGCCATAAAAAAAGAATGAAATTATGTCACTTGCAGCAGCATGGACCTAGAGATTATCATCCTAAGTGAAGTAAGTCAGACAGAGAAAGACAAATACCATATGATATCACTTACATGTGGAATCTAAAAAAATGATAGAAATGAACTTATTTACAAAACAGAAATAGACTCACAGACATAGAAAACAAACTTATTGTTACAAAAGGAGATAGTGGGAGGAGCAGGGAGAGATAAATTAGGAGTTTGGGGTTAACATATATACAGTACCATATAAAAAATAGGTAAACCACAAGGACCCACTGTATAATACAGGGAACTATACTCAGTATCTTGTAATAACCAGTAATGGAAAAGAATCTGAAAAAAGAATATATGTGTATATATATATATCTGAATCTCTTTGCTGTACACTTGAAACTAACACAACATTGTAAATGAACTATACTGCAACTAAAAAAACTTTAAAATAATTACTAACATAATTACTTATCTAGGTAATGGGTATATGGGAGTTCATTTTATACTATTCCCTACTTCTCTTTAGCTTGAAATATGCATAATAAAAAAGATTTTTTTTAATGTATTTGAGTGCCAGTTATGTGCTAGTCACCGAGCTAAGGCAAAATCTAATGTGGCCCTTGAAACACAGAGTGTGGTATGTTTCAAGGGGAGAGGTGAATAATCAGTTAACTGCACTAACAAACGGACAGTGACAAGAGGATGAGAGTGCTTTGAAGGAAAGATACACAGATCTTGATGGGGGATGATGGTGGAAGCTGACCTGGTCAGTCTGGAGGGGTGGGGAACGGCTTTCTCCCAGGAAGGAATGAATCAGTGGAGCTCTGAATAGAAGCAGGCGTGGGCCAGGCACAGGGGAAGGGAGGTAGGGGAAAAGTGTACGGTCCGAGGAAACAGTATGTTCTAAGGGAGGGAGAAGGGGGAGCTGGATGCTTGGGTGCTAAAGGGGGGCCTGAGTGGCTGAAGGGAGAGAGGACAGCACAGGGGAGGTGGAAGGTGAGGGAACCTGTCCCCCCGCCCGAGGAGAACCTGTGGGAGGTTGTCTGGCTACTGCTGTAACCTACCTGTGAGCCAAATTAATGGTTTCATTCTTCATCCTGAAGGCAATTGGAAGCCACCAAAAGGTTTTGAATAGGGGGTAACACAATCCAGTTTGCAGCTTAGATAGAGGGCATGGCCGGGTTGGCCAGAATGGAGGTGGGGAGTAGAAGACCTGGGATGTAATGACCACGTGACCGACTGAGGCATTGGCTAGGAGGTGCTAAGATGACACCTGGGTTTCTGGCTGTGGAAGGGGGTGGATGGAGGAACCATGCATTGGAACAGTTTTCCCTGAACCTGGAACATGTCTCAGAGGAGGCAGGTCGCTGATGGTTTGAGACAGGTTGCATTTGTGAGGCTTTTGAAATGCCTGAGGTGGAGGCCAAGAGGCCAGATTGTACCTGCGCAGTGGACACAGAAGAGTGTCCAGAGAGAGAAGAGGGAAGTTCTGGACGAGCCTTAAGGAACCCTGATGTTTGTCTGGGCAGAGGAGGGAAGAATGAGCCTGGGCTGCAGACCAAGAGGGAGCAGCTGGTGAGGCAGGAGGACACCAGGAAAGTGCAGTGCGCAGAAAGTGAGGGACTGGAAAGTTCCTAGAAAGAGGAAGTGGCCAATCATGTGGGATACCGCTGAGAGGTCAAGACAGGAGGGCTGATGAGAGCCTGCCAGTTTTGTTGAGATGGAGGCCACTGGAAACACAGCAGGAGCTATTTCAGTGGCAGGTGGAGGTGGAAGCAGATGGAAGTGGGTTGAGGAGGAAGTGGGAAGTGCGAAAAGGAAGACAGTGTGTAGACAGCTCTTGGGGGGAAGTTTGGCTGTGAGGGGGAGGAGACAGGGGTGGGGCTAGAGCCCGTGGGGTCAAGGGAAGATGTGGCTTTTTAATGAGAGAGACACGCGGATGGAGTTGGTAAAGGAAATGATGAGGGATGACTCTCCGAGGGCAGGTGGCACGGGACCAATGCCAGGGCCCTGTCTGCTTCGCAGGAGGGAAAGATGGTGACGGCTGGTATCTGGCAGCACGAGGGCAGGCACTTTCTTGCCTCTGTTCCTTGCCCATACTGTTTCCTCAGCTGGAATTCTTCTCCCATGTCTCCTTTGAGCACTTCTGCCTGTCCTGTAGAGCCTAAGTGGATGATTACTTTCTGTGAAAAGACTTCCCTCTTCTATCGTCGTCCCGCCTCTACCGTTCCAGGGACCATGGTCATCCTTCTATTGTTACTTCTCAGATTAGCCTAGAATGTCCAGCTCTCCCACCAGACCGTGTCCCCTTTGCCTCTGAGTCCCCAGGGTCTGGTCTGAGGCTTGCCACAAGGGAGGTGCTTAGGGAATGTTGGGTGAATAGATAAATGAACTAACTACACAGCTGCAGAGGACGTATAGCAGGAGGAGGGCAAACCCAGAGTAATCCCTGGGGGTGGGGTGGGGTGTGTGGAGCAGGGCTGGAAAAGGGAAGAAACAGGAAAAGGGGACAAGGCTAAGCTACTGCCAAGGACACTTGCGTTTATCAAGGACTTCTATGGACTGTGTGCTAAACATACGGGTTTCTCTTTTAATCCTCACAATATCCCCAGAAGGAATGTTGTCTGCTGGTATATTACCTGGCTTCCCCTAGTTTACTAGAATGTACACTCTTGAGGTGGGGTGGGGTTTGTCTGTCTTGCTCACCACTGTGCCTCCAACGTGACATAGGCACATAGATAAGGCTGCCAGATGAAACATAGGTTGTTCAGTTAAATTTGAATTACAGAGAAGTAATTTTTACGTTGCTTGATTACGTAACACTGTGGGATTGCAGCCAGTAAATTCTAGACTGTGGGAAATCTAGACGACAGTTGGGTATCTTCAATGAATGAATAAGTTGCAAAGAGAAAATAAAAAGAGAAAAAGGAGGAATTTATAGATTAAAAGAGAGTTAAGAAACATATCAATCCCTTGAAACCCTTCCTTGGATCCTAATTCAAATAAGCTAAATAAATTGTAGAGAAAAAAATATTTTAAGATAATTAGAAATTTGAACACTGACTGGCTGTTTGATGAAGTTAAAGGATGACAATTCTGTTTAGGTTTGATAATAGCATTGGGGTTATGTTTATTTTCAAGAGTCCTTATCCTGTAACAATACATATTGAAATAGTTTGGAATGAAATGATATGATACCTGGGATTTGCTTCAAGATAATATAGGGTATGTTCTCTATCTTAATTGTGGTTAGTATGGGTATATTCATTTGTGAAAACTGTACACTTAAAATGTGCATTTTATTGTATGTAAATTGTACCGCAGTAAAGTTGGTTTTTTAAAAATGGGAGTAGGGAAGGAAATGGATGAGAAGGATGAAATGAGATTGGCCATGAGTTAACAAGTTTTGAAGTTGAGTGTTGGGTACATGAAGGTTCGTTACACTTACCTGTTTACTTTTGTATAGGTTTGAAAGTTTCCATAAGAAGCCATCTTTAAATCTTTTTTTTTTTTTTTTGCGTTACGCGGGCCTCTCACTGTTGTGGCCTCTCCCGTTGCGGAGCACAGGCTCTATGCCCAAGGGCTTCACTAGTTGTGGCAGACGGGCTCTAGAACACAGGCTCAGCAGTTGTGGCGCACGGGCCCAGCCGCTCCGCGGCACGTGGGATCCTCCCGGACCGGGGCACGAACCCGCGTCCCCTGCATCGGCAGGCGGGCCCCCAACCACTGCGCCAACAGGGAAGCCCAGAAGTCATCTTTAAAAACTGCATGAAAGAAGATGCCATTTCTATTTTATAGATGAGGAAGCTAACGCAGAGGTTAAGTAACTTGCCCCCAGTCACACCGCTGGTAAAATGAGGAGTCTGGAATATGAAGAGACCCATTTGAGTTCAGAACTTAAGCTGTTAACGTCAGCAAATTTCCAGAGCAAAGTGTGGATGTTGGCTAAGGGATGATACAGCCTTCTTGGTTGACACAGGCTGACTTAGGGAATTCTGGAAGCAAGATGGATAAAAATGGTGGTGGCTGTGGTGTGGCGGGCGAGAAATGGCTTCCCACTTAGATTCATTGTCTCGGGGTAGACCCACGGTTATGAGCATGGACTTGGGACCCAGCTGCCCCTGACACTTGCTGGCAGTGTGAACTTGAGCAAGTCACTTAAAATCTCTGTCCCTCACTTTCCTCATTTTTGGCATGGATATTAATAGACAGTTTGGCAGTCTCTTTAAAAGTTAAACATAAATTTACCCTATGACCTTGCAATCCCACTCTTTGCTATCTATTCAAGAGAAATGAAAACATGTGAACGCAAAGACTTGTATGCCAAAGTTCATAACATTATTATTTATAATAATCAAAAAGTGGAGGGCTTCCCTGGTGGCTCAGTGGTTGAGAGTCCGCCTGCCGATGCAGAGGACGCGGGTTCGTGCCCCGGTCCGGGAAGATCTCACGTGCCGCGGAGCGGCTGCGCCCGTGAGCCATGGCCGCTGAGCCTGCGCATCCGGAGCCTGTGCTCCGCAGCGGGAGAGGCCACAACAGTGAGAGGCCTGCGTACCGCAAAAAAAAAAAAAAAAAAAAAAAAAAAGTGGAAAAAAGCCAAATGTGATTGGATAAACCAAATGGGGTATATCCATGGACGACGGGATACTTGAAATAAAAAGGAACGGACTACTATAATATATGCCACAACACTGATAAACCTCAAAACATTATCTTTTTGTAAAAGAAGTCAGATGCAACAGACCGCATGTGGCCTTTTCATCTCCATGAAATGTCTAGAAAAGGCAGATCTATAGAGACAGAAAGTAGTTTAGTCACGTGGGGGTGGGAACAGGGATTTACTGCAAGTGGGCATGAGGGGTCCTTAGGAAATGTTCTAAGATTGAATTGTGGTGATGGTTGTATAACTCTGTAAATTTACTAAAAATCACTGAGACACTTAAAATGGGTTCTGGATAGTATGTAAATTTTTAAAAATTAAAAGCATCTACCTCATAGGTACCACCTCACACTGGTCAGAATGGCCATCATTAAAAAGTCTACAAATAACAAAAGCTGCAGTGAGTGAGGAGAAAAGGGAACCCTCCTACACTGTTGGTGGGAATGTAAATTGGTGCAGTCACTATGGAAAACAGTATGGAGGCTCCTTAAAAAACTAAAAATAGAGTTGCCATATGATCCAGCAATCCCACTCCTGGGCATATATCCAGAGAAAACTATAATTTGCAAAGATACACGGACCCCAATGTTCACAGCAGCACTGTTTACAATAGCCAGGACATGCAAGCAGCTTAAATGTCCATTGACAGATGAATGGATAAAGAAGATGTGGTATATATACACAATGGAATACTACTCAGCCATAAAAAGAATGAAATAATGCCATTTGCAGCAGCATGGATGGACCTAGAAATCATCATACTAAGTGAAGTAAGTCAGAAAGAGAAAGACAAATACCATATGATATCACTTACATGTGGAATCTAAAATATGACACAAATGAACTTATTTACGAAACAGAAACATACATAGACATAGAAAACAGACTTATGGTAAAAAAGAACGAAGTTGGGTCATTACATAGAGACGTGGATGGACCTAGAGACTGTCATACACAGTGAAGTAAGTCAGAAAGAGAAAAACAAATATCGTATATTAACGCATATATGTGGAATCCAGAAAAACGGTACAGATGAACCGGTTTGCAGGGCAGAAATAGAGACACAGATGCAGAGAACAAACGTATAGACACCAAGCGGGGAAAGCGGGGCGGGGGTGGTGGTGGGGGATGAATTAGGAGATTGAGATTGACATATATACACTAATATGTATAAAATAGATAAACAATAAGAAGCTTCTGTATAAAAAATTAAATTAAATTAAATTAAAAACAGACTTATGGTTACCAAAGGGGAAAGGAGGTAGGGGAGGGATAAATTAGGAGTATGGTATTAGCAGATACAAACCACTATATATAAAATAGATAAGCAACAAGGTCCTACCGTATAACACAGGGAAGTATATTCAATATCCTGTAATAAACCATAACGAAAAAGACTATGAAAAAGAATATGTATATATATGTATAACTGAATCACTTTGCTGTACACCAGAAACTAACACAACATTGTAAATCAGCTTTATTTCAATGAAAAAAAAAGTACCTCAGGATTATTATGGGGATTAAATAACATAAAGTTCTTAGAACAGAGACCGGAATGCTGTCAGTACTATAGAAATGATTATTGGGCTGGACGTCTAGGTCCAGTTCCCTGCTGTGCCTTCTTCTGGGGAAAGTGGGCTGGTCCCCTGTTCCCAAATCCTTGAACACAGGCCTTTGGGTGAGACTCAGATGGGCCACAGAAAGGGAAGCCTAGCTTCCAGGTCTTGAGGGGCCTTTCCTATCCCTTATCCCGGAGGAGTCAGGTGGGACCCGGCATCCAGCCTCGTCCCTATTTTTCTCCTCTGGGGAGGAGGAGAGGTTTCTGCGAAGGGTGCTGCCTCCTCATCCCACAGGCTGAGGATGGGGTCGAGTGTCCTCGAGTGTCCTCTACTGTAGGCAACAGGAATTGCAACAGCTGGGTCATCCCGCTCACATCGTCTCCACCCTCCTGATAACGTTGTGAGGAAGCCACTGTTTTGCCTTTTCAGTGATAGGGATGCTGAGACTCAAGAGTGTGCAAGTGATCTGCCCAGGGTCTCACAGCAGACACCCCTGGTCCAAGTCCTCTGACAGTGGAGGTTCAATGACTCTAGGCCCTTTCAGCTGGAGAGTTACTCACACTAACCCCTACTGTTTGTATAGTGCTTCTGTGCCCACAAAGAGTTTTCACACCTGGGCTGTGTTCTGGGGTGCCTGATTCAGGAAGGGGAAAAAAGGGAAAGTGGAGGTGGAGAGAATTCCTCCTCCAGGGAAGGACTCTCAGTAGTAATAGACCCAATAAAGCCCCTAAACTCAGATTTGTGGGACTGGTGGCTTTTGGGGTGGGAGAAAGAGGAGCCCCTTTCTGCATTGATATATACAATTCATTCATTTATTCATGCCAAAAATTTTTTTGCGTGTTCTCTCCTTGTGTCAACACTGTGCTAGGTACGAGGATACAAATATGAGGATACAAAAATTTGTACGAGGATGCAAATACAAATATGAGAGGATGAAAAGAGTTTTCCAGTCTAGCTTCCCGTATGTGGGGCCCAAGCCCACTCCCCAGGTATCTTAGTTGCGAAGAGTCTGGAGTAGGGTCGGACTGAAAAACATGCCCCCTGCCCCATAACCAAAAGAAATCTGGTACTACTGTCTCAGGGTAAAAGTTTTCAGCACTGTCCACCAGGAGAGACAGCTGTGAAGATCATCATCCTTCCAGAACTTTCCTCCCATCTGTGTGTGTGTGAGTGGTGGGGAAGCAGGGCTCTTGGGACTCAGGAACCCTGGAGTCTAGACCTGGCAGGACCCCAGGACCCCCCTTCATGACAACTTCCCTGAAGACTTCTGCAGAAGATGCTAGGGGGTGAGTGTTTTGAGCAATAGAACGCAACACCCCCTTGTTCCTCAAACCCTAGCCCCACCTTGGGGTCTTTACCTCTGGCCTCTGCAAAAGGGATGTAGGGACGACAGAGCTTCCTGATCCCTTTCCTCCCAAATGTTATGTGATGACGTGTAGGG
>NW_006791954.1:3447560-3493319 GCF_000442215.2 Lipotes vexillifer | reverse complement strand
GTAGGGAAACAATACTTCTGTTGTCATCACCAGGAGGACCAGGATGCAAGCTGCATTATTTGTCCCCTTACAGAAACCCTCTCTTATCCCTGCCTCAGAGTAGGATATTTCTCTCTGTGACCGCCCCCCAACATATGAACACATCCTTACTCCATGTCGTCATATCAATCTCTCTGTATATTTCTGGGGATGGGAAGTCGCTATATTCCAATAACCTGATTTTTATTAAGAGAGAAATATTTCAGGGATTCATTCATTCACTTACAAATATATATTGAGCACTTATTAAGTCTGGGCACTGTTGTAGGCACTGAGGATGCAGAAGTGATTAAAACAAAATTCTCATCAGCTCATTTCCAGACTAACGGGAGAGACAGACAACAACAACAACAAAGAAGAACAGACAACAAAGAACATTCATAGATTTTCATATAATAGCAGGATCTACAGAAACTAAATAAGGGTAAGAGGATGGAACGTGCTGCGGGGACGTGGTCCTCCATTATCAGGATTTTTATTGGAATTCACTTTTTCTTTGCTTTACTCTGCCTGGGGGAGATAAGAGTGAGGGTGTGTGTGTCCCCTCCTTTGGTCTCCTCAACCCATTTTGGCAGTTCAGGCCTCACAGGGCAGAGTCTTGGGATTTGAGGGGGGCTGCAGAGTCAGCCCCTCAGAATTTGTTCGAGGGGCCATTTAGAAGCTAAGTCAGAAATGGAAACAGGTACTGAGAAAGTCTATTTATCGTCTTTCGTGGGTGTAATAATACTCCTCCTCTCCGAATTTATTTACTTTTATCACCTTGCACACACTCACTGAATTCCTAACTATTCATTCAACATTTTTTGAGCCCACTGTGTGCCAGGCACTGTTCTAGGCGACCGAAACAGAGAGGTTGGGAACATTCTCTGCTTGCAGGAGTTCCTGCTGTGCAGTTTCTAAACAACCTCTTTTCATCTTTTCTTTCATCTTCGCCTTTGAGATTCACCTATGTTGATTCACGTTGTCCCGAGAGGGTAGATATGAACATTCCCATTTTCCGGATGCGAAAACCATGACAGCTAAGGAAAAAATGAAGTGCTTTGCGGCGACTGAACACCAGGACGCCACCGCGCCACGTGCAGTGGCGCGTTTCGCCAGTCGCGATCCCACCCGCGCACGCACCCTCCTTTCCTCCCTCCCAGCCGCCGCCGCGCCGGGTCCACGTGTGTGTGTCTGTGTGCGGAATGGGGACGGGGGCGGTGCCGCTGGAGGGGTGGGGTCCGGGCTAACGTCACTGGCAGTGCCGCCCAATCAGTGGCGGACTCGCGGCCCCGGCGCTGGTATTGGGGCAGCGAGGGGGCAGTTCTCTATAACGCGGTCTCCGGGAGCCAGCGGGGAAGAAAGAAGCCGAGCGGGCGGAAGGCGCCCTCCCTGCCGCCTGGGCCCGGGCACCGGGTGCCGGGCCCGGGGTCCTTCCCGCCTCCCGCGGCCGCCGGCCGCTTTGTTTCCCCAGCCTCTGCGCTCTGGGCAACTCAAGAGGGGCTCCCGCCTGGGCTGCACAGGGATCGCGGCGGCAGGAAGGGCGGCAGACCGCGCCGGGACTCGCAGGGACCCAGGAGTCCGGCCGCCAGGAGGGCCGCGTGACGAGATCGAAGAGGGAGCCGGAGCCCCGCGGCCCAGGGGTGCGGGCCGGGGGCGCCCGTGAGCAGAGACCTCCCCGTCGAGGGGGGGCGATGTTCCCCTCGCCCGTGGGCTCTTCGGGCAGCCAGGGCATCCCGCCGCTGGGACCAGGGTCCCTGCAGTGGGCACCCCCCCGGGTGGTTCCATGGAGACTCTGTGCCCCTCTCCCCGCCTCGCAGTGCCGGCGTCCCCGCGAGGGTCGCCCTGCTCCCCCACACCCCGGAAGACGCGTCGGGGGACCCAGGAGTTCTCTCCGTTGTGCCTGCGTGCCCTTGCCTTCTGCGCCCTTGCCAAACCCCGGGCGTCCTCTCTGGGCCTGGGGCCTGGGGAGCTGGCGCCGCGGGCTCCGGTGCTGCTGGGCCCTCATGCCCCGCTGTGCACCGGCGGCTGGGCCCCGGATGGCCTGAAGCACCTCGCGGGACAGGCCTGGCGTTACAGCGATCCCAACTCCCCGGCCAGCCAGGATGCCGACGCCGCTGTGTGCCGGGGCCGCAGCGAGGAGGAAGAGGGCGGAGGCAGTTTCCCGCACTTCGGCGCTCGCTCCGGCGTACCTCCCGGCCGCTGCCCGGCGCCCCGGCGCCCTCGGGAATCTCCGACCAGCTCCGTCTCGGCTCCGCCTAGGCCAGCCCCCGATCTCGACTCCCAGCCTGGCCCCGCCGCCAGCCCGCATCAGGAACCGGGTTCCCGGCCAACGCCGCCACCTGCGGGCCTCTCCTCTGAGCCCGCGGGGCCCGGGACAGCGCCGGAGCCGCCCCCGCCGAGCCATACTGCCGCAGTCGATGGAAACCCCCCGAAGGCCTCCCCCGAGGCAACGGCCGCCAGCCCCTCGACGGCCAGCGAAGCTCCGGCGGCGCCCGGCGATCTCCGCCAGGAACATTTCGATCGTCTGATCCGCCGCTCGAAACTTTGGTGTTACGCGAAGGGCTTCGCCCTCGACACTCCGAGTTTGCGCCGGGGGCCCGAGCGGCCCCCAGCCAAAGGGCCCTCCCGGGGAGCCGCCAAGAAACGCCGGCGGCCGACGCCCCCCCAACGCAGCGCACAGCCCCGCCGTCCTGCACCGACGCTCCCCATCACGAGCACCTTCAGCCTCCTCGACTGCTTCCCCTGCCCCCCGGCCCTGGTGGTGGGGGAGGACGGAGACTTAGGGCCGGCATCCTCGCTTCGTCTCCAGGGAGACTCTAAGCCCCCGCCTGCCCACCCGCTGTGGAGGTGGCAGATTGGGGGTCCCGCTGTCCCTGAGCCCCCCGGCCTCAAATTCTGGGGGATCAACCTGGAGCAGCTCTGAGCGTGAGACCTCTTCTGCCAAAGGGGAAAAGTGGGGGCCACAGCCAAACTGCGGGCTTGAGGACAGAGCCTCATTCCTCACCTTTGCCTGTTCTCTTCAGGTTTTATGGGCTGTGGTCAGAGGGACCTCAGATGACAGTGATCTTCAAGCACCTAACTGGTTGGGGTGACACCCCCTCCCCCTCATCCTCTGGAGGCGAACCAAGGGCTGAAGTCAGGAGAAGGCTTAATCGAAAAAGGCTTAAAGACATAGATTCCAATCCCTCGCCTCTTCCATCTCGGATCTCTGGGGGCAGGGCCTTCACCCCAGGGGGAGCCGAGGAGGATACAGCTCAAAGACAAGGAAAAAAAAAGAGGGAGAGAGACCTTGGTGATGGACAAACCGGTTGTTTCTGTGGGCGAGCCTGGGGATTGGGGTGGGGGTGGGGGCCCTGGTGGGGGTGGGGAGATGATTGGCAGCTCCCGGGGGCATCCCCCACCCGCACCATCCAGTCCTTTAACCCTTCACTCCCCTCGGGCCTTCCCTAGTCTCCAGGCACCACTGCAGCCTTCATGGGGGAAGGAGCAGCTTAGGCAAGGGGGAGATCACCCCCTTCGGTTCTTTTCCTAGGGACCCCCAAGTCAAGTGACCCCTAGTTACTGAGATATTCATTCTCAGCCACCAACCTTTCCCCTTTGTCCAGTCTGGGGGTTCGCCTCTCCAGTATTCCCCGTTTGCTTTCAGATTATAAGGTCTGATGGGTAAAAGAGGACTCCCCCCCATAAGTCAGCCCCCTCCTCCAGTTTACTCCTTATATTTGGAGGCGCAGGGCTGAGGGACCTCCTCCCCTTCAAAATTGCAGACTTTGTCTGGGGAAGGGGCCAGAGACCATCCCAGGGAAAGTAATGGAAGGTGGAAGAAATCAATAAAATCAGACCAAACAAGTTGCCTTTCCAGGTCCTCGCCACCGGTTTAAGGATGGAGGGTGTGGAGGTAGAGGGCAGGCCAGGGTCCATTCTTTGAACACCCAAACTGAGACCCCTTCAAGGCTAGAAGGAAGACAAGCTGCTCTTTGTGGAGGGGGTAAATGAAAGGGCTCTTGGCCTAACCACAAGGTCCAGTGGGTTTTGAAGGGAACTGGGCTGAGGAACCTTTAGCATCCTCCCCCCACCCAACTTCAGGCATTTCGGGAGTTGTCAGGGACCTGATGGATCCGAAAGGGGCAGGGCCAGGGGATTAGTTTTGAGGTCAGAAGTTCTGTTTTCCTGGGGGAGGGGAGTGAGTCAGAGGGGAGTGGAATTGCTTTTTCCTCCACCCAGGTGAGGTCTGGGGAGTTTAGCTCTTAGGGAAATTCCAAGTTTAGGTGTGAGGGGAACCTGGGGGTTGCCGATCTTCCCAACAACTGAGGGACCCAGTGACCCTTCTGCCCACACTAGTGAATATCGCCCCCTTTTCCCCCAAGACGGGACAAGGGAGGAACAATTCCCACATATGATACTGGGGAAGGACTTGTCTCCTTTTCTGTGAAAATGCTTTGTAAAAAGTTGTTAATGTTTGCATAGAGCAGATTCTCGAGAAAAACTGTTTTGGACCACAAAAGTTTTGTTTGTTTTAAAAGCTGTCTCTTTTAATTTTTCTTTTGCTGGGGGTGGGGGTGGGGTGGGTGGGTGTGGGTCGGGCACTGCTCTCTTTCTCCTCAACATCTGGCCTTTATGAACCCTGCTGACCTCCCCTCCCCCTCCAGCTGTGTTGTGGGGAGGAGGGAGGAGGGTGGGGGAGTGCTTTCCATTCCTGTGCTTCAGGGGTATCCATCTTATCTTGCCCCCCAAGAATGGGGAAGGCCAAGGAAGAACGCAAATGTGAGGGGTGGGGAGAGAGGCGCTGTGAAGAGGGGGCGGTGAAGTTTGCAAGGAGAAATTCAGAAAGGCAGACTCCTGCTTTCAAAGAGCTCCTTGCTTTTAGTCAGGTCAGTTTGGGCCCATTCGACCAGCCTGGGCGGGGTGGCGTGAGCTCTGGGCGAAGGAGAGGAGTGGTGGGTCATGAAATACCCTTTTGGGACTCGTCCTTCTCTGAGGAGTGGGAGGGGATGCCTTTCCTTTGGCTTTCCTCCTCTTTCAAGTCAAAGTATTAATCCTCAACCTGGAAGGGGGCTGGGCAGTGAGTTAAAAAACACACCTTTTGGCCAGACCTGGAACTCCTCTCCTTGCTGAATGGTTTAATTTGGAGAATCTTAGGGCTGGAAGCATCCCTAGAATCTTTCTAGTCGTTTTACAGAATAGGGTACCATATTAGTCTCCTAGGGCTGCCACAACAAATTGCCAAAACCTTGGTGGCTTGAAACAATAGAAATTTACTCTTTCACAATTCTAAAGGCTAGAAGTCCGAAATCAAGGTGACTGCAGGGCTGTGCTCCCCCCAGAGGCTCTAGGGGAGAATCCCTCCTCGCCTCGTCCAGCTTCTGGTGGCTCCAGGTGTTTTTTGGGTTGTGGCTGCCTTACTCCAATCTCTGCTTCCATCTGCACGTGGCCTTCCCCTCTTCTGTCTCTTATAAGGACATTTGTCATTGGATTTAGGGCCCACCTGGATAATCCAGGATGATCTCATCATGACAACCTTAATTAAATTACATCTGCAAAGACCCTTTCTCCAAATAAGGTCACATTCACAGGTTCTGGGGGCAGTGGAGTTAGGGCGGGGACTTATCTTTTTGGGTGCCACCATTCAGCTCACTACAGAAACTAAGTCCCAGGATGGAAAAACTTGCTCAGGCTTCCTGGAGGAAGGAAGCATGTACTGTGGTGTGCTGGGTCGGTGTGGGGTACAGACCTTCTTGGGCTGGGACCACAAGCCTCCCTGAGTTGGAGCAGCCTGGGGAAAGGCAGAGTTGGACCCCTTGCTTTCCTCAGGCTGACACAAGGATCCTGGGACTCTCCCTCCTCCTAACACTCACTGAGGCGGGGTGGGGAGAATCTCCCCAGGAGGGTCCCGAGGAAGCTCTCCCTCCCTCCCTGGTTTCCTCCTCTCTCTCTCTCTCTCTCTCTCTCTCTCTCTATCTCGGAGTCCCCTGCCCCTGCTCCCAGATTATCGGTGCATCCTCTTTCCATCCCTCCCCTCCCCCAGCCTTCATGTCCTCTGAGGCTCTACCACTGGCCACTGTGTTTTTGCCTTGACATGGAGGTCGAAGGGTCTTAGCTTCTGTCCGGGTCTCTAAGTTCCCCTCCTGGGTTATCTCAGTTCCTTTAGTCTCAGACGGTCTCTATCTCTCAACAGCTCTGGGACCAGGTGTCTGCCCCGCCTCATCAGGGCCACCTGCACGACCCCGAGAGGGAGAGCCTCCTTAAGTTTTGTTCCCAAGGCACCTTGCCTGCCTCCCCCTAATCCACCTCTGCTCACCATCACCTCCCTCCTCCTGGGTTCCTCAGCTGCCCCACACCCTCTGCCTCTTGCCTTTTAAATCTTTGTGGCTTGACTTCTGCCCCCGACACTGAAGCTGCTCTTTCCAGGGTCACCCATGACAACCCTCAACCACAAATCCAGTGGTTGCCTCCCTGCCTCCCTGACCCCTGAATCACTCCATGACCTGTGACGCTGCTGGACGTGCACCAGGGTCTCCTGGTTTTCCCTCTCCAAAGTTCCCTCTGTCTTCTGTGCCTCCTCAGCCTCCTCTGTCCCTAGGAAGCTTTAAAAAGAGGCAGACTGATGATGTCCAGGTGACATCTACCCTCTGCCCCCATGTCTCCCCACGTGATTTCTTTTGTCTTCTTCCAAGTCTTCAGCTGGCACAGGCATAGGTAAGTGACTCCCAAATCACAGGCATAGGTACCTGCCTCCTCTCCCTCCAGCCCAGCCCCTCTCCTGAGCTTTGGTACCAGGTCTCCTGTGGACGCTGGCAACTCACACTCTCCCTGTTGAAGACCCAGCTCATTGTCTCCACCCCCTGCTCACATCAGTCCCTTCCTGGTCAAGTCCACATTCTGGTTATAGCTCTGCCTTTTTCCTTTTCATATCCCCAAGGCTCGGCACCTTGAATTCTCCCCTGGGTTCTCCCATTTGACCCACTACTACCAATTTCTGAACCTCCCCCTGCTTCTAGCCTCGCCAGTATCTCTTATTGTCTCCAACATGGTGCAACTCCCACAGGTGTGGTCTGGACTCTTGCAGTAGCCACCTAACTAGTTTCTGGATCTCAGATTTTTCTCTGACCTCCTCGGATTAGGTTACCTTCTTACTCAGTGGGTCCCCTGATTCTATTAAATGCAGCCTCCTTGGCCTGTCTTTTGGGGCCCTCTATGACTTGGCCCTAACTCTCCTGTCAGGCTTTCCCTGTTACTTCACTTTGTACACTGTATGGTCCATCACACGGGAACGTCCTTCCTGCCCCAGCCACCCACTCTTTCTCTACCTTCATTCCCCATGTGAGATGCAGTCTCCTCCACGAAGTCTTCTTTGATTCCCCCCAGTTGTATGTGATCTGTGCTACCGCTAGACCCTCTTCGCTCTTATGTCTGGGGGAGGGGTAGTAAAGTGTGGTGGAAGAATATGGGCTTTGGACACCCCCAGTCCTCCTCTCCATGAAGAACCTGGGAAGCTAGTCCGGCTGCCCTAAGGGAATCACCTTTCTGACCTAAGCTTTCATTTCATTGCTTTGGCCTTAACTGAGAGTCATTGACATGAAACGGCCACTTGGAAATCATTCCTGCAATTGTAAAAACTTCCTGCAATTATACTCCAATAAAGATGTTAAAAAAAAAAAAAAAAAGAAGACACTGTTCAGTGCGTCAAGTCCCCCTGTGTATTTTCTTTAAGATAAAAAAGTAGGGTATTGATGATACGGTTACAATTGTTTGTGATTTTTTTCTTGCACCCCTCTGCAGTCATCTTGTATCTCTTGCTTCATTTTATTTAGGTCCTGGATCCATGTCCTGTACACAGCAGGCACCTAACGAATACTTGTCCGATGCAGAGTGCCTATTTTAAAAGGTTTATTTAAAGGACTGCACCCAGCTTGGAGAGTGGAACTTGGCCAGCATGCAGTTACAGAGTTGTCCGCTAGATGCAGCTGTCTGCTAGCACCAGAAGGAGGATGGACGCTGGACGAGGGCGGGTGGGAAAGGCAGAATTCTTACAGGCCATTGAGCACCTTCCAGTGCCGGGGCTTGGGAAGAGGGATGTGTGAGACGTGGTCCCTGCGCACAAGGAACTTAGCCGGCGGCTTTGCATGCATTATTTTGCTTTTATAACAAAAGAAAAGTATTATTAGCTCTGTTTAATAGATGAGGAAATGGAGGCTCAGAGAGGTTAATCAACTTGCCTGAGGTGGCACAGCCAGTGGCAGAGCAAAGTTTAGTTTAACTCTGGACCGTCTGCCTGGGTTTTCCCCTAATAGAGGTTATCATAGCAAACACTTACATGGCTTGGGGCCAGGCACTGTTCTAAGGGCTTTATGTTTAGTCACTCATCTAATCCTTAGAACATGATGAGGTAGGTACTATTATAATCCCCATTTTGCAGATGAGGAAACTGAGGTACAGAGAGGTTAAGTCCACACAGTTACAGAATTGTGCCCTTAGAGTTAGTGCTCTTAATGACCACACTGCTGCCATGTTTCACCACCCCAGTAGCAACAAGTTACAGACTGGGGGTAGCCCCTACCAATATTTGGAGACCACAGAGCTCTGTGCCAGAAACACAAAGACACAGAGCCTGCCCTTGAAGAGCCTTTAGTTGCATGGGCAGTCCCCTCCTTAGGATGTGGGCTTTCCACAGATGTGCTGGGCAACTCCACCTGAGTGGTTTACCCTCTCTGGGCTTCAGTTATCATCACCTAAAATCAGGGGACTTGGTAGCAGGAAGTGGCTCTGAGATACAAGAGGTCTGTTATCCATGATTTGTTGCAAAATTATAGCCCTTAAAAAAATAAAGGGAAAATTATCTGCTTTAAAGCGCACAAAAAATCCAGCTTGATTAACATTTACACATGGACATAGCTGTGTGAGCACCACCCAGGTCTAGGTGAGCAATGTTTGCAGCCCTCTGGGAAGCTTCGCCAGGTCCACTCCCAGTCAATCCCCCGCCACCCCCTGAGATAACCACCACGCTGCCTCTGTCACCACAGATTTATTTTGCCTGTCTTTGACCTTCATAGACATGGAAGGTACTTTTTGGTTCTGGCTTCTTTTGTTCAACCTTATGCATGTTGGCTTCATCATGCTGTTGTGTGTTATTCTTTTCATTGCCGTGTAGTAGGTGTTTCACGGTATGAATATTCTACAGTTGATGTATTCTGTTGATGGATGTTTGGGTCATTTCCAGTTTTTAGCTTTAAGTATCAAGCTGTGAGGCACCGTTTTAAAGGAGTTGGGAGGGGCAGTGAAGAGAGCTAACATTTACTCAGGCATTAACTGTTCTGGACAATGGGCTAAGGGCTAGAGATAAGAAATGGCAAAACCCACATATTTCTCCCTCCAGAGCTCACAGCTTAGGACGGGAAAGAGACAAATGAGCAAGCAGTCACAGGACAGCATGACCAGCGTGGAGATGGAGATCCTTGCGACTGAGGGGACAGTGGAGCAAGTCAGGGAGGACTTCCCAGAGGAGGAGATACGTGAGTGGAGGTTTGAAGTGTAGGGAGGAATCTGTGGCTTGAGTGAGTGGGCCTCCTGAACAGATCATATTGCCTGGAGCACAGGGCGCACGTGACAAGAGATGAAGACAATGGTGAGCAGATCAGTCAGGGTCCTGGCCCTCTCCCAGTGTGTGTGGGACCAGTCATCATCAATAATAATAATCTCACGCAGCTGAGACAAGTGTTGTGAAGGAGACGAGTGTAAGGGGCCGGGGGCTGGGCCAGAAGGGTTCACCCTGGTCAGGGAGAGCAGAAGAGGCTTCTCTGGGGAAATGATCCTTGAGATGAGCTTGGGATGATGGCTACGAGTTAACAACAAGGAGAGGGGAGGAAGAGTGTTCCCGGCAGATGGGACAGTGTGGATAATGGTCCCGGGGCTGGAGAGAGGGAGGCACATCAAAGAACCGAGTGTGGCCGGAGCCCAGTCAGAGGAGAGATTGCACAGAGGCAGGGTGGGGCCAGGTCCTGTATGGTCTCGTAGGCCAAGCTAAGGATCAGGGCCCGTCCTGACAACACTGGAAGACAGAGATGGGTTTTAAGTAAGGCTGTGACAATCAGATTTGTGGCATTTGGAAAGGATCTCTGTGGCATCCGTGTGGACAATGGGGACAAAGGCAGACGTAGGGAGATTGGTGAGGAGTCAGAGTCCAGGCAAGAGGTGATGGTGGCCTGGCTGGGAGGATGGATGCAGTGGGGTGGGGGGATGTAGATGTGGAGTGAAGTGGATGCAGGTACAATTGACCGGATGTAGTGAGGGTTAGATCCGGGGGATAAGGGAGAGGGAGGTGACAAGAGCAAGTCTTGGGACTCTGGCTTTAGACCTGGATAGGCAATGAGACAGGAAACACTGTGCTGGGTGGGAGTAGGGGGAACATCCTGAGCTCAGTTTTGGGCATGTAGAGTCCAAGGTGCCCTTGAGGTGTCCAAGTGGCGATGTCTGATGAGCAGAGAAGCGGGGACGGCCAGAGATGTACTCGTGTGAGTCACCTGGGCATCCTTGGGAATGGAGGTTGGGAGGCTGGATGTGGGGCTCAGGGAAAGACTTAAAAGTGGGAGGAGAAGAGGGCTCGGGATTGGGCCTTGAAGCCCCACGTGTCACTGGAGGATGGTATGAAGTAACGTGGGGCGGGCGGAGGCAGGGAGATGAGTTTGGAGGCTGTGAGCAAAAATGAGGGAATCTGCAAGGAGAAGGGGAGGAGGGGCCTTTATAGCGCAGAATTGCCAGGCCTTGGTGAGGGATGGAGTGTAAGGTGAGGGCAGGGAGGAGTCTAGGTTGAATCCAGCTTTTGGCCCTGGTATCCAGGTGGGTCTGCTGTTCAAGAGGGAGATTTGGGCTGGGGATAGAAATGTTTGGAGTCATCAGCATATGACTGGACAAGAGTGATCAGGGGATGTGTGTCCAGTGGGAAGAGATCCAAGAATAGAACCCTGAGGGACATTAAGTAAGATGAGAGGAAGGGCCGGGAGGTAGGAGAGACGCCATCGAAACTCTGGCGACCCCTGCCGGTCGTCCATCAATGGTCTGCGCTCCAGTGGCTGCCCAGGTGGACTCGCTTCCCAGCTAGCTCCCCGCTGCCAAGTGTGGGCGTGTGATTTCATCCCCACCAGTGGGAGGCCAAGGGGAAGTGGTGTGAGCCCTTCTCCGCCTGGGCTTTAAGACCCTAGGTAAATCCTCTGTACACTCCCTTTCCCCTTCCCGAGGCTGGAGCCCCACAGGGCAGTCCCCTATCTTTGGTCTTGAGTCACCGATAAGCCCTAGGGGGCAGTGCAGCAACACCACGGAGGGAACCTGGGTCTCCGAATGACTGCAGGGGAGTTCCTCATGGACCTGGAATGTAAGAAACTTTACATTCTTTGAATCTCTCTGTTACCGGAGTTTAGCCTAACTAATACAACTTAACTAAGCTAATACAATTTAGCCTAACCCAACTAATGTAACTAATTAGCCTAATGAAAGTTATTAACCTAACTAGTACAACATAAAATTAAAATACAATGACATAGGGCTTCCCTGGTGGCGCAGTGGTTGAGGGTCCGCCTGCCGATGCGGGGGACGCGGGTTCGTGCCCCGGTCCGGGAGGATCCCACGTGCCGCGGAGTGGCTGGGCCCGTGGGTCGTGGCCGCTGGGCCTGCGCGTCCGGAGCCTGTGCTCCGCAGCGGGAGAGGCCACAACGGTGAGAGGTCCGCGTACAGCAAAAAAAAAAAAGAGAGAGAGAGAATAACTTTCCTTTATTCATTCAATAAGTATTTGTTTTCACCTATGTGTGAAGCTGAACTTATCTTCTGAATTTTACATTCCTTTGTTAACTTGCTACCTGCCATCTAATCAAATAATTCTAAATTGACTTAGAAGTGCCCTTAAAGACTATATTGTACAAAATATTTTATAATAAAGCATTTTCTTTAGTAACACATCTCAGAATTAGTTGTCTGACACTCTTTGAACACTTGTGCCCCAGTCGGGGAAACTCCCACATGCCACAGGGCGGCTGGGCTCGTGAGCCATGGCTGCTGAGCCTGTGCATCCGGAGCCTGCGCTCTGCAATGGGAGAGGCCACAACAGTGAGAGGGCGGGAGCTAACACAAAAAAAAAAAAAAAAAAAAGAAAGAAAGAGAAAGTGGGGAACCGTGTTGAATGTTGCACAAGGATCAGATAAAATAGGGGATGAAGAACATCCACCAGCCTTGGCAACTAGGAGGTGACTGGTGACCCTAATGGCCCTTCAAGGGCAGCGGTGGGGGGGGTGGGCAGGGGGATGGACACGTGAACCGGGCGGTAAAGAAGTCGATTCAGCAAGTGCAGGCATCTATTTTGAGGAAGTTGGATGCGAAGGAAAGGAAAGAGTTGGGGAATGATCTAGAAGGGGACTCAGCATCAAGCCCGATTGCAGTGGAGCTGGGGGAGAGGGAGGGGTTGAAGATGCTGGAAAAATGATGAGTGAGGGAGCTAGGCCTCTGGGGGGGGGGGGCGCTGGGACCCAGAGCTAGGTGGACAGGGCGGGAAATGTGCGTTCCCAAACATAAACACACACTCAAGGCACGTTGGCAACTGTGGGAGAGGAGGGAGTACTTTCTAGAGAGCTTCCATTTTCTCTGAGAAACAGGACTCGGTTGAGGGGTACAGGGCGGGACAGGGAAGAGTTGGCTGGAAGATTGAGGAGATCAGAGAAAGTCAAGCTGACAGAGGAATCTGCCAACAATACAGAGGCACTTGCAAACTGGGAATTGGTGGAGGCACCAAACTTCTGGGGTGTGGGGCTTTTTCCAGCTGAGCTTAGCCTCTAGGGCTGGGGTCCAGGAGTGCAGCAGGCACATGGGTGGGCCCAGGGCGGGAGCTCTTCCCACGGCAGGCAGAGGAAGTCCAGGACCACGAGAGTGAGGGTATGACGTGATGGATCCAGGGGTTGGATGGGGACCGAAGTTGAAGGCGGGGTCGGGGCAAGATCTCAGTAGAAAACTGAGAAGTGTGAGAGGGTGAAGGTGTCAGGAGAGCACAGAGCAGCTGCAGTGGAAGCAGGGAAGCAGAAGCCTGGGAGGAGGGGAGGTTGGCCAGTGGAGGCTGCCTACTTTTTGGGTTTTGCCGGGACCCCGAGGCTGCCCAAGATGGCAGCAAGACTTGGGTCAGAAAGGCTTTCTAGGAGTCAAGGGCCAGAGTCTTTGAAATATGAGGGATGTGGGCAGGGCGATCTCCCAGAAAAAGCAGGGCGGACAGTGGCCCGAACCTTCCCTCTGCCCACCGCACAGACATCAGCAGGCCGAATAAACAGTGATCTCTTACATTTATGGCATGGAGCTTGACAATTTACAAAGCCTTTCATTTCCCTACCTGTGCAATTCAGCATTTGTTTTAACAGAGGAACAGCTGAGAGGGATTAAGACTCTAGCGGGGGGCTTCCCTGGTGGCTCAGTGGTTGGGGGTCTGCCTGCCGATGCGGGGCACGTGGGTTCGTGCCCCGGTCCGGGAGGATCCCACATGCCATGGAGCGGCTGGGCCCATGAGCCATGGCCGCTGAGCCTGTGCATCCGGAGCCTGTGCTCCGCAACGGGAGAGGCCGCAGCAGTGAGAGGCCCGCGTACTGCAAAAAAAAAAAAAGATTCTAGCGGCCCCACAGTGGGGTTGCCTTACCCACTTCCTGTCACAGCCACAGACGGAGGTCACAGGACCTTGTTTGTTGCCATGAAAACAGATGTGGAGTGTCCCCCACCTTTGGTCCCTCCCATGGAGGTATAGGGTCCTGTCACAGGGAAATAATTCACCTACAGTTCTGAAAGGTGGACACCCTGGAGAGAGGAGGGGAGACTGAGGATACATTCCTGGGTTGGGGGTGACCCCGATCCCGTGGCTGAGGCAGCCATGAGCCTCCTTGATGTTGCTTTGGCCTAGAGGACCTGGCAGCAGGAGCTGGGGACAGTGGGGTGCCCCTGTGGGGAATTGTCTATGGCTTATGAGGGCCCGTATGTCTGTCCACATGTGTCCATTGGTCCTGTGTGTGTGCTTGTGACTGGGTCCCTGACAGGTTCCGGAGTTGGGGAGGTATCTATGGGCCTGCGTGTGTGTGCGCGTGAGTCTGAGCGTATTTGGGAACGAGCGCCGAAGTCCCTGTGTCAGGCTATCCTGAGTGCGTGGAGCGTGAGTCTCTGGGCCATGCATCACTCTGCATCTAGGAGCGTGTAAGGACGTGTCCCCTCTGCATCGAGGCAGAAACGAGGTCAGCATGAGGCGGGGGTGGAGCTAGGGATTGATTCTCCAGCAGTGACAGGCTGAGCCGGGAAAGGGGGCGGGGTGGAGGAGGGGGAGAGGGCAGGGAAAGATGCCCTTGGACCTGGGAGCCCCCTAGCCTCTTCAGAGCACCTGCCCTTGAGGGAGGGGGCCAAAGAAGGGAGTGGGAGATGTGGAGAACCTTATCACCCAGGGACCAGGAATGGGGGTGGGGAGGCAGGCAGAGGGGCGGAGATGTTCTCTGTCTCTTGGCCTGGGGCTTGTGGGATGGGGGCCCAGATGTTGCCTGGAGTAGCCAGCTGTCTGGGGCTTTGGTTAAGAAAAATGTCTCTAAAACCTTGTTAAAAGGGCTGGCGTTCCTCCTGCCTGATACCACCAGATCAGCTGTAGCAAGATCCCATAGCAACACCCCTCCGTCCATCCCGTCCTCCTCTATCTCCACCTGGGCATAAAGAGAAGGTGCAGGTGGACCCCCGAGCAGCCCTTCACCTGGGTGGGGAAGAGTGTTGAGGGATGTGTGATCAGGTCGGAGAGTGAGGGTTAGATTTGGTTAAGAAAAAGATGGAGGGCATCTGTCTCCAGATACGGTTGGGGCGTCTTTGGGGACCTGCATTTTTTCCCCTGGGGAAGGACACAAAGGTGTCAGGGCACCCTGCCCGGGGGCCTGGCTGCATGGGAAGCGTCTCTTATCCCAGGGAGTGAGAATCCTTACTCCTCTGGGACCTGAGTTCCCCCCAACCAGGGAGATGTTCTTTTGTCTGCTCCCCTAGTGCTAGTCACTCCTTGATCTGGGATCCCTAAGCCCTAAGCCCATAACCCACACGTCCTCTTTTATAATGGGACCAGGGAGTCTGAATGCCAGGGTCCTGGAGAGGGCAGTGGGCCCTTCCCTATGCCAGGCCTTTCTAGCGAGGATGTGCCCCCGTGTCAGGGCCCCGTGCCTGCCCTGCCTCCAGCTTCCCACTTCCTCTTCCAGTTGAGCTGTTGCTGCAGCAGCAGCACCTTCTCTCCAACGCCTTCCAACCCGGGGCCCAGCCAAGTACCACCCAGCCCACAGCAAGCAGGCTCACAGCAGCCCCAGAGCTGGCACACTCCTTGACTCCTGCCCCTCCCCTCTGCTGCCTCCTTCGGCATCCTGGAGAGGCTGTGGAGAGCCCCCTGCTCTGTCTGGGGCCCCCACTGCAGCCCTCTTTAGCTCAGGGGCTTTGTTTCCAGGGCCACATCAGCCCAAGCCCTTGTGAGCTCCATGTCACCCTGGGTACCAATGTGGCATCACCTTAGTCCTTTATGGTTCCAAGTCAATGCAGACCCCTGTGGCTACTATGGATTCCATCTCACTCTGGGCCAAAGCAGGCTCCACTTCAGTCGAATTTCTCGTGGGTGCCATGATACTCTGGAGCAATGCGGGCCCTTTATTAGTTAGTTTAAGGCCTCCTGGGCTCCATGTCAACTCCAGGCCCTGTGGGCGCCTTAGTGTGGGCTGCTGTGGGCTCCCTGACATTCTGGGCTGGGAGTTCCATGTCAGCTTGGGCCCAGGCAGGTGTCGTATGGTTCTCATTCCTGTATGGTGATCCGCTGGACACCATGGATAGACACCCTCCTCTTCAGTACCCTGGACCCCTCAGGACTCCTGTGGGTTCTTTGTCCCATCTGAGCCAAAGTGAGCTCCAGGTTCTAATTCCTCGTAGATCATGGCTGCTCATTTGGGGTCAGTGGACAAATTGCACTGGCATCACCGAGACGTGTTGGAAATGCAAAATCTCAGGCCCCACCCAGACCTTCTGAATCAGAACCTGCATTGTTAACAAGACCTTTGATGCATGTGCACGTTAAAGTTTGAGCAGCACCATTGTCAAGTTCATGTCAATCTGGATCAAGGTGGAACCACATTGACCCAATGCTATATGAGCTCCACGACACCCCGGGCCAGTGTGGGTGCCATATTAAAGAAGGCCCAATGCCACATGGAAGTTGAGGTGTTCTCCCTGTGACCCCCCAGGCTTCTGCCTCCTCTGTCTCTCACCTTTCCTTACTTCCTCCCTGAGACCTTGCCTCTAACCAACTTCCTTCTCCAAAACCAAATACTCATTCCCCGGCCCTGAGTCTCTGGCCCCCTCTGCACAGAATCCAAGCACAAAGGGCTTTTGTCATCCTCCACTCTGGGCTGGGCTTTGGGGATCCTCCCTCCTGACCCTCCCTCCCCACCAGCCTCCTACCAACCTCAGGCCACCCGAGCTGGAGGCCGCTGCTGTAGTTTTCCATCCCTGCTGTTCTCTGCCTTATACACACGTTGCACAGATAGATCCAAAGTCTATATCTATATATACTTCTCACCCCCCCACCCCCGGACGGCGTGCGTCTCCTTTGCCAGGCTGTGGTCGTGCAGTCTGTCGCTCGTTAAGGCACTGTCTCAGATTTGCATGTTTAATATTTTATCCAGGAAGCGCTCCTGGCTGGGGCCCTGGGAGCTGGTGTGAAGCCGACAGAATGTCAGGCCCCGGAATGGTTGCTCACGGGTGGTGGCGGTGGGACGAATGTCTGGGGGACAGGAGAATGGTGACGCCAGTTCCTGGCTGCTGGTCTAGACGTCAGTATCAGGGTGGGGGTGGGGAGAACACATCAGAGTTCCGCAGCCCCAGCCTGCACAGAGAGCCCCCCTTCTTGGGGCACAGCCATTGACCTCTGATGTGAGCTTGATTTTTAGGTTCAGCAACTCCTCCAGGTCTCAGTCAATATCAGTGCCTGGGGATTTTCCAGTGGGGAGAAGCCCTTTGGCTCCGTGGTTAAGTGGCGAGGAGCTCATCCTCTTATCTTGTTTCCCCGGTACCCAGGGCAAGCCATGGAGGAGGACAGAGTGGGAGGGAGGAGGTGGGCAGGAGAACAGCCGGTGCTGTGTGACCTTGGGGTGCCATTGAGCTGGCTGGTGTCTGTGAGTGACGGGGAAGAGTCAGCATCTTCCTTACCACTCTGGCATGTTGGAGATCTGAGTTAGCGGCAAGCAGTCAGAATATTGACAGCAATCCCTTCTGTTCCCAGATATTCGTAAAGAACTTAGTGGGCAGGAGGGGGAGAGGAGGGAGAAAGACGAGGCTCTGGCCCTGGGGCAGATGGAAAAATCTGAAGATGGAAGGGGGGAGGGGAGAGCAGACAGACACAGGCCTTTCATTCTGACCCTTGCCAGGCATGAAATGCCTGATTGTGCCTGTGTCCTGAGGGTTCAGTGGGGCCTGGAGGTCAGGAGGTAGGGGGGAGGGGAGGGAGAGGCTGCTCCATCCCCTAAGCCCCTCGGGAACAAGATCCCCACACATTCTGCCACAGTCTGGCGAGGCTCTGATAGAAAGGGCTTCTTAGAGAAGGGAGGATGGGGCATGGCCCCAGACCCTGCTCCCATACCCCTTGCCAAGTTTCAGGGCCTGGAGGTTTATCTGTGCAGGACTCAGCCCTGGTTGGGGGCAGGGGCCAGGAAGGAGTGTGTGTGTGTGTGCGTGTGTGTGTGTGTGTGTGTGTGTGTGTGTGCATGCGATTATCCCTCAGCCTGCAACTGGGACACCCCACTGCCCCAGAGCTGGCTGCTCCTCTCCCAGGACTGCACTGGAAAGTTCTTCCTGGTGTCTTGCCTCAGTTCTTTCTGCCTCCACTTCTGTGTGATTACTCTCTGTTTTGCTCCCTGGGGGCGGGTAGGGGATTAGAGCCCTCATTTCCTGGGGTTTGTGCTGCCTCCTCCACCCAGGAAGAGGCATCCTGACCTGATATGGAAGCCTGGAGACCTGGTCTGCCTGTCTGGTCCATTCTGCCCACATATATAGAGGGCTTGGCCGCTATGTAAAGTGATCCCCTCCTATCGGCATCCCCACCATCCACCCACTAATAAGAAGCTGGAAAGGAAGCTTAAAGGACCTCCAAACAACCACGATGGACACCACCAAGCTGCACACCAAAGCAGAGACATTTTGCATGTTAGGCAGCCCTCTGCTCTCACAATACCCCCCATCTAGGTCAGCAGTTTGCAAACGCTTTTTACCCCTGGGACTTTTGGTCCAAAGGATATCATGCAGAAGCAGAAAGAAAGAAAACTGAGAAAAGTCCAGCTGCTGTGGTGGAAGCCAGGGGTGGAGGGCCAGGGAGACCTGCTGCTCTGCTCCTTGGAAACCTTTCCAATCCCTCCCGCCATCCCCTAGGGGCTTCTGAGAGGCCCTGCAGGGATCCCAGTTAGAAAAACACTGATCTGCAAAATCTAGTTTCTTAACTCCTGGAAGCTGCCAATCAAAGGGAATGGGGGCCGGCAGAGTTAGGAGTGTAAGTGACAGTCCCACAGGTGACAACTTGATGACAAGGGAAGGAGAGGTAGAATGATGCTAAAAAGCAGACATGCAAGCCCGAAGGGTTCAAGGCTGGGGCCATTTAGTTTGGGGGTGACCTTAATTACTCCTCAAGAATCTCCAGGGGCTGGACTCATGCTCAGAGTGGGGACCTGGGGCATCAAGGGAAGGTTAGGCTTGGTGGAAAGGAATTAGATGAGAGATTTCTGCCCTCACCATGGTTAAAATACAAAAATATGGAACAACGTGGGTCCTTGAAGATGAACCCTGAGCTTACTGAATATGTTGACTCATTCAAAGACCTCATAGCAGTGGTTCTCAGCTGGGGTGATCTTGGTCCCCCCAATCCCAGGGAACATTTGGCAATGTCTGGGGACATTTTTGGTTGTCACGACTGGGGAGAGGGTGCTACTGGCATCTAAAGGATAGAGAGAGACCAGGGATGCTGCTAAACATCCTATAATGCACAGGACAGTCCCCCTCGATAAAGAATTGCCCAGGGACTTCCCTGGTGGTCCAGGGGTTAGGACTCGGCGCTTCCACTGCAGGGGGGATGGGTTCGATCCCTGGTCAGGGAACTGAGATTCCCCCATGCCACGCGTCACGGCCAAACTTTAAAAAAAAATTTTAAAAATATAAATAAAAATCACTTAAAAATAATTGCCCAGTACAATACATCAATTGTGCTGAGGGTGAGGAACCTTGGTCTAGACTCTAGATGATACCAGAGTCTTTACTGTATCTATTTATTCCCCCCACCAGAATGTGTTCCCAGAAGTTGGAAATAATGAGCCTTCTACTTGTCTACTGCATCTGCCTCTGGACTTTATGCAGAGTAGGTGCTTTACAAGTATTTGTTAGGTGAATGCGTGAATAAATGACTTACCTGGGCATGGTAGGCAGCCCTCTTCTTTCAGTCCAGAGCCCAGTTTGCCTTGGGGGAGTCATGTGCTACCTCTTCAGTTTAGTTAATAGATCCTGCAAGGGATCTTGACCCTGGGCAACCCTGGGAGAAAGCTGGGGAGGGCTCGCTCAAAAGTGCCTGAGCTGTTGACTCAAAAAGAACAGATGCTCATTTGCAATGCAATTTACATATCACTTGCATATTGCTTTGAATATAATTTGCATGCTGCTCCTTTAAAGTCAAAAGGCACAGATCTCCTGCCTGGTCCTGCCTTGCCCACCTCTGTCCCCTCACTGTTTCTTTGCTCACTTTCTGGGGAACATCCACCTGTTGGGCCCACATTTGCTTCCCCAGGGCCTGGCACAAAAAACTTAAGAGACCCATTCATGGTGAGATGCAAAAAAAAAAAAAAAACCCAAAATAGCAGACCCCTTGCATTTTGCCCATTTCCTGTGGTCAAGATTCTGGCCTTTGGTGTCCCACATGCTTGAGTTTCAACTCGGCCTCTGCTACTCCACAAACTGTATGATCCTGAGCGAGTTATTTAATCTCTCTGCCCCTCAGTTCCCTCATCTGTGAAATGGAAGTAATGATGGATCTACTGTGATGATTCAATAAGAAAATCTGTTAAAGTGCCAGGCATCTGGTAGGCACTCAAGAAATGGTAACTGTTGTGCTTACTATTAAGCCTCGTTTCCTTGAAGCAGCTGTCACCAGGAGGAGCTGCTTTTCTGAACTTCTTGCTCTGCTGCTCATCCCTTAGCTGATCTCTTTTTTCCTTCTTGAAATTCTCTCTGCTCTTGGCTTTGAGTTGCCACTGTCTTCTGGATTTCCTCCCATCTTGCTGGCTACTCCTTCTTAGTCTGATTCCTTCTCCTCTGTCTACCTCTAATGTTTGGAGACTCCCAGGGCTTGGTCCCAGGACCCCTCACCTTTTCTTCCAGGGTGTCCATGACTTTAACCACTGGCTCCACTCCAGGGACTCTCAGTTATTTCTCCAGCCTGGAGACTTATAATCCACACCTACCTGCTATCTCCACTTGATGTCTAAAAGGCATCTTAAAATCAACGTTGTGATTTCTAATCCCTTTCCTCTCCCAGGCGTCCCTACTTAGTAAAATGGTACTGTCATCTATCCAGTTGCTCAAGCCCCAAAACTCAATATGTCTTTGCTCCCTCTCTCCTTCACCCCCTGTTTTAGTTATCTCTTGCTATGGAACACATTATTCCCCAAATTTAGTGGCTTAAAGTGATAAGCATTTACTATCTCACATAATACATACTTCTTTGGGTCAGGAATCTGGAAGTGGCTTAGCTGGGCTCAGGGTCTCATGAGGTTGCAGTCAAGATGTCAGTGAAGATGTAGTCATTTAAAAGGCTTGCTTGGGCTGGAGGATCTACTTCCAAGGGGACTCACTCACATGCCTGTTAAGTTAGTGCTGATGGTTGGCAGGAAGCCTGCATTCCTTGCCAAGTGGCATCAGAGAGCTGCTTGAGTGTCGTCATAATATGGCAGCTGACTTTCCCAGAATGAGTGATCTAAGAGATAGCAAGAGAAAGCCGTAGTCCCTTTTCTGATTTTGTCTTGAAAGTCTCACACTGTTACTTCTGCCATGTTCTATTCATTAGGTAGGAGTCACTAAGTCCAGCCCACGCTTTCAAGGTGAGGAGAATTAAGTTCCATCTCTTGAAGGGAGGCATATCAAAGAGTGTGTGGGCATATTTTAAAACCACTACCTAGGGACTTCCCTGGTGGCGCAGTGGTTAAGAATCCGCCTGCCAATGTGGATTTGCTCTCTGGTCTGGGAAGATGCCACATGCCATGGGGCAGCTAAGCCTGTGGGCCACAACTATGGAGCCTGCGCTCTAGAGCCCATGAACCACAACTATTGATCCCGTGTGCCCAGAGACAGTGCTCTGCAACAAGAGAAGCCACCGCAATGAGAAGCCCGCTACTGCAACGAAGAGTAGCCCCCGCTGGCAGCAACTGGAGAAAAGCTTGCACGCAGCAACGAAGAGCCAATGCAGCCAAAAAAACCCCCAACAAACAAAGAAATAAGTAAATTGGGACTTCCCTGGTGGTTCAGTGGTTAAGACTCTGTGCTCCCAATGCAAGGGGCCTGGGTTCGATCCCTGGTCAGGGAGCTAGATTCCACATGCATGCTGCAACTAAGAGTTTGCATGCTACAACTAAGGAGCCTGCCTGCTGCAACTAAGACCTGGCACAACGAATGAAAGAAAGAAAGAAAGAGAGAGAAAGAGAGAGAGAGAGAGAGAAAGAGAGAGAGAGAGAAAGAAAGAGAGAAAGAAAGAAAGAAAGAGAGAAAAGAAAGAGAGAGAGAAAGAAAGAGAGAAAGAGAGAGAGAGTTCTGAACATCTGCTTTAGTCCAAGATGGAGTAACAGGGAGTGGATTTACTCTCCCATCTGAAACAACTAAAAAGTCAGACAAAATATATGAAACAATGAGGTTCAGACATTAGAAATCAGGTAGCACAGGACAATGATCCCTGAGAGAAGAGAAGCAAAGCTATAAGCTCTACAGTTGTCCCAGCCTACTACCTGGAGTGAGTTTCCAGGCCACAGCACAAGTAGGGGTAACTCAGGCAGAACCTGGTGATCTACCTGAGTTTTAGTAAATTTATACAGTTGTGCACCCAAGATGGTACATTTAAACTCAACCATGTCAATAATTGCAGTCAATATACCTGGTCTAGACAATCTAATTAAAAGGCAGATAAAAAAGAAAGACCCAACTACACGCTGTCTTTAGGAAGCCCACCTAAAAATAAAAACAAGTAGGTAAAAAGTAAAAAGCTATACCATGCTAACACTAATCAAAAGAATGCTGGAGTGGCTATATTAATATAAGATATATCATGTTAATACTAATCAAAAGGGCTATATTAACATCAGACAAAATTGATTTCACAGCAAAGATTATCACAAAGGATAAAGAGGGCCATTTTATAATGATAATAGAGTAATTTCCACAAGAGAACATAGATCTTTTTTTTTTTTACTTAAAAAAATTTTTTTAGGGCTTCCCTGGTGGCGCAGTGGTTGAGAGTCCACCTGCGGATGCAGGGGACACGGGTTCGTGCCCCGGTCCAGGAAGATTCCACATCCCGCGGAGCGGCTGGGCCCGTGAGCCGTGGCCGCTGCGCTGCAACTAGAGAAAGCCAGCACGCAGCAACAAAGAACCAACACAGCCAAAAATAAATAAATTAACAAAAAAAAAAAAAAAAAAAAGCATAAACTGGCACCTGAGAGATGTTATTGCTGTAACTCAGGCAGGGTGGCCCATTGGGACAGAAGGGCAGAGAGGGGGCCAGGTATGTATTCAAATATAATAAATCCAAAACAGATTTGCATTAGCTTTTGCAGACTATTTCTGTTAAAAGAATGGCTTTGCTGGCTAGTTATTTTCAGCACATGTCAAGTAACGATTTAGCAGGCATGTGATTTAAAGCTATAGGTAAGTAATCTATTTATTCCCGAATCTTATTTCCTCCAATTTGATTTTATGATATTCTGTTGGCTTTAATAAGCCTCATATCTGACAGTTGTAATCAGGTGGAAATGTAAGTAATTTAATCCATTTTGCTGTCTTCTAAGTTGCTCTGAGGTAAACGTCACCTATTAAAACCTGGTAGACAAGGGTTTAGTCAGTTATGAAACATATATTGGCAATGTCTTCTGTCATTTTTGTCCTTGATCCCAGGAAATTCTAGTAAAAATTTTAAAAAAGGGGGCTTCCCTGGTGTCGCAGTGACTGAGAGTCCACCTGCCGATGCAGGGGACGCGGGTTCGTGTCCTGGTCCGGGAAGATCCCACATGCCACAGGGCGGCTGGGCCTGTGAGCCATGGCCGCTGAGCCTGTGCGTCCGGAGCCTGTGCTCCGCAACGGGAGAGGCCGCAGCAGTGAGAAGCCTGCGTACCGCAAAAAAAAAAGAAAAAAATTTTTTTTATTTAACTATAGTTGATGTACAATATTGTGTTAGTTTCAGGTGTTCAGCTTCAGATTCTTTTCCAAAATAGGTTATTATAAGATATTGAATATAGTTCCATGTGCTATACAGTAAATCCTTATTGTTTATTTTATTTATAGTGGTGTGTATCTATTAATCCTATACTTCTAATTTATCCCTCCCCCTCCCCTTTCCACTTTGGTAACCATAAGTTTGTTTTCTATGTCTGTGAGTCTGTTTCTGTTATATAAATAAGATGATTTGTATTATTTTTTCAGATTCCACATATAAATATCATACAATATTTGTTTCTCTGTCTGACTTATTTCGCTTAGTATGATAATCTCTAGGTCCATCCATTTTGCTACAAATGGCAATATTTTATTCTTTTTTATGGCTGGGTAATATTCCACTGTATATGTACATATACCACAACTTTTTTATCCATTCATCTATTGATGGACATTTAGGTTGCTTCCATGTCTTAGTTGTTGTAAATAGTGCTGCCATGAACATTGGTGTATCTTTTTTTTTTTTAATTTGTTTATTTAGGTTGCACTGGGTCTTAGCTGTGGCATGCAGGATCTTTAGTTGTGGCATGTAGGATATTTTAGTTGCAGCATGTGGACTCTTAGTTGCAGCATGCATGCAGGATCTAGTTTCCCAACCAGGGATGGAACCTGGGCCCCCTGCACTGGGAGAGTGGAGTCTTACCCACTGGACCACCACGGAAGTCCCAGTGTATCTGTTCAAATTAGAGTTTTCATCTTCTCTGGATATATGCCCAGGAGTGACATTGCCAGATAATATGGTAACTCTATTTTTAGTTTTTTTTAAGGAACCTCCATACTGCTTTCCATAGTGGCTGCACCAGTTTACATTCCCACCAACAGTTTAGAGGGGGTTCCCTTCTTTCCACACCCTCTCCAGCATTTACTATTTGTAGACTTTTTGATGATGGCCATTCTGACTGGTGTGAGGTGATGCCTCATCGTAGTTTTGATTTGCATTTCTCTAATAACTAGCGATGTGGAGTTTTTCATGTGCCTATTGGCCATCTGTATGTCTTCTTTGGAGAAATGTCTATTTAGGTCTTCTGAAGAAAACGTAATTCTAAAGGGTCTATTCACAAAGCTTCAAAACACATAAAGCAAATACTGATAGAAATATAGTCACAAGTGTAGTCAGAGATTTTAACACTCCTCTCAACAAGTGATGAAACAGAAAATCAGTAAGAATATAGAAGGTTTGACCAATACTATTAACTAATTTGACCTATATACATAACACATATTTATATTATATATATTTCTTCTATGTACACTTATATTATTGGTGAAAAATAATTATTTCTTCCTTTCTTTTTTAAAAAAATATTTATTGAGTACATACGGTGTACTGCTGTAAAGTGAATGGTGGTTTTTTTAAAATTTATTTATTTAATTTATTTTATTTTTGGCTGCACTGGATCTTTGTTGCTGCACCCGGGCTTTTCTCTAGTTGCGGCGAGCGGGGGCTACTCTTTGCTGCGGTGCACTGGCTTCTCATTGCGGTGGCTTCTCTTGTTGCAGAGCGCAGGCTCTAGAGCGCAGGCTGAGTAGTTGTGGCACACGGACTTAGTTGTTTCGTGGCATGTGGGATCTTCCCAGATTAGGGCTCAAACCTGTGTCCCCTGCATTGGCAGGCAGATTCTTAACCACTGTGCCACCAGGGAAGCCCATTTCTTCCTTTCTAATCCTTGTACTTGTTATATAATGTTCTTGCTTTATTACATTGACTAGACTTTCTAGTACAATGTTAAGTAGTGGTGATAGAGACCTTCTTGTCTTGTTTTCTGTCTCAGAGGAGGGCTTTCGATAGTTTGGCATTTACCAGATTAAAGAAATTTTCTTCTCTTCTTACTTTGCTAAGAGTTTTCTTTTTAAAAAAGCATGAATTGGTGTCAAATTTTTTCAAGTTCTTCTGAATCTGTTGAGATAATCATATGGGTTTTGTACTTTATTCTGGTAAAGAGATGAATAACTATTTGATTTTCTAATGTTAAATAAATCTTGCTCTCCTGGAATAAACCAATTTGGTAGTTATGAATTATTCTTTTTTTTTTTAACCAATTTATTATTTATTTATTTGTCTGCATCGGTCTTAGTTGCAGCACAGGGGATCTTCACTGCGGCACGCAGGTTTCTCTCTAGTTGCAGTGCGTGGGTTCTCTAGTTGTGGCACGCAGGCTCTAGAGTGCATGGACTTAGTTGCCCGCGGCATGTGGGATCTTAGTTCCCTGACCAGGGATCGAACCCGCATCCCCTGCATTGGAAGGTGGATTCTTAACCACTGGACCACCAGGGAAGTCCCTGTATTATTACTTTTATATATTATTGTATAGGATATGCTAATATTTCATTTAAATTTTTTCCATTTCTATTCAAGAGAGAGACTTTTAATTTTCTTTTCTTTGTAATATCCTTATTTTTTTAACATCTTTATTGGAGTATGATTTCTTTACAATGGTGTGTTAGTTTCTGCTTTATAACAAAGTGAATCAGCTATACATATATATATCCCCATATCTCCTCCTTCTTGTGTCTCCCTCCCTCCCTCCCTATCCCACCCCTCGAGGTGGTCATAAAGCACCGAGCTGATCTCCCTGCGCTATGTGGCTGCTTCCCACTAGCTATCAGTTTTACATTTGGTAGTGTATATATGTCCATGCCACTCTTTCACTTCGTCCCAGCTTATCCTTCCCCCTCCCCATGTCCTCAAGTCCATTCTCTATGTCTGCATCTTTATTCCTGTCTTTCCCCTAGGTTCTTCAGAGCCAATTTTTTTTTTTTTTAGATTCCATATATATGTGTTAGCGTATGGTATTTGTTTTTCTCTTTCTGACTTACTTCACTCTGTATGACAGACTCTAGGTCCATCCACCTCACTACAAATGATTCAATTTCGTTTCTTTTTATGTGCATAATATTCCATTGTATATATGTGCCACATCTTTTTTATCCACTCATCTGTTGATGGACACTTAGGTTGCTTCCATGTCCTAGCTATTGTAAATAGAGCTGCAATGAACATTGTGGTACATGACTCTTTTTGAATTATGGTTTTCTCAGGGTATATGCCCAGTAGTGGGATTGCTGAGTTGTATGGTAGTTCTATTTTTAGATTTTAAGGAATCTCCATACTGTTATCCATAGTAGCTGTATCAATTTACATTCCCACCAGCAGTGCAAGAGGGTTCCCTTTTCTCCACACCTTCTCCAGCATTTATTGTTTGTAGACTTTTTGCTGATGGCCATTCTGACTGGTGTGAGGTGATACCTCATTGTAGTTTTGATTTGCATTTCTCTAATGATCAGTGATGTTGAGAATCCTTTCATGTGTTTGTTGGCAATCTGTATATCTTCTTTGGAGAAATGTCTAGGTCTTCTGCCCATTTTTGGATTTAGTTATTTGTTTTTTTGATATTGAGCTGCATGAGCTTCTTGTAAATTTTGGAGATTAATCCTTTGTCAGTTGCTTCATTTGCAAATATATTCTCCCATTCTGAGGGTTGTCTTTTTGTCTTGTTTATGGTTTCCTTTGCTGTGCAGAAGATTTTAAGTTTCACAAAGTCCCATTTGTTTACTTTTGTTTTTATTTCCATTTCTCTAGGAGGTTGGTCAAAAAGGATCTTGCTGTGATTTATGTCATAGTGTTCTGCCTATGTTTTCCTCTAAGAGCTTTATAAAAGTGTCTGGTCTTACATTTAGGTCTTTAATCCATTTTGAGTTTATTTTTGTGTATGGTGTTAAGGAGTGTTCTAATTTCATTCTTTTACATGTAGCTGTCCAGTTTTCCCAGTAGCATTTATTTAAAAGGCTGTCTTTTCTCCATTGTATATTCTTGCCTCCTTTATCAAAAATAAGGTGACTATATGTGCGTGGGTTTATCTCTGGGCTTTCTATCCTGTTCTGTTGATCTATATTTCTGTTTTTGTGCCAATACCATACTGTCTTGATTACTGTAGCTTTGTAGTATAGTCTGAAGTCCGGGAGCCTGATTCCTCCAGTGTCGTTTTTCTTTCTCAAGATTGCTTTGGCTATTCGGGGTCTTTTGTGTTTCCATACAAATTGTGAAATTTTTTGTTGTAGTTCTGTGAAAAATGCCATTGGTAGTTTGATGGGGATTGCATTGAATCTGTAAATTGGTTTGGGTAGTACAGTCAATTTCACAATGTTGATTCTTCCAATCCAAGGACATGGTATATCTCTCCATCTGTTTGTATCATCTTTAATTTCTTTCATCAGTGTCTTATAGTTTTCTGCATACAGGTCTTTTTTCTCCTTAGGTGGGTTTATCTCTGGTATTTTATTCTTTTTGCTGCAATGGTAAATGGGAGTGTTTCCTTAATTTGTCTTTCAGATTTTTCATCATTAGTGTATAGGAATGCAAGAGATTTCTGTGCATTAATTTTATATCCTGCTACTTTACCAAATTAATCAATTAGCTCTAGTAGTTTTCTGGTAGCAGTTTTAGGATTCCCTATGTATAGTATCATGTCATCTGCAAACAGTGACAGTTTTACTTCTTCTTTCCCGATTTGGATTCCTTTTTCTTCTTTGGTTGCTGTGGCTAAAACTTCCAAAACTATGTTGAATAGTAGTGGTGAGAGTAGACAACCTTGTCCTGTTCCTGATATTAGAGGAAATGGTTTCAGTTTTTCACCATTGAGAATGATGTTGTCTATGGGTTTGCCATATATGGCCTTTATTATGTTGAGGTAAGTTCCCTCTATGCCTACCTTCTGGAGGGTTTTTATCATAAATGGGTATTGAATTTTGTCAAAAGCTTTCTGTACATCTATTGAGATGATCATATGGTTTTTCTCCTTCAGTTTGTTAATATGGTTTATCACATTGATTGATTTGCATATATTGAAGAATCCTTGCATTCCTGAGATAAACCCCACTTGATCATGGTGTATGATCCTTTTAATGTGCTGTTGGATTCTGTTTGCTAGTATTTTGTTGAGGATTTTTGCATCTATGTTCATTAGTGATATTGGCCTATAGTTTTCTTTCTTTGTGGCATCTTTGGTTTTGGTATCAGGGTGATGATGGCCTTGTAGAATGAGTTTGGGAGTGTTCCTCCCTCTGCTTTATTTTGGAAGAATTTGAGAAGGATAGGTGTTAGCTCTTCTCTAAATGTTTGATAGAATTCACCTGTGAAGCCATCTGGTCCTGGGCTTTTGTTTGTTGGAAGATTTTTAATCACAGTCTCAATTTCAGTGCTTGTGATTTGTCTGTTTATATTTTCTATTTCTTCCTGGTTCACTCTTGGAAGGTTGTGCTTTTCTAAGAATTTGTCTATTTCTTCCAGGTTGTCCATTTTATTGGAATACAGTTGCTTTTAGTAATCTCTCATGATCCTTTGTATTTCTGCAGTGTCAGTTGTTACTTCTCCTTTTTCATTTCTAATTCTATTGATTTGAGTTTTCCCCCTTTTTTTCTTGATGAGTCTGGCTAAAGGTTTATCAATTTTGTTTATCTTCTCAAAGAACCAGCTTTTAGTTTTATTGATCTTTGTTATTGTTTCCTTCATTTCTTTTTCATTTATTTCTGATCTGATCTTTATGATTTCTTCATTCTACTAACTTTGGGGTTTTGTTGTTCTTCTTTCTCTAATTGCTTTAGGTATAAGGTTAGGTTGTTTATTTGGGGTGTTTCTTGTTTCTTGAGGTAGGATTGTATTGCTATAAACTTCCCTCTGAGAACTGCTTTTGCTGCATCCCATAGGTTTTGGGTCGTCGTGTTTTCATTGTCATTTGTTTCTAGGTATTTTTTGATTTCCTCTTTGGTTTCTTCAGTGATCCCTTGGTTATTTAGTAGTGTATTGCTTAGCCTCCATGTGTTTGTATTTTTTACAGATTTTTTCCTGTAATTGATATCTAGTCTCATAACATTGTGGTCGGAAAAGCTATTTGACACTATTTCAATTTTCTTAAATTTACCAAGGCTTGATTTGTGACCCAGGGTATGATCTATCCTGGAAAATGTTCCATGAGCACTTGAGAAGAAAGTGTATTCTTTTGTTTTTGGATGGAATGTCCTATAAATATCAATTAAGTCCATCTTGTTTAGTGTATCATTTAAAGCTTGTGTTTCCTTATTTATTTTCATTTTGGGTGATCTGTCCATTGGTGAAAGTGGGGTGTTAAAGTCCCCTACTATGATTGTGTTACTGTCGATTTCCCCTTTTATGGCTGTTAGCATTTGCCTTATGTATTGAGGTGCTCCTATGTTGGGTGCATAAGTGTTTACAATTGTTATATCTTCTTCTTTGATTGATCCCTTGATCATTAGGTAGTGTCCTTCTTTGTCTCTTGTAATAGTCTTTATTTTAAAGCCTATTGTTTCTGTTATGAGAATTGCTACTCCAGCTTTCTTTTGATTAGCATTTGCATGGAATATCTTTCTCCATCACCTCACTTTTAGTCTGTATGTGCCCTAGGTCTGAATTGTGTCTCTTGTAGACAGCATATATATGGGTCTTGTGTTTGTATTCATTCAGCCAATCTATGTCTTTTGGTTGCAGCATTTAATCCATTTACACTTAAGGTAATTATCAATATGTATGTTCATATTACCATTTTCTTAATTGTTTGAGGTTTGTTATTGTAGGTCTTTTCCTTCTCTTGTGTATCCTGCCTAGAGAAGTTCCTTTAGCATTTGTTGTAAAGCTGGTTTGGTGGTGCTGAATTCTCTTAGCTTTTGCTTGTCTGTAAAGGTTTTAATTTCTCTGTCGAATCTGAATTAGATCCTTGCTAGGTAGAGTAATCTTGGTTGTAGGTTTTTCCCTTTCATCACTTTAAATATGTCCTGCCACTCCCTTCTGGCTTGCAGAGTTTCTACTGAAAGATCAGCTGTTAACCTTATGGGGATTCCCTTGTATGTTATTTGTTGCTTTTCCCTTGCTGCTTTTAATATTTTTTCTTTGTATTTAATTTTTGATAGTTTGATTAATATGTGTCATGGCGTGTTTCTCCTTGGATTTATCCTGTTTGGGATTCTCTGCACTTCCTGGACTTGGTTGGCTATTTCCTTTGCCATGTTAGGGAAGTTTTCAACTATAATCTCTTCAAATATTTTCTCAGTTCCTTTCTTTTTCTTTTCTTCTGGGACCCCTAAAATTAGAATGTTGGTGCGTTTAGTGTTGTCCCAGAGGTCTCTGAGACTGACCTCAATTCTTTTCATGGTTTTTTCTTTATTCTGCTCTGTGGTAGTTATTTCTACTATTCTATCTTCCAGTCACTTATCCGTTCTTCTGCTTCAGTTATTCTGCTATTGATTCCTTCTAGAGAATTTAAAATTTCATTTATTGTGTTGCCCATCATTGTTTGTTTGCTCTTTAGTTCTTCTAGGTCCTTGTTAAATGTTTCTCCATTCTATTTCCAAGATTTTGGATCATCTTTACTGTCATTACTCTGAATTACTGAATTACTCTGAATTCTTTTTCAGGTAGACTGCCTATTTCCTCTTCATTTGTTTGGTCTGGTGAGTTTTTACCTTGCTCCTTCATCTGCTGTGTGTTTCTCTGTCTTCTCATTTTGCTTAACTTACTGTGTTTGAGGTCTCCTCTTCACAGGCTGCAGGTCTGTATTTCCCGTTGTTTTTGGTGTCTGCCCCCAGAGGCTAAGGTTGGTTAACTGGGTTGTGTAAGCTTCCTGGTGGAGGGGACTGGTGCCTGTGTTCTGGTGGATGAGGCTGGATCTTGTCTTTCTGGTGGGCAGGACCACTTCCGGTGGCATGTTTTGGGGTGTCTGTGACCTTATTATGATTTTAGGCAGCCTCTCTGCTAATGGGTGAGGTTGTGTTCCTGTCTTGCTAGTTGTTTGGCATAGGGTGTCCAGCACTGTAGCTTGCTGGTCATTGAGTGGAGCTGGGTCTTAGCTTTGAGATGGAGATCTCTGGGAGAGCTTTCACCGTTTGATAGTACGTGGAGCCGGGAGGTCTCTGGTGGACCAATGTCCTGAGCTCGGCTCTCCCACCTCAGAGGCACAGGCCTGACACCCGGCCAGAGCACCAAGACCCTGTCAGCCACACGGCTCCAAACTCTGGAGCCCCACACTCTAGAGGCCCTCCTTGACGTGCTGCCTCTCCCCTTCTGCCTGTAATATTCTTAACATGTTTCAATATCAAGGAAATAATGGCCTCATACAATGAATTGAGAAGTGCTTCTTGTCTTTCTTAATTTGGAAGAGTTTCTTGTAAAAGTTTTATATCTCTCCTTTAAATATTTGGAAGAAGTTACTGGTGAAGCCATCTGGGCCTGGGGTTTTCTTTGTGACTAGACTTTCGATTATTGGTTCAATGTCCTTAATAGATATGGAGCCAGACAGATTTTTAAATTTATTCTTGTTTCAGTTTAGGTAAGTTGTACTTTTTAAAGAATTTTCTCACTTCTTCCAAATTTGCAAATTTAATCATATAGTAATTAATAACATCCTCCTTATCTTTTAAAAACTTTTTAATGGAGGTATAACATGCATACAGTAAAGTGCACATGTCTTACAGCTTGATGAATTTTTCCATAGGTATATGGTATAACCACTCCCAGATCAAGATATAGAACATTTCCAATCCTCAGAAGCCCTCCCAGTCAATGTCCCTCCACCCCTTTCCACAGGTAACCATGTTTCTGACTTCTATCATCATGAATTTTTTTATCTGTTCTTTTATCCCCCCCATTATTAAACTTCATATTAATGGAATTGTATGGTCCGTATTCTTTTTTAAAAAAATTTAAATTGAAGTAAAGTTGCTATACAATATAATGTAAGTTACAGGTATACAATACAGTGATTCACAATTTTAAAGGTTATATTCCATTTATAGTTATTATAAAATATTGGCTATATTCCCTATGCTGTACAATATATCCTTGCAGCTTTTTAAAAAAATTAATAAATTTATTTATTTATTTATTTTTGGCTGCGTTGGGTCTTTGCTGCTGTGCATGGGCTTTCTCTAGTTGCCACAAGCGGGGGCTACTCTTTTTTGTGGTGTGTGGGCTGCTCGCTGTGGTGGCTTCTCTTGTTGCAGAGCACGGGCTCTAGGTGCATGGGCTTCAGTAGTTGTGGTGTGTGGGCTTCAGTAGTTGTGGCTTGCGGGGTCTAGAGCACAGGCACCGTAGTTGTGGTGCACGGGCTTAGTTGCCCGTGGCATGTGGGATCTTCCTGGACCAGGGCTCAAACCCTTGTCCCCTGCATTGGCAGACGGATTCTTAACCACTGTGCCACCAGGGAAGCCTCCTTGCAGCTTATTTTATACATAATAATTTGTACCTCTAATCCACTACCCCTACGTTGCCCCCTCCCCCTTCCCTCTCCCCACTGATAACCACTAGTTTGTTCTCTATATCTGTGAGTCTGCTTCCTTTTTGTTTTTGTTTTTGGCCGCACCACATGTGGCTTGTGGGATCTTAGTTCCCTGATCAGGGATTGAACCCAGGCCCACCGCAGTGAAAACACCGAGTCTTAACCACTAGACAGCCAGGGAATTCCCTTCTTTTTTGTTATATTCACTAGTTTGTTTTATTTTTTAGATTCCACATATAAATGATATCATACAGTATTTGTCTTTCTCTGTCTGACTTATGTCACTTAGCATAATACTCTCCAAGTCCATCCATGTTGCTGCAAATGGCAAAATTTCATTCTTTTTTATGGCTGAGTAGTAATCCACTGTACATATATTCCACAGCTTCTTTATCTATTCATCTGTTGATGGACACTTAGGTTGCTTCCATATCTTTTTTTATTTTTAATTAATTAATTTATTTTTGGCTGTGTCGTGTCTTTGTTGCGGTGTGTGGGCTTCTCACTGCAGTGGCTTCTCTTGTTGCAAAGCACGGGCTCTAGGCGCACAGACTTCAGTAGATGTAGCACACAGGCTTAGTTGCTATGCGGCATGTGGGATCTTCCCGGAACAGGACTTGAACCCGTGTCCCCTGCGTTGGCAGGCGGATTCTCAACCACTGCGCCACCAGGGAAGCCCTGTTTCCATATCTTGACAACTGTAAATAATGCTCCTATGAACATTGGGGTGCATGTATCTTTTCGAATTAGTGTTTTTGTATTTTTTGGATATATGCCCAGGAGTGAAATTGCTGGGTCATATAGTAGTTCTATTTTTGGTTTTTGAGAAACCTCCATGCTGTTTTCCACAGTGGTTGCACCAATTTACATTCCCACCAAGAGTGTGCAAGGGTTGGTCCATATTCTTTTGAATCTGGTTTCTTTCACTTAACATTATGTTTGTGAGATTCACCCATATTATTTTATGCAGCAGAATTTCATTCATTTTCACTGTTGTATAAAATTCCATTGCATGAGTATTATACAATTTATCCATTCTACTACTGATGGACATTTGTTGTTTTTTCCAGTTCTTGGCTGTACATTTTTTTGTTTTTCTGGAAATACACATTCGTATTTGTCATGTAACTAGGAGTGGAGTTGCTAGATCATAGATAGGGTAAGCTATGCTTAACTTTCATGGAAGCTGTCAAGTAGTTTTCCAGAGTGACTGTAGCAACTCATACTCCCATTATAAATTTCGAGTTTTAGAAATTTTAGCCATACTTGTAGATGTGCCTTGGTATTTCATGGTGGTTGTAATTTGCATTTTCCTGATGCCTAGTGATTTGAGCACTTTTTCATATGCATTTGTTGGATATTTGAATATCCTCTTTTGTAAAGTGTACTCAAGTGTTTTGTCTATTTTTTAAAAATTGGATTGCTTGATTTTTAAAATTAATTAGTAGGAATTGTTTACGTATTCTGTGGTTTGCTTTTTCAGCTTTATGGTGTCTTTTGATTATCAGAGGTTTTTAATTTTAATTAAGTCAAACATATCAATCTTTTACTTTATCTTTAGTGTTTATTGTACCTTGATTAAGAAATGTTTGCCTTCCCCCAAACCATATAAATATCCTTCTACGATTTTTTTCAGAAGCTTTATTGTGTTTCTCTTCCACGCTTATATCTATGATCCATCCCGAATAAGTTTTTGGATATGTTAGAGATAGGAGCCAAGATTCCATTTTTTGTACATGGATAGTCTGTTGTGCTAGCACCATTTATTAAAAGCACCATCATTTCCCCACTGAATTGCAGTTGCGCCTTTGTTGTATATTAGGTGATGATATATGTGGAGGTCTGTTTCTGGACTATATTCTGTACCAATGTCTATCTGCCTATCCTTGTGCTAATAATCTCTTACTGTAGATTTCTCTCTCTGTCTATCTGTCTGTCTGTCTATCTATCATCTGTCTATCTCTTTATAATAAGTTCTGCTATCTGATACTGTAAGTCTTTAAACTGTGCACTTCAAGATTGCCTTGGCTAATCTAGTTCCTTTGCATTTCCATATAAATTTTAGAATCAGTTTGTCAATTTCTACAAAAAAATCCTTTGAGGATTTTGATTGATATTTCATTCAATTTATTAAAGATTAAGAGAATAATTAACATATTAACAATATTGAGTTTCCTGATGGTTAACATGTATTGCTATTTAGGTCTTTCATTTCTCAGACTGGTTTCTAGTTTTCATTAGTATTTTGCACATCTTTTGTTATGTTTATTCCTGGGTATTTGATTTTTTTAATGTTATCGTATATTGTGCTTTTTGTTAAACTCTATTTTCTAATTGTTTATTGCTAGTATATAAAAAATAATTAATTGGATATTGATCTTGTATCTAGAGACCTTGCTAATTTTACTTATTAATTTTAACAGTTTATCTGCAGAGTCTACTGGGTTTTCTACATACAAAGTTATGTCACCTTCTATTAATTACAGTTTTGCTTTTTCCATACCAATCTTCATAACCTTTCCTTGCCTAATTGCACTGGCTAAAAACCAATGTCATGTGGACTTAATTGCCTTGTTCTCAAAATAAGAGAAGAACATTCAATATTTTATCATTAAGTGTGATGCTAACTGTAATTTTTTTAACCAATGGTTTTAAGTTCCTTAAAACACCCTAAACAGTTTATATATAATTGACATGCTACTTATATATGATTAAATTTTTATTGAGGCCTAATTTACAATAAAATATACAGATTTTCAAGTATATAGTTTTGACAAAAGTATATCATGTATATATACCGCTCCCCCCCAATTAAAGTGTAGAACATTTTCATTACCCCAGTAAGTTCCCTCATGCCCCTTTCCAGTTAATCTCCAGAGGCAACCACTGTTCTTATTTCTCTCCCCATAGATTAAAATTTGCCTATTCTAGAACTTCATGTAAATGGAATCATTCAATATGTACTCTTTTATGTCTGGCTCTTTTACTAATCACAATATTTTGAGATTTATCATATTCTTGCATGCATCAATAATTAGTTCCTTTTTATTGGTGAGTAGTTTTCCATCATATGAATATATCATATATTTTTTATTCATTTATCTGTTGATGAACCTTTGGGTCGTTTCCAGTTTGGGGCTATTATGAATACAGGTGCTATGAACATTCTTGTACAAGGCTTTGTGTGGACATATGTTTTCATTCCTCTTGGGTAAGACCTAGGAGTGCTGGGTCATAGGGTAGATGTATGTCTATTTGCCAAACTGTTTTCCAAAGTGGTTGTACTATTTTACATGTAGAACAGTTCTAATTGTCCATGTCTCAATATGTAGTATTTTCAGACTTTAGTCATTTTTTTGTGCATCCTATTGTGCTTTTAGTTTGAATTTCACTGGTGACTGAGGACACTGAACATCTTTTCATTTGCTTATTAGCCATTCCAGTATCTTTTGTGAAGTGTCTCTTCAAGTCTTTTGCCTATTTAAAAAAATATTTACTTATTTTATTTATTTGGTTGCGCCAGGTCTTAGTTGGGGCAAGTAGGTTCCTTAGTTGTGGCTCACAGGCTCCTTAGTGTGGCTTGTGGGCTCCTTAGTTGCAGCATGCATGAGGGATCTAGTTCCCTGACCAGGGATCGAACCCGGCCCCCGTACGTTGGGAGCACGGAGTCTTATCCGCTGTGCCACCAGGGAAGGCCCTCTTTTGCCTATTTAAAAAATTGAATTGTTTGTCTTTCTGTTACTGAGTTATGGAACTTATTTGCTTATTCTGTATATAAATCTATATCAGATACATATATTATGATTATTTTGATAATGATATCACTCAGTGGCTTACGTTTTTATTTTATGAGGTTATCATTTGATGAGTAGAAATTTTAAATTTTAATGAAATCCATTTTATCATTTTTTTCTTTTATAGTTATAAATTTTTTGTCCTAAGAAAATTTTTCCCACCCCAAGGTCACAAAGATATTCTCCTATGTTTTCTTGTAGAAGCATTATAGTTTTAGCTTTTTACATTTAGGTCTATGACCTATCTCAAATTAATTTTTGTGCATGGTGTGAGGTGAGGGTTGGGGTTTATCTCATTGCACCATTGGACCAAAACTTTCATGTTCCCATTGAAGAGCTTTGATGCCTTATCAAAAATTGACATTATATGTTTATGAACATGCCGTTCCAATTGATCTATTTGTCTGTCCTACACCACTACTATACTATCTTGATTGCTATATCTTTGTAGTAAGTCTTAAAATCTGATAGTGTAAGTTTTCTTTCTTTCTTTAATTAATTAATTTCTTTGGGCTGCGTTGGGTCTTCGTTGCTGCGCACGGGCTTTCTCTAGTTGCGGCAAGGAGGGGCTACTCTTCATTGCGGTGCACGGGCTTCTCATTGCAGTGGCTTCTCTTGTTGTGGAGCACTGTTCTAGGCATGGGGGCTTCAGTGGTTGCAGCACACAGGCTCAGTAGTTGCGGCACATGAGACCTAGAGTGCGCGGGCTTCAGTAGTTGTGGTGTGTGGGCTTCAGTAGTTGTGGTGCTCAGGCTCAGTAGTTGTGGCACATGGGCTTAGTTGCTCTGTGGCATGTGGGATCTTCCTGGACCAGGGATGGAATCCGTGTCTCCTGCATTGGCATGCAGATTCTTAACCACTGCGCCACCAGGGAAGTCCCTGATACTGTAAGTTTTCTAAGTTTGTTCTTCATTTTCAAGATTATTTTGACTATTTTATGTCCTTTGCATTTCCATACAAATGATAGAATCAGCTTGTCAATTTCTATTTTTTTATTATTATTTTTATTTTTGGGTGCGTTGGGTCTTCGTTGCTCTGTGTGGGTTTTCTCTGGTTGCGGTGAGTGGGGGCTACTCTTCGTTGTGGTGTGGGGCTTCTCATTGCGGTGGCTTCTCTTGTTGTGGAGCACGGGCTCTAGGCGCGCGGGCTTCAGTAGTTGTGGAACGCAGGCTCAGTAGTTGTGGCTCGCGGGCTCTAGAGCACAGGCTCAGTAGTTGTGGCGCATGGGCTTAGTTGCTCCGTGACATGTGGGATCTTCCCGGACCAGGGCTCGAATCCTTGTCCCCTGCATTGGCAGGCGGATTCTTAACCACTACACCACCAGGGAAGCCCGTCAATTTCTATTTTTAAAAACTTGCCAAGATTTTGATTATGATGGCACTGAATCTATCACTCAACATAGGAATCATGACATCTTAGCAATGCTGCGTCTTCCAATCTATGAATATGAAGCACCTCTCTATTTGTCTTTTCTTTCTTTCTTAATATTTATTTATTTGTTTATTTGGTTGCACCGGGTCTTAGTTGTGGCAGGAGGCCTCCTTTGTTGCAGCCCGCCAGCTCCTTAGTTGCAGCACATGGGTTCCTTCGTTGCAGCAGGTGGTCTCCTTAGTTGTGGCTCCAGGGCTCCTTAGTTGAGGCGTGCGAACTCTTAGTTGCAGCATGTGTGTGGGGTCTAGTTCCCTGACCAGGGATCGAACCCGGGCCCCCTGCATTGGGAGCTCAGAGTCTTCTCCACTGTGCCACCAGGGAAGTCCCTGTCTTTTATTTCTTAAGCAATGTTTTGTATTTTTGGTGTAGAGGTCTTGCATATTTTTCATGAAATTTATTTATTAGTATTTTATGTTTTTTTTATATTGTCAATGGTATTTTTAAATGTTAATTTTCCAGTCGTTTGTTGCCAGTATATAGAAAAATAATTGATTTTTGCATGTTGACAATGTTGTTGCTAAGTTCATTCATTAGCTCTAATAGTTTTCATAGATTCCTTAGGATTTTATATGTACACAACGATGTATACAAGTACAGATTTCCTTCCTTCCTTTCCTTCAAGCTGTTTTCTTTCTTTATTGAGCTAGCTAGGAAAATGTTGAGCTAGAAGAATAGATATCCTTATTTGTTCCCAATATTAGGGAAAAAGCAGTCAATATTGCACCATTAAATATGATGCCAACTGTATAGGGTTTTTTCTGAGACAACAGTTATCAAATTGAGGAAATTCCCTTTTATTTTAGTTATCTGAGAGTTTTAAAGGTCATGAATGGGTATTAAATCTTGACAAATGCTTTTTCTGTGCCTATTAAAAATGGTCAGGTAGTTTTTCTACTTTATTTTGTTAATATGATTAGTTACATAGGTTGATTTTGAAATAGCAAACCAACCTTCACTGCTGGACAAAACAGCATTTGGTCATTATTATTAATTACCTTTACAAAAAAATATGAATTTGATTTGTCATTTTAAAGAAATATATTTATTTATTTATTTAGGCTGCACTGGGTCTTACTTGTGGCACATGGGATCTTTGTTGTGGCATGTTTAGTTGTGGCATGCAGATTCTTAGTTGCAGCATGCGAACTCTTACTTGCAGCATGCATGTGGGATCTAGTTCCCTGACAAGGGATCGAACCCGGACCTCCTGCACTGGGAGTGCAGAGTCTTACCCACTGGACCACCAGAGAAGTCCTGATTTGGTATTTTTGTGTAGGATTTTTGTGCCTCTGTTTAGGAGAGATATTGGCCATAATTTGCCTGTCTTGTAATAAGCTTGTCAGCTTTTGGTATCAAATTTATTCAAGTCTCATAAAACGAGATGAGAAATGTTCTTTTTTTCTCTATTTTCTGAGTTTGTGTAAGGTGGTAATATTTCTTCCTTCAATGCTTGGAATAATTTCCCAGAGAAGCCATCTGGGCCTGGAGTTATCTCTGTGGGAAGATTTTAAATGAAAGATTCAATTTCTTTACCAGATGTAGGCCTATTGTGACCTCAAAATTTAGAGTATTCTTGTGATATTTTTGGATATTCCTGTGACATTTTTGGTAATTTGTGTTTTTTTAGAGAAATTTTCCCATGTTACCTAAATTTTCAAATATTGGCATGAAGTTGTTTGTAATATCCCCTTATTATATTTTAACACCTGTGGGGTCTGTAGTAATGTTTCCATTTTTATTCCTAATATGACTTATTTTTGCTGCCCCCCCCCCCATTATTTTTCTTGCTAGGTTTTTATCAATTTTAGTGGTCTTTCCAAAAGCCAAATTTTGGCTTTGTTGACTTTATTGTATTTTTTTTTTCTATTTTGTTGATTTCTACTCTTATCTTTATTGTTTCCTTTCTTCTACTTTTTTTTGGAGGGGTTGTTAATTGTTGTTCTTTTTAAAAATTCTATAATGGATGCTTAAATAATTGATTTTTATCTTTTATATTTTTCTAATATATAAATTTAAGTCTATACATTTCTCTTTAAGTGTGGTTTTAGCTGTATCCCATTATCATTCAATTCAAAATATTTTGTAATTTCCATTGTGGTTTCTTCTTTGGTCCCATTGGTTATTTAGAGGCTTATTAATTAACTTCTAAACTTTGGGGGAGGGGAGTTTCTAGTTATCTTTTAGTTACTGATTTCAAATTCACTGAGTTCAAAGAATACACTCTGCATTATTTTTGAAATTTGTTAAGACTTGCTTTATGGCCCAGCATATGGACAATTTTGTTAAGTGTGAAAATTGATATTTGAGAAGAATGTACCTTCTGCAGTTGTTAGTTTCCTCGTTTTTTTTTTTTTTTTTTTTTTTAAATATATATAGTACTCTATAAATGTCAGTTAGGGAAATTCGTCAATTATGTTGTCAAATCATCCATTTCTCTACTGATTTCTAAAATCTACTTGTTCTATCAGCTGCTGAGAGATATATGTTAAAAATATAAACTATAATTGAAGGTCTGTCTATTTCTCCTTTAATTCTGTCAGTTTTCACTTTATATTTTAAGGTTATATTGTTAGGTGCATATAAATTTAGGACTGTTATGTATTCCTGTTTGATTGGCCCTTTTATCATCATAAAATGTGTGTGTTTTTAGTAGTACATCTTGCCATAAAGTTTACTTTGTCTGATATTAATTTAGCTACACCAACTTTATTTTGGTTAGTGCTTGCATTGTATCTTTTTTCATCCTTTAATTTTAACTTTTCCATGTTCTTACATTTAAGATATGTCTCTTGTAAATAGCATATAATTGGCTTACTTATTATAGTTTGACATCTGTCTCTTTTAATTGGAGTATTTAGCCCACTTACATTTCACGTAAGTTCTAATATAGTTGTGTTTAAATCTACCCTGTTCTATTTGTTTCCTATTTGTTCCTATATTCTCACTGGCAAAGGTCTCTGACTGCGGCGTGAGGATTCGATTGGAGAAACACTTGAAGAGAAACAAGGATACCAGTTAAGAGATTGTAGCAGTTGTTTGGGTGAATAAAAAGGGCAGCATGGATTAGACTCATAGCAATGGGGATAGAGAGAAGTGGACAAATTACCTTTCCGGAGGTAGGAAAAACAGAACTTAGTGATTGGATTTAGAGTGTGGGGTGAAAGAGAATAAAGAATCAAAGAAGATTCAGATTTCTGGTATAAGCAGCTTGGTGGATGATACTGCCATTTATTTTATTTTGTTTTATTTTTTATGGTACGTGGGCCTCTCCCGTTGCGGAGCACAGGCTCCGGACGCGCAGGCTCAGCCGCCATGTCTCACGGGGCCCAGCCGCTCCGCGGCATGTGGGATTCTCCTGGACCGGGGCACGAACCCGTGTCCCCTGCATCGGCAGGCGGACTCTCAACCACTGCGCCACCAGGGAAGCCCTGCCATTTACTTTAAAAATTCAGGAGGGGAAAGAGGATTAAGGGAAAAGATGATGAGACCAGTTTTGGAACAATCAGCAGCCTAGTGGAGAGAGGTCTTGTATGCAATTGAATGTATAGGACTGGAGCTTATATCTGAGCTGGAGATATTAAACTGGGAACTGCTAGAATATGGATGGTAATTAAAGCCATAGAATGTTAGGGAGTGAGGGTAGAAGCAGGCCTAGAACAAAAACCCGAGGAACATCTAATAGGTTGAGCCAAGGAGACTAAGAAAAAGTTGTCAAAGAGATAATAAAAGGAAAACCGAGGAAGTGTAGTGTCCTAGAGGCTGGGAGGAGAGTATGTTTTAAGAAGGGGGAAATAGGTAACTGCTGTGCGCTGCTAAGAAGTCAAATTAGATAAGAGCTAAAACAGGGGGAGTTCCCTGGTGGCCCAGTGGTTAGGACTCTGCACTTCCACTGCAGGGGGCATAGGTTCAATCCCTGGTCAGGGAACTAAGATCCTGTAGGCCGTTGGGCATGGCCAAAAAAAAAAAAATTATATATAGATAGATAGATATGTATGTGTATATATATATATATATATATATATATATATATATATATATAAAACAGGTATGCCACAGCATTAGAAAGAGTAGTTTGGAGTTGAGGGGGAGGGGAAGTGTAGCACGAGGTTGGAGTAGGTTGTGGAGTGGGAGGTGAGGAAAGAAGATACATTTAGATCACTATTCCAGTCAGAATAGGCTAGGTTTTGCTATGGCAATAAACCTCCCTCAAATCGCAGTAGGTTAAAGCAGGAATTGGCAACTTTTCCTGCCAAGGGTCAGCTAGTAAATACCTTAGGATTTGCAAGCTGTAATTACTATCACAGGGTACAGAGACTGTAGTCTCTGTCACAACTACTCAACTCGGCTATCGTCATGGAAAAGTAGCCATAGATAACAGTAAACAAAAGGGTGTGGCTATGTTCCAACAAACCTATATTTATGAAAATAGGCAGCAGGGTGGACTTGGCCTGTGGGCTGTAGTTTGCTGACCCCTGGGTTAAAGAACTCTGAGGGTCATTGAAATGTGCTGCTCAGATTTCCTTCAAGGAAACCTGCCACAGGGAGCATAGTTGACTGACAGCCCCAGCTGCCATCCCTACGAATCCTTCATTGCATTTGTATTGAGGCCATGTTTCCCCTCTGCTGCTCAGCCATTGGGCTACTAGTGCTGGCCCATTCTCATGTGACTTGGGACTCTACTAATGGGTAATTTTGGCTTGGGGACTATCTCCATCAGCCTTTCTTTTTTGTTTGTTTGTTTGTTTGGCCACACGGCATATGGGATCTTAGTTCCCCCACCAGGGATCGAACCCGTGCCCCCTGCAGTGGAAGTGTGCAGTCTTAACCACTGGACTGCTGGGGTAGTCCTTCCATCAGCCTTTCTGAAAGCTTGTTTTCCTGCCCAATCCTCCTGATTTCTTCTCTCCTCTCAAGGTGTCAGACTTGCATTGTGGTCTGATGGCTCTCCATGCCTACTCTGGCTCCTAACCCTTTCTCCTTAACAGGCGTTTGCCCCAATAAATGCTTTGCCCATCTAACCCTATCTAGAACTCTGCTTATTAGAGAAACCGAACTACCACAGCATCGTGGCTTGTTTCTTGCTTGGGCTACATGGCCATCATGGGTTGACATGAGGCTCTGTTTCACATCATCCTCACATCAACTCAGGTTGGTTGGAGCTTCCACCAGCTAGTTACTGATGGTCCCTCTGGCAAGGAAAATGGAGCATGGCAAGTTGCGCACCAGTTCATAAAAGCATCCACCTGGAAGCAACACATGTAAATTCCATCCACTTTTCATTGGCCAAAGCAGGTGACATGGCCATCCCTAACTTCAGAGGGCAGGGCAGTGGAATCTTACCATGTGCCAGGAAGGAAGAGACACAGACTAGTGGTGAACTGTCCTAATGACAACTGCAATCACTCATCTAAAAGTTTAAGGAAGATGAGTGGGAGACTGAAAGTTTTTTAGAGATCAGGAGAGGTAGTTAATAGGAGCGTTGTCAAGCCATGTTCAGGTTCCATATAACATCAAGAACCACCCTTTTTTTTGGGTTCCTGTCTTTTCAGCTGTGTGTTTTTCTCTAGTAATACTCAGCTGCTTGGATATAGGCACAGTGAAAGCAGAAAGTTGGATTCACTCATTTTTTAAAAAAATGATGCCTCCACGTACTATGAAAGCAGAGATTCTGTTTGTTTTGTTTAATGCTATGCCCCCAGCCTAGAACAATGATTGGTCAGAACAGGTGCTTAAGGGTTAAGAGTGGATTTCCTCAGCTCTCATTGCCACTTTCTTAGGGATTACGATCATGTGAGTGTGTGTGCGCGCACGCGTGTGTCCTTTCAGACCTTTTTATATGCACAGGCATATACTTTAAAATTAAAAACAGAACATTTATATAGTTTTTTGAAACTCCCCCCTTCACCCCAACAGCAGTTTAGTAAATATTTTAAAAGATAGATTCAATATTAGAACTGTTTTGGTTTGCAAGGGACAGAAATGTAATTCAAATTGGTGGGAGGGTTTTATTGATTCACATGCTAAATTCCTAGGCACATCTGACTTTAGGCACGATTGGGTCCAGGTGCCCAAAGTTTGTCTTCATCAATCTTTCACCAATACATGGCTTTGATTTCCTCTGTTTGGCTTCTCAGATCAACTTTTCCATGTGAAGTCAAGGTGGCCATAGAAGTTCCAGAGGCACTCCACCAGCTCTTCTTTCTGTGAGACTGGAAAAAAGTTACAGGGTGTTCTCTAATTTGACCCTCATTCAGACCAACACGCTCTGCCCTAAACCATTCCGTTTGCTTGAGGGAGGATGACTCACTGATTGATCAAGGTGAAGTCACATGGCTGGGAGGGGAGCAGCCCCGCCAAATCACGTGCGAGTGAGTGAGAGGGGAGGGGTTCTCCAGAGAGTGGGAGGTGGGCGAGGGCTGTAGCTGGGAGAAAGGGTGACGGATGCTGAAACAACAAATTTCTGTTGAAAGTGGAGTACTGCGATGAGGAGTGGCCCCTGCTCACCGCAACTAGAGAAAGCCCTCGCGCAGAAACGAAGACCCAACACAGCCAAAAAAATAAATAAATAAATTTATAAAAAAAAAAGAAATATGAAAAAAATGAGATGACATAGATCAATTAAAAAAAATAAGTAAAAAAAGAAAGTGGAGTAGTTTTCTCAAAGGATTCACTTGACATTTGATGAGTACTAATAAACTGCCCCCAGAACTGTTGCACCAGTTTGTATTCTCACCGACAACAATGTATACGTGTTCTTTTTTATCCTCGCTCCTGTGAACACTGAACATTATTTGTTGTATTAATTTTTTTTAACAATTTAGCGGACAAAAATGGTAGCTCATTATTGTCTTAATTTGCATTTCCCTGACCCCAGTGAACCTGAGAAACTTTTCATATGTTTCTTAGCCTTTTGTGTTTATTCTATAAATTGTCTTATTACTTTTGCCCTTTTTTAAAATAGGGTTTTCTAACTGATTTTTAGGAGCTTGTTGTATATTAAGGGTAATAATTAAACTTATCTATGTCTTAAATGTTGCCAATACTCCCAGCTCAGCATTCAATTTTTAACATTGTGGTGCCTCTCACTGTAATCAAATCTGTTGATATTTTTCTTTATGGTTTATGATTTTCATATCTCATAGAAGTCCTTCCCATCCCCAAATTATAAAAAACATCCTTCTATATTTCTTTCTGGTGTTTTATAGTTTAACTCTTCACACTTAGATATTTAATCCATCTGGAATTCATTTTTATGTATGGATTTCACTTTTTTTTTTTTCCATAGATAGATAGCCACTTGTTCTAGCACTGTCTCCTTTCCTTGCTGGTTTGAAATGCTGTTTTTATCCTGTGCTAAATTCCCACGCGGTGGGAGGGGGAGACTGAGAGACATCTCAGAAGGTAAACAGAATGAGAGTGAGGGGGAGAGAGGGATCCAGGGTGACCCCTTTTCCTGTCTGGGTGATTGTGTGGGACTGTGAAGCAGGAAGAAGTGAATGAATAGGGAAGGGGACTAGAGTGCTTAGGTCAATTTGGGGGGATGTTACCTTGAGGTGCTCATGGACATGAAGGACATATTTAATAGAAATACATGATAAACCTTTACATTACAATATTCACTATATGCAGACTGTTTCTGGACTATGCTGTTTTTTTTAAATTTTTATTTATTTATTATTTATTTATTTATTTATTTTGGCGGTACGCGGGCCTCTCAC
>NW_006791954.1:3446783-3447256 GCF_000442215.2 Lipotes vexillifer | reverse complement strand
GTCCACTGCATCGGCAGGCGGACTCACAACCACTGCGCCACCAGGGAAGCCCTGGGGCTTGTCTTTTTATTCCTTTAACAGTGTCTTTCAAATAGCAGAAAGCCTTAATTTTAATAAAGTCCAATTTTTCAATTTTTTCTTTTAAAGCGTCTTATCTAAGAAATTTTTGCCTAACCCAAGGTCGCAAGGATTTTCTTCTGTTTTTTTCTAGAAATTTTATACTTTTAGGCTTATGTTTAGGTCTAGGATCCACTCTGAGATAATCTTTTATATGGTGTGAGGTATTTTCTTTTATTTTGTATGTGTCCATTTCTCCCAGGACCATTTGTTGAACAGACTATCCTTCCCCTAGACTGTCTTTGCAGCTTTGTTAAAAATCAATTGACCAGGGCTTTCCCGGTGGCGCAGTGGTTGAGAGTCTGCCTGCCAATGCAGGGGATACGGGTTCGTGCCCCGGTCCGGGAAGATCCCAC
>NW_006791954.1:3446120-3446719 GCF_000442215.2 Lipotes vexillifer | reverse complement strand
CGAAAAAAAAAAAAAAAAAAAAAAAATTCAATTGACCATATGTGTGTGGGTCTGTTTATAGACATTGTATTCTCTTCCTTTGGTCTATTTGTCTATCTTGATCCCAACATGCACTGCCTTGATTGCTATCGCTTTCTAATAACCTTGAGTTTACATAGTGTAAGTTCTCCAACTAGTTTTTGTTTTTAAATAATGAGGCAATTTGTTAACCCAGCATTTGTTCTAATGCTTCTCTTTGGCAGATGCCCCCATCTGGCAATTCTGTCTAGATCTCTCTGTCCCTGAGGTGTCAGCTTGCCACCCCCATCTTGGTCTTTGTCTACCATTTCCAGCCCTTCCAGGGCTTGGAGGAACAGACAGGCCACACTCTTGGAGCCCTGCTGAAGTGGCTAGACATGATGTGGTTTATGTCCCCATAGATGTTGGTCTTGGAGCCAACCTAGCACAGCCCTGGAGACAGATGTGCGGCACTGTGGAAGCCACTCTATGTAGAGCCAGCTCTCAGTGTAGTGAGCAAGCTCTTTATGCTTGGCCAGCTTGGTGGTGTTCACCCATTTAGGGACTTTCAGCTTCCCAGTCTTTTTGAGGAAAGCCGTCAG
>NW_006791954.1:3432859-3446110 GCF_000442215.2 Lipotes vexillifer | reverse complement strand
CTGCTGAACTCCTGCTTGCTCATGTCTTTTACAGTAACCCTAGGCAACGCCCTGTGGCTTCCTTGCTGCCAGCCAGGGGGAAGGGCTCTCCAATGTTTTCCCGTCCTTCCGTTTCAAGGTTGTTTTGGCTATTCTAAGTCCTTTGTATTTCCTTAAGATTTTTAGAATCAACTTTTCGATTTTTACAAAGACCTGTGGGGAATTTGACTGGGATTGTGTTGAATTTATAGATCGATTGGGGGAGAATTGATATCTTAACAGTATGGAGTCTTCTGATCCATGAGCATGGTATGTCTCTGCATTACTCATTCTTCTTTAATTTCTCTAAGCAGTGTTTTGTAGTTTTCAGTGTACAGGTCTTATATATCCTTTGTCAGACTTATTTCTAAGTAGTTCGTATTTTTTGATGCTACTGTACATGGCATTTTTTAAAATTTCAATTTCCAGTTGTTCATTGCTAGTCTATAGAAATATAATTGACTTCATATATTGATCTTATATCTTACAGTCTTGCTAAACTCATTTATTAGTTCTAGTAGCTATTTTTTAGGTTCCTTCAGATATTCTACATGGACGTTCACACCGTCTTCACATAAAGACAGTTGTACATCTTCCTTTCAGTTCTAGATGCCTTTTTCCCCTTGCTTTAGCACACTGGCTAGAGCCTCCAGCACAATATTGAATTGTGATAATGTGAGTGACATCCTTGCTTTGTTCTTGATATTAGCAGGAAATCTAGGGTCCTTTTAGGAAACTTCACACTTTGAGTGGCTCGCTCTATGGGGTCTTGGATTCCTCTTCTCTATTGGGTTTTCCTATTAGTACAATGTAATCTGCTTTAAAACTTCAGTATATTTTTTTCTCTGTCATTTCAGAAGGATGGTGTGGTAAACATAGGTAGCCTTCCTGAATCAGAAGTCCAGCGTTAGGCTCTTGCCAGGCAAATGTAACCACAGAAGACTGAGGGTAGTGAGTGAAGATGATCTGATAAAGCAGAGACTCTGGGCTGAAAAAGGAAGAGAATGAAGAGAGAAGGGAGCTGATGGATGGGGAAAACATCACCGGGTCAATTGACAAAGATTGAAGAACAGTTGTCTGAGGAATAATTGAACAAAAGGAGCAGAAGATGAGGTCAGAGAGGAAAATGTGAGCACTTACAGGTGATGACAATGTACAGGATGTGAACAAGGGTGCGGGCAGAGGAGAAAGTGATTAGACATGTGAAGGTTGTAGAACGGAGAGGCTGGGACTTTAGAGTTACCCAGGGTGCACTAGGGGGTGGGATGCCAAAAGGCTTCAACAGATGGAAGGCAAGGTCAGTGGACAACACCAGTGAGGGGGGTAGAGGGTGGCACAAGTAGATGCAGTAGGACTTTTGCAAGAAAGTGACAGAGTAATGGAAGCAGCAATGGGGAGCTAGGAAGGACCTGAGCCCACCTCCCAACCCTGGCCCTACTTCCTGACCCTGAGGTTAGGGATGAGGCTGAGTGGGTGGCTGCCCAGAGAAGGGGTGACAGGACCAGCAATGACCCAGGGGAGGTGCAAAACTTTCTCCCCACTTCTTGGGTCCCAGCACCCCTACCTCTGGTTACACTTGGGGATTGAAGTTCAGCCTTGACTCAGAGCGCAGGAGCAACAGGGCTGAGCTCGGCCAGCCAGCCGCGTGGAGGTAGAGAAGAGCAGGGACTTCTAATTCCTTGGGTGACTCACTTCACTTCCCTGAGCTCCAATTTTATCAACTCTAAAATGGGATTTTAGGGAATTCCCTGGTGGTCCAGTGGTTAGGACTTGGCGCTTCCATTGCAGGGGGCCCAGATTCTATCCCTGGTCAGGGAACTAAGATCCTGCAAGCCACGCGGCACAGCCAAAAAAAAAAAAGCTAAAATATTGAAACAATGTAAAAGAAATTTCTCCTTCTATTCTTGGAAGGCAGCTGTTGTTACCCTGTTTATCCTTGTGTACCTCTATGTATCCTCCTATAGATATTGTATGCTTGTACACAGATATGAGAGTTTGTGTGTGTGTCCCTGATTTTGACCAGAAGCCCACTCACCCCTGACTCAAGCTGAATCTGCCCCACCCCTTGAGAGTGAAGAGCTGGGGCCTCATTCCTCAGGGCTGCCTCAGAGCCTTGAAGGTGGTCCCTGAACCACAGGTTCTTACAACCTCTAAGATACTTGCATCAGATTTAGGGCTGGATCTGGATGGAGGCTGAGCAGCTTTCAGTCTGCCACAGGACAAGGAGCAGAGGCTGCAGGTCCTGGGAAGAGAGGGAGCAGGAAGCAAAGCGTGTGCTCCAGGCCACCGATTCAGCCTGGGCCAGGCGTCTGGGGAGAGGGGGGGCGGGGAGGGGCTTTGCTGGTCTCACAGGGGTGGGAGCAGGGCTGCTCACCTAGGGGACTGGCAGTGACAGAATACGTGGATGGCTACTCTGTGTGAAGCATCTCCCCTCTGCGCTCTTCCTGTTTTCTAGATCCAGAAGCAGAGAACCCCGGAGTGACTTGCCCAAGCACTTAGTGGGAGCAATTATGGGGCATGGTCTCTGTGCCTATGGCTCACTCCCCTCTCCATCCTTGCCTTTGTATCCACCTCGGGAGAGCAGGGGCTGGCTTCTGTTTCCTCTTACCTCCCAACATCTAGAAGAGGGTCCTGCTCCTCGTAGGTGCTCAGTAAATATTTCTTGACCATTGAAGGACTGTCGGGCACTGTGCCAAGTGGCTTATATCTCCACATGCTCTCTCTAATCCTTCCAGGTGCATTTTACAGATGAGGAAACTGGGGAACAAAGAAGCTAAGTGAGTGATTAGGTATGAGAAGGGATCTGGGTCGGAATCCTGCCTCTGCCACTAATTAGCTTTGTGTCCTTGGACAAGTCACTTAACTTCTCTGAGCCTCGGTTTTCTCATCTGAGAGTGGCTCATGTCATGGGGTTGGTGTGGGGCCCTGGAGGCCTTGTCCAGCATGGAGACAGTGAGAGAGGGCTGAAGATTAGGGCCTGAGTCATTCCTTTGGGAGGGAGCCTTGCCTCTTTCCTGGGAGGTGGTGAGAGGTGAAGGGGATGGGCTTTGGGGATGGACAGACCTGAATTCTTATCCCACTTACACTCTGTGGGACCTTAGGGAAGGGACTTACACTTCGCTTTACTTCTTTACTACTGAAACTTAAATTCTGTTTCCACATCGGTAAAAAGGGGGAAAAAAACCTCTTGGTTGGGGCTTCCCTGGTGGCGCAGTGGTTGAGAATCTGCCTGCTAATGCAGGGGACATGGGTTTGAGCCCTGGTCTGGGAGGATCCCACATGCCGCAGAGCAACTAAGCCTGTGCGCCACAACTACTGAGCCTGCGCGCCACAACTACTGAGCCTGCGTGCCACAACTACTGAGCCTGCGTGTCTGGAGCCTGTGCTCCACAATAAGAGAGGCCGTGTTAGTGAGAGGCCCGCGCACTGCGATGAAGAGTGGCCCCCGCTCGCCACAACTAGAGAAAGCCCACGCACAGAAACGAAGACCCAACAAAGCAAAAATAAATAAATTAATTAACAAACTCCTACCCCCAACATCTTCTTTGAAAACAAACAAACAAACAAAACCTCTTGGGCTTCTTGTAAGGATTAAATGAGGCCATCTTGCAGAGTGTCCATAGTAGCTGCTTAATAAACACAGTGTCCAGGTGTCCCCTCTACCAACATTTCCAGGAGAATCTCTCGAAATGCAACTCCCACCCCGACCTTGGCCCCTTTAATCTGGCAATTCTCCGACAGCTCTGCAAAGAGTTCATTTCTTGCTTTGGTCTCCCCTCCCCCAATCAGGAGAGGTGCCCCTCGCAGCAAACTGGAGAAGGCTGTGGTCAGGGTGGCTGGTGGCTCGAAGAGAACACTCACTCACCCCCTGCACGCCTGCGCCTCCCCGGACAGCCTTCCCTGTCCACTGCTACAGGTCCTTTCTTAATCATGGTACTTAACAGCTTCATGGGCATTTGCAGGGCACACCCCAAGCTTCTTAGCTGGGCATTCACCACTAACAGCCCCTTCTCCAGTGTTAGCCCACCCCTACCCAGTCTCTCTTGCTGCCATTCCGGCTCAGCCCTCTATGCCCCCCGCCCCCCACCCCAAGCACACCCCTTGGCGGGGAACACCTTACCCCATCTTCTGCACCCAGCCAAGTCCAGCTCTCCTTTCAAGGTCCACCTCCAATATCAATCACCTCTCCCATAGAGCTTTTCTTTTTTATATATAAATTTATTTATTTTATTTATTATTTTTGGCTGTGTTGGGTCTTCGTTGCTGCAAGCGGCCTTTCTCTGTTTGCGGTGAGCAGGGGCTTCTCTTCGTTGCAGTGAGTGCGCTTCTCATTGCATTGGCTTCTCTTGCTGCGGAGCATGGGCTCTAGGTGTGTGGGCTTCAGTAGTTGTGGCTCGCGGGCTGTAGAGGGCAGGCTCAGTAGTCGTGGCGCACGGGCTTAGTTGCTCCGCGACATGCGGGATCTTCCCAGACCAGGGCTAAAACCAGTATCCCCTGCATTGGCAGGCGGATTCTTAACCACTGCACCACCAGGGAAGCCCACCCATAGAGCTTTTCAGACCGATCCCCCTGCAGGAAATGGCTCAACCCCCAGGCCACTGGCACACTGCTCGTGGGGCCAGTGGGATGGTGTCCACAGGCGACAGCTGTTCTGCTCTTGCTCTGAGAAGAGGGCCGACACAGCTGGCCTCCTGTCCTACCCTGTCCAGGCAGCTGAACACTTGCCCAGTGCACTCCATGGTCTCCTGTGCTTGTCCCCAGCCTGCATGTGGGCTCTGAGCCCCAGAGGTAGCAGGTGTACCCCTCATCCGGCAGGAAGGCTCTGACTCCACCCACTTGGCTGTGTGCAAAGCTGTATAGTACAGATGGGGATGTTGAAAATATCCGTGACATATTCCAAACTGGCCTACTTTCCTATCACGAGAGAGGCCGAGACGGAGACACGAGGATGAGTGAGATGGGAGCTGGGGACCTGTTCCCATCTCCTTCTTTCTCCCCAGCTCAGTTGTTAGACAGGAGAGGGACTTGCAGCCTCTCCCAGCCGTCTCCGCCCTGTTCTGGGGCTGTGTGTTTGGGGTGTCGGTGGGGAGGGCGGCACGGAGGAGTGAGGGTACAGGGGGTCTGGGGAGGTTGGTGGAGGAACCAAGGCCTGTGTCCTATCTTGGGAAGCTTCCAGCCCAAGAGGCAGGGCGGTGGAGGCCATCTCACTGGACATGGGGGCTGAAAGCTTGGGTTCAAGTCCGGGTTCACCTGTGAAGCCTCGAGCAAGGTCCTTAACCTCTCTGGGCTTTGGTTTTTTCATCAGCAGAATGGGCTACACACAATCCCTGCTTGCCCTCCTCAAGGGCTTGATTATGGGATTGCTTTGAAGACTGTAAAGGGCCTTGCCTTAATTAATCCACTTCTCAGCCTTTTCACCTTGGCGAGGTTGTGCCCTCACAGGGTGGCTTAAGTGGTCACCTGCTGCAGCCTTCTGCCTCCCAGCAGGCCTGGCAAGGCCTCCACCCTTAATCTTGGCTTCTTGATCCCTGAGTGGGGAGTCACCCACTGTCCTTGCCTGGTGCCAGGACTCTGTGTTGGGCAGGAAGTTCACACTGGGAGCTAACTTCAGTCTCTCTTGCTGACATGGAACCCTTTGGGTGTTCTCTGGCTTCTCTCCTCCTTCACACATGAGGTGATCATTATTTTAGTTTTTCCCTTTTTACGCTAGACATCCTCTCCTTCCCTGTTTCTCAAGATGGGCAGGATCCTTGAGGCATTTTTCTAACTCTGAGAAGCTGGACTTCTTGCTTACAGGTCCCTTGCCCAACTTTGGATTCTTCCAGGTGCCGGGGCAGGGTGTGGGGTGGGGGGTTGGGGGTTGTCTGTGTCTCTGCCTCAGTTTTCCCAGCTGGCTCACCACAAGAAAAAATAAGTGGCCAAACTGGGAAAAATTGGTTGCTCTGGTGCCGTTGATCAGGGCAAAACCAGAAGTAATGGTTTATATTTAAAACACTTATTATGCATGTACCCCTTATCCAGCTATTCTGCTTCTAGGAGTTTATTCTACAGATAAACTCACATTGTGTAATATAAGGTAACTAGCAGGATATCTTGCACCACAGCCTAAGCATCTGTCAGCGGGGCACCTTTATATGTGCTGGTGCAAAACAATCTAGTTTATGTTGGTCGTATGCTGTCATTTGGGTAAAAGAACACAAAGGAAATACTTGCGAACGCACAGCCAAGCCCTGAAAGACCGAGAAACTGAGACTGGTGTTTGCTTCTGGTGCTGGACCTGGGTGACCAGGAAAAGAGACAGTGATGGGGAAAACGACTTTTTCCTTTTGCACCTTTTGAATTTTGCATCACATGCAAATAGAATTTCCCATTAAAAAATAGGTCAAATTAATTTTTTCCAGTCCTTAAAATCTCATGTACTAATTTTTGGCCCCAGTCATATACCAGTGTTTATTACTGAGAAGGTCCGACCCCAGGTAAGGAGGGTGAAGCCAGGGATGAATGGGGCACTGAGTGATATGGAGGCCTGAGTCCTATGTTGGGAAGTTGATTGTGAACCCATGTTGTTGTTGTTGTTGTTTTTTGTTTTGTTTTGCGTTACGCAGGCCTCTCACTGTTGTGGCCTCTCCCGTTGCGGAGCACTGGCTCTGGACGCGCAGGCTTAGCGGCCATGGCTCACGGGCCCAGCCGCTCCGCGACATGTGGATCTGCCCGGACCAGGGCACGAACCTGTGTCCCTTACATTGGCAGGCAGACTCTCAACCACTGTACCACCAGGGAAGCCTGAACCCATGTTTTTATAAAAGACAGCAAAAATCATCATGCACTGGGACGTGTGGCAATGTTAAATCGCTATAAAGCTTTCTCAAAGATGGCTTTTCATTTCTGTACTCATCTTGTGGACCAAACTTTGAGTAGCCCTGCTCTAGGGGTCCTTGGATGGGCTGCAGAGGTCAGGGAGGCCAACAGATTTCTTGCAGCTGGCCATGCATGTTCATCTGTTTAGGGAAGGGTGCAAAGCTTTTGTCAGGACCTCAAAAGGTTCAAGGTCTCCAAAGGACACAATCCTCTGCTGTAGGAAGTGGTCATTAAAGGTCACTAGGAAGGATCTAGTGGGGCTTTAGAGCCAAGGGGAGCAACAAATGTGCCTGATTCATCCTAAGACCCCTCCCTTCCCCGCCTGCACACAGAGGAGCCAGCCCAGGGCCAAACTCAGGGGGAAAGGACTGGGGGGAGTGTGAGATTCCAGAGAACAAGGGGCTAACCTAGGGGGTGATTAAAATAATCTGTGGGAAAGAAAACCAGAGGGCTTTTTAAAGCTGTGTTTGGACCAAGATGATCAGGGAGGGGTGGGCCTGCCGCTGGGGCAGATGGCACGATGTTAGCTGAAGATGGGAAGCTGAGCTCCTCAGCGCTTGGTCAGGCATCTGCTACCTGCTTGGGAAGCAGGAACCTGAAAGGGAGGCTCCCTTGGGTTGGGAGCCAGGCAGAGCAGGAGGCTGCTAGGATGCAGTCTGGGTTCAGAAAACTGCATCCTGGGGTCCTGTGAGCATCTTCCAAGTGTTCAGAGAGGATGCCTGGTGCTCCAGACCACGGGGAGTGGCTGTAACTCATGTGGGCACAAGTTCCTGTTTCCAAAGAAGGCGACTCTGAAATCTGCAGACGGGTCTACTTAATGAACTCCCTGGAAAATGCCTACTTCATTATTACTTTTTTTTTTTTTTGAGATGGAATTCAGATAACATGAAATTAACCATTATACAGTGAACAGCTCAGTGGCATTTAGTGCATTCACCATGTTGTGCAACCACCACCTCTATCTGGTTCCAAAACATTTTCATCATCCCAAAAGGAAATCCCATACCCGTTAAGTAATTGCTCCCCATTTCTTCCTCCTCCAGGCAAATCTCTATGGATTTACCTATTCTGAATATTTCCTATAAATGGAATCATACAACACATGACCTTTTGTGTCTGGATCCTTTCGCTTAGCAGAATGCTGAGGTTCATCCATGTTGAAGGTAGTATTAGTAATACATTCCTTTATTATGGTTGAATAGTATTCCATTGTATGGATATGTCACAAATTGTTTATTCATCCACTGAAGGACATTTGGGCTGTTGGGTCATAGGGTAATTCTATGTTTAACTTTTTGAGGAATTGCCAAACTGTTTCCCACAGCTACTGAACCATTTTACATTCCCACCAGCAATAGATGAGGGTTCCACCCACTTTCATTATTAAACAGGTGATTGTTGTGACCCTGGAAGGCAAGGAGATGGTTACCAGGTGCTAACATGGGTAAAATAGGTGAGGATGATACCTGTTCCATTTCCCTGCTGCCCACCATAGGCTTATAAGGCTGGTTGGCAGTCCTGGCAAGGCTGCTGGCCGAAGTAGGGGTGTGTGTTCCCTTTCTTTTCCCAAGCAAGTGGATCAGGGCGTGAAATCTAGAGCTTGGTGTGGTACTGCAGGAATTGGGCTTGTGGCCCACCTGGGCCCCAGTGTCTCACAGTATGTCCTCTCAAGGATCCTGTTTTAGTCCCTTCTCCTCATCTTCCTTTTCTCTTTCATTTCATTCTATGCCTAGGCAACTGAGTAGGAAGGAAGGAGGTGGGGAGCTGCATGCATGTTTGTGGACTACATCCACAAGCCCCTCTCCCCACTGAGGCCCCGGGAGGTCATCCCAAAGTGAGGTGGGATACTGGGCATCCTCTCCCTCGCCTTTATTCCCTCCTTCTCCCAGGAGAGGAGACCCACTGGCATCTGCAGCACCGAGCATGGTGGCAGGCAGCTGGGGGGCAGGAGATCCAGTTCTGGCCATCTCCAGCCCTCAAAGGTCAAGGTCAGGGGAGGAAGGAGTCACCAGGGGCACTTATGGTGGCAGGAATTGGCTTTGGTGGTGGTTTAAGGAAAGGAGAGGAGAGGTACATTCATCTGTGTCACAGAGTTCTCCTGGACACTCCCTGTGTGCCAGGCCCTGCAGTGACTTGCCACTTGTCCCACTAGCAGGCAGAGCCCGAAGCTGGGAAAGCAAGAAGTCAGTCCCTACCCCACTGGCTCTCAAAGTGTGGTTCCTGCCCAGCAGCAGTAGCAGCAACGATTCTTGGGAACTTGGTCGAAATGCAAATTTTCAGGCCCCGCCTCAAACTTACTGAATCAGCAATTTTGGGGGTGGAACCCAGCAACCCCTGTTTTCACAAAGCCTACAGGGGATTCGAATTCTTTTTTCTTTTTTAAAAAAATTAATTAATTAATTAATTTATTTAGGCTGCGTTGGGTCTTGGTTGCTGCGCGCGTGCGCGGGCTTTCTCTGCTTGCGGCGAGCGGGGGCTACTCTTTGTCGCGGTGCGCGGGCTTCTCATTGAGGTGTGTGGGCTTCTCATTGCGGTGGCTTCTCTTGTCCCGGAGCACGGGCTCTAGGCGCGTGGGCTTCAGTAGTTGTGGCCCGCGGGCTCTAGAGCACAGGCTCGGTAGTTGTGGCGCAGTTGCTGTGGGCTTAGTTGCTCTGCGGCATGTGGGATCTTCCCGGACCAGGGTTCAGGGCTCGAACCCGTGTGCCCTACATTGGCAGGCAGATTCTTAACCACTGTGCCACCAGGGAATCCCAAGAGGATTCTAATTATTTTTTTTTTTTTTTTTTTTTTTTTTTTGCGGTACGCAGGCCTCTCACTGTTGTGGCCTTTCCCGTTGCAGAGCACAGGCTCCGTCCGGACACGCAGGCTCAGCGGCCATGGCTCACGGGCCCAGCCGCTCCGGGGCATGTGGGCTCTTCCCGGACCAGGGCACGAACCCGTGTTCCCTGCATCAGCAGGCAGACTCTCAACCACTGCGGCACCAGGGACGCCCGGGGATTCTAATTCTTGCTTTGGTTTAAGAACCACTGCCCTGCCCTGAGGAGGAGCCAGAGTTAATGAGGGTGACTCAGTGTTCCCAGTCTGATGGGAGAGACAAGACCCTTGCTTGCCATCTGATAGGGAAGACAGAGCCTTGTGCTCAGAAAATTTTCAGTCAGAGGGGGACATCTAGGTTTCTCAACGCAAGTCCCTCTAGTGGGGTCCCTCCCTGCTGGAAGCACCAGGATGAGTTTCTCTGGAGGGGGCTGGCTACAGTTAGGACCCCAGAGAACCTCCCCCCTTCCATTTTTACTCTCCATTCTTCAGAAAGTGGGTTTGATGTGCTAATGAGGACATCAATTATTGAGCTTCATTAGCATTCATTACTATAACAAGCAAGGGAGGGGAGATCAAGGGGAAAGGAGGGGAGTCTTTTGAAACTTATTGCCTTTTACTCCTCTCCTATAGGGTGGGAGGAGGAATGGGAGAGTGAGGAATGCAGGGGGAGAGGCTTCAAGGTTCTCAGAGACTGAGCTGTGGTCGGAAGTCTGCAGGTCTGGGGCAGAGGTAAGCAACCTCCACCTCTCAGCTCCCCAACCCAAACCAGCACCAGAGGCCAGCTCACTGACCCTGGTCACTCTCTCCCCAGAAGAGGGCTCTCCACAGCCCCCTCAGTGCCTTTGGGCCACCCTTGGTGGAGTTTGGGTGGTCCAAATGGGGCTCATGAAATGCCCTAGCTAGACAATAACACTCCTGGCAGGGTGCCTTCTCGAGGATTTGGGGTGGGGGACTCCAAGGTGGCAGAGTGAGCAGTTTGGGGTGTCCCAGTATCATTTTCACTTCACCTTTTCCCCTGTGGCTTTCCTTAGAGGCCCATGTGCCCCTCTGCCCACCCCAGGCCCTGAGGTGGGAGATAGATGGGCCCCAGGCTGAGCAGCTGGACAGAGGAGAAAGCTGAGCCCTACCCAGATAAGAGATAAAGAGACCATGTATTTCTCGTTCTCAAGGTCAAGGAGAACTTTCTGACTACACACGTGCGGAAAGGCTCCTTGGAGGTCAGAAAGGGAGTGATGTCAACCCACCCATAGACCTCTTCACTAGAATCCATCTTGGCTAAGAGGTGCACGCACACATGGGAGGACCCTAAGATAAACCCAATACGGACTCAGAACCAGGCAAAGCAAGTTGATTGGCCGAAGGAAACCCAGAAGAAATGCCCCATACAAATGATTCAAACTACCATGCTTGTGTGACTCTCTCTGAGTCAGCCCGTGTGTCTGTCTACACGTACTCTTTTTCCTCCTAATAAACACTTCACTTGTTTCACTAATTTTGGTCTTTGTGGGAATTCATTTCCACAAGGTTGAAGGGCCAGGGGCCCTGTCATTGGCCACTGGTCCCTGGTGGTCGAGTGGCTAGGATTCAGCACTCTCACTGCCGTGGCCTGGCTTCAATCTCTGGCCGGGGCACCGAGATCAGCCCCATCTCCCTTTTCCTGCCCAGATGTTTGTCCACGTGCAAACCCTGTTCCAAACACCCTTGGGGAAGGAGCAGTGAGGCTGAGAATTCTCACCTCTAGGGCTCTCCCACATAACCTCGCTCCTGCGGGCTCCCAGGAAAAGGCGAGCAGGATGCGTGGAGTGAGAAGGGCAAGGTGGGTGGCAAGGTGGGTTACAATCTGCTGTTCCAATCCCTCAAACAAGTCAGCAGCCCCCTCCCAATCAAGCGCAATGCCAGAGATACAGGGGAGAAAGGCCAGAGGGACGTTACTCGTTGAGGAATGAGAGTGGGGGCAGGGTGGCACCTGAGGCATCTCAGGTGGAGGCAGCTGGCACATTGCTTGTGCCCGGGCACCATGCCAGCTTCCAGAAGCAATTCTGGTCTCTCAGCTGAAGAAATAATACCTGTGTTTCCCTCGCCCTGATCAGAGGAGATGACTTCCTCAGCCTCCTCCCTACATCAGGAGCTTGGCTTTTGAGATCAGGTAGAGGGTGGCGGGGAGGGGAGCAAGGCACCTATCTTCCCTGGGGCATGGGGCAGAGGATCGAGTGGGGTCAGTGAGGGTGGCTGGTGTCAGGCCATCTGCCCTCTGGCTCAACTTGGGCCTCAGGGGAGGGCCCCAAGCTTCCTGTTCAGGAGATGTATCCCTTCTCACCCTTCCACGGACCCATGGAGGCTGCTGTCCTGCTTTGAGGAGAGGAGGGGGTCAAATGAGCTCATAGCTATGAAGATGATCAGAAATATTTACGATATGTCTCTAACAAGTGAACTACACAAATAAAAAATGTTACCTGAATCTGATTTAATCTTCTAACTATGGGGGGGGGCGTTCATGATGCAGGAGGTCACTGATGTCATATTTGGAATTATTCCCAGTCTCTGGGGGCTGATTCACAGAGCCTCCCTCCCCAAGTCCCCGAGCCCGTGGCTTCTTGGCATCTAGTGTAAAGGCCAGAAAAACCTCCATGTGACAGAACAAGCATCTTTCCAGCCATCATCCAGGGGATGATGCCCAGTTCCCTAACCCTGACATCAACTGTCTTTACCCTCAGCCATGTTCCTGAGCCCAGCTCTTTCTTTACTTTCTGGTCATGAGACGTGTATCAGAGTTAGGCTCCTGCTTCTGGCAGCCCACAGGGTTAGGAGATGGTGGTGGTGATAGAAAAAGAGGCTGGGAGCCTTGGAGTCAGGCAAGTCTGGGTTTGAATTTCACCTTTGCTATTCTTAGATTGGGCAAGTGGCTATGCCTCTCTGAGCCTCAACTCCTTTCTCTCTGAAACAGGGCTGAAAACAGCCACTTCCACAGGGTTGTTGAGAGGATTAAATTGGAGAATATGGGAAAAGCACGTGCTGATACCCTTCCACTTAGGTGGGCACAATGTGGGGGAGGGAGAACTTGTCTCAGGGCGGGGGACCTGGGGGGGAGGGGAGGGGCAGCCTCCTGCGTGGTTGAGCTGGGGGCCTGGATGGAGGACCAGCAGCGTGAGTCCCCAGCCTCTGGGCTCTGAGAAGCTTGGGAACTGGTGTCCATGCAGCTGAGGGGAAGCCACCCGTCCCCTTGCCGACCCCTCCCCTACACAGGGCCTGCTGCCTCCCATGCCCATCCTGGGCAGGCAGCCAAGCAGGGAGCTGGATGAGTGCCCACAGCACACTCAGAGGCCAAAAGATGGGCACCATCCAGTTGGCAGAGGGAGAGGCAGCTGGCCCAGGAGGGAAGAAGTCAGGGTGCCGACTGCTGGGGTCGTGTGCCCAGACGGTGTGTCCAGGACACGGCTCTTGGCTGCCCTCCTTAGCTGTCCGGCTGGAGCTGGGAAGGGCCCCTCCTCTCCTTACCCTGGCCCAGTCACCTAAGTTACTGCAACTGGAGATTAATCTCTAAGGGGCATCAGACTTGCC
>NW_006791954.1:3431446-3432849 GCF_000442215.2 Lipotes vexillifer | reverse complement strand
GCTCAGGGCAGGCCGGGGGTGGGGGGTGGGGGGGTGGGAAGGAAAGTGGGAGAGCTTGGATTAAGGCTGCAACGGGGTAGACCAGGAAGTGGGGAAACCGGTTTGTCATTTGGGCCACTTGGGGTGGGGTCTCCTCTCCTGCCCCTATGCTTGCCTGCCATTCTACCTGGTGGCCTATAGAGAAGAGATGTGCTGTGTCCCTTTCTTGCCCATCTAAGCTGGCTTTGGGAATGCCGGGAGTAAATAAAAGGGGCAGGGGACCTTCCCCTCTCCAAGAGAAGCTTGGGAGAGAAGGGACAGGACAGAGAACCGGAGAGAGAGAGAGAGAGAGAGAGCAAGCAACCAGGACAGGAGGAGGAGGGGACAGAGTCACCCAGAGAAGTCTGTGGAGCTAATAGGTAGGCCAAGGTGGGACAGGGAGGGGGTGGGAGTGAGGCAGGGGTGGGGCAGCGCTGGCGCTCTGCAGGCTTCGGTGGAGGTGGCAATGGCGTCGCCAAGTGAGGTGTGAGAAGGGGCAGAAGCTGGAGCGCCCTCCTTTGGAGTCCTGCTTAGCCGATTGGCCGACTCCCCTCACTCACAGCACGGGCCGCTGCAGTTCCAGCAGAAGCCTCCAGGAGGGGCCGCCACCCGAACTGGGGGCAAGGAGACAGCCCAGCAGGGGGCGCCGTGGGACTGGGTCCCCTTGGCTAAGCCAGGTCTAAGGAGACAGCTAGGGGGGCGTCCCGGCACAGGCAGAGGAGGGTCCAGACTCTCCCTGCATAGGGCGCCTGTGGCTTCCGCAGATCACCTTGGCTGAAGAGTAGTCCCCCAGTCCCTCCCTGCCCCGTCCGTCCCCGAATGCTTCTCCATCCTAAGGCGCGCACGGGCTAGGAAACCGAGAAGTTTCCGCACCCTCGAGGTGCACCCCCTCCTCCGATGCCGGCCCCCACTTTAGGCATTTGTCCCTGTCATGGCTTGAGGATTGCTCTGGGGGGAAGAAGCAGGTGCAGCGGGGAGGGGAGCGTGAGCGCGCCCCGCACCCCAGGCCCGGCCGCGCGCTGCGGGGTCCCGCAGTGCAGCTGGAGGGCGCGAGGCGCCGGCCCCCTCCCGTCCCTGCTCCCCGCCACCCCGGCGGCCCTTTGTACGTTCAGGCCACACGCGCGTGCTCGCGCCGCGCGCGCTCCAGTCCGCAGTGACACACCCGCGCCGGCGCGCGCGCGCACACACACACACACACACACACACACACACTCGCTCTCGCACACTCGGTGACACGCCCGCGCGCGCGCGCACCCACACGCCCGGCCGCCAGCGCCCTCCCAGCTGGTCCACCCCGGCGGGGCCCGCGCCCCCGGCCCACCCGCCTGGCACCGCGCCCCGGGGCTGGGGCCCAGCGAGGAGCCCGCGAGGCGGCGAGAGGGCGA
>NW_006791954.1:3429089-3431436 GCF_000442215.2 Lipotes vexillifer | reverse complement strand
CAGGCCGCCCCGGGGCCCCCGCCCCTCGCGCCCCCGCCCGATGGGGAACGCTCCGTCCCAAGGCATGTCCCTGTCTCTCTCCTTCCTAATGTGCCTCCATGCTTAAGTGGAAGGTATTTCTGTTTTCTTTGTGTGTTTTCCCCTCGGCCGGGGGCGGGGGCGGCGGCCGGGCCGGGGAGGCGGCGGCCGACGGGACGAGGGATGCTCGGGGCGCAGGTGTGGGGGGGCAGGGGACCGCGGCGCTCCGTGCTTGGGAGAAGAGGAGTGCTGGGACCAGAGAGGGGGTCCTGCATTGGCGAGGCTGGAGACCGGGTGGGGAGGGCCTCGTGAGGCCCAGGGAAGGGGGCCCGAGGGTTTAAAATTTAAAGGGGTTTATGTGGAGGGGGGAGGGAGGGAGAAAAGAGGAAGGGGGGGATGGATGGTGAGGAGAGTGCAGGAGGGGTGGGGTCCATCCGAGGTGGAGGAAGAGGAGGATGCAGGGGGAGGCGAAGGGGATGGAGAATTGGTGGGAGCATTAAAGGCCTCTTTCCCCCAGGTTCCAGAATGGGGTGCGCGCCCTTGGATGGTGGTGGTAGGCACTTTGCGCCCGCCCCCCAGGGAAGGAAGAGGGTTAGTGTATTCTGGGGTTGGTTGTGTTGCCAGGATACAAGCCTGTATTCCCCGCACCCCCTCCCAAGTCACCTCGAGGCCCTAGCCCCGGAGACCTGGGAGCCTAGGCAGCAGTTGCAGAGACCGGGGACCCGCTCCCCGCTAGGCTGGCGGGAGGGGGAGGGGCTGGGGAGGGGCCATTTGATCTTAAGCCCTCCCCTTGCAGAGGCCAGAGGGCAGGGGAGGGCGCCCCCAGCTGGGGGGAGCATCTCGGGTGAATGAGGAAGTAGGGACTGCCGGAGGCTGAGCGGCAGAGGGCGGGGCTGGGGAGGGGCCGCGCTAACCCCCCCTCCCCTCCCACGCACCCCTTTGCTACGTCAGAAGCTCCCTGGCCAGCTCCGAGTCCTGTCGGTGGGGGCAGCAGGATGCTGGTGGAAGCAGAGGGGGCCGGCCGGGTGCCTCCGCAGCTCGGCTGGCAGGGCCCGGCGGGGTGTGTGCAGCTGCTGGTGCAAGCCCCTCCGCCCCACCCCTCCCCATGCAGCCCTGGCAGTGCCTCCGGCGCTTTGCCCTGGCCTGGTGGGAGAGGACAGCGGAGGGCAGCGCCCGATCTTCCAGGGAGGAGGCTGGACCGAGGGACCCCGGGGGCCGAGGGGAGCCAGGTGAGCAAGGACAGGGAGTGTGCAAGGAGATCTTGGACTACCAGTCCCTCTCCCCAAATACGAGGGAACCAGGAGGTCCTTGCAGCCCCCAACTTTAGGAGAAGTGGGTTCCTGGCTGGAGCTTTTCAGAAGATGTTGGAGCTGCTGTTGTTTTGGGGAGGGGGAAACAGATAAGGGCTGGGAGTCTGGGGCACATGACCAGACTTCCAGGCTTGTGGGTCTGAATATTCCTTGGTGTTGGGTTTGAGCACTTTGGGGTGGGGATAGGATGCCTTCTTTCCAACTCTGGATATCGTGGTCTGGGTGACCTTGAGCCAACTGCTTTGCTGTCTAACTCTGTGCCTCAGTTTCTCTCATTCCCTTCCCTATCCTTCTTGCTGGTCTTAAAGAATTGGTGGTGCATTTGATGGAGACTGTCACTGTGAAAATGTGGGGCTTTGTCATCATTGGTGGCAGCTGTGATGGTGGTGGTTTCTGGCATGGTTGCGCGTGTGTACATATGTGGGGGGCAGTTATGGTTTCCGTGTGAGGTCTTTTGCTGGTTTTAGTTGATGTTGGGCCCACTGTGGGCAAGTGTCAGGGTCCGGCATTCATACAGGAAGGAAGGCTCCAGGCAAGCTGGGAGTTGTTGGGGCAGAGACTTAGCTGGTGGCCTAGTATAGAAGCAAGGGATGGAGCATAAAAGGAGGGGATTCCAAGAATAAGATTCCCCCCTCCACCCAGACTGCCAGGCACCCAGGCACCATTGGCAGCAAGTGCAAAGGCTTTGCCCTGGCTTCCTGCCACTGCGCCTTGGGGACAAGAGGGTCTTTGTCCAGTGCTCCCCCCACCCCTGCTCCTTCCGCCCTTACCATGTTGGCCAGTTCTCTGTGATGACCCTCAGGGCCGGGATGGAGATGCAGGTCCCCCATGTGCTCTGGAGATCTGGAAGAAACAACTGTGGTCTCAGGCAGTGCTGAGTGGAGACGGGGAGCTCTTCTAGGGGAAGGGTCCCTGGGAATGAGCCATTGGGAGGTTTGATCCCACCACATGCTTTCTGCTTGCCTCCTTGCCTAACGCGGAGGGGATGGGGTCTGGGGTCTTCATGGCCTGATTCCTGC
>NW_006791954.1:3414235-3428873 GCF_000442215.2 Lipotes vexillifer | reverse complement strand
CCTGCTGGGAATCCAGGATTCCATGTTTCTTAAATATGTACAGGGCAGAGTTGGGTGCTGTGATGCAGAGCCCCAGATGATCTCTCTCTTTCTCTCTCTCTGGCTAGGGACCCACCCTGGGAAAAAGGTTTAATTAGAACCATTGATTCCTTCTTTGGCTGTGAGCATCGATCTCACCAGTGTGGTCAGAGCTGGGGGTGATGGTGGCACGGCTGCCGTCTGCCCAGTTTGAGCCTCGGCTTTCTGTGACAAAACCCAAGCTTAGGAGGGAGGGGGCTATGCTCTTTGAAGTGCCAGATCTGTTTTAGCCCCATCTCCACCCCAGGTTAGGTCTTGGGGAAAGAAGGGAGACGAGGTTGAGGATTTGACCTGAGGGAGCTGTGTTTGGGGTTTGAGGATCCTGAGTAGTGGGCCTGGGGCTCGGGAATGGAGGGGCAGCTTGGTTGGAAGGGAGACGGGAGGCCATTGGGTGGGCAGGCAGAGATTTCAGGGGAAGGATCTGGAGCTTGCCATTAAAGCTTTGCTTTCGAGGAATCCCAAGCACTTATCTCCTCCAAGCCCTGGCAAGGAGATCCGATTTCTTCCTTAGTTTGTGTCTTCGAGGCCCAGAGAGGGACAGAGACGGTCTCAGAGGCCCAGTGGGCCTGGGTCTAGCCTTTGAGCCTGGCTGCCTGACCGAGTGGCCCCTGTCTAGGCACAGAGAACGAAGGGTGAGGCTCCAGGCAGCCGCCGATCTGGTCTCTGGGTTTGGTGGGAGGTGGGGGACAGATTGTGCCCCCCGCCCCAAGCCCCAGCTGCCCGTCGTGGGTGGGCTGGTGCAGGTGCAGGCTTCAATGAGCCACTCAGATGCTCTTTGAAGAATCCCTTGTTGGCTTCCTAGGGCCCATTCGAGCAAAGATAATAAAAATCTGGCCGTCAGCGGGTTTGAGGGCTGCACTTGCTTCCCCTTCTTTCATTCCCAGCTCTGAAAAGCAGAGATGAAGGCTTTGGATTTGGCTGGGAAGCAGCACTTGCCTGCCCCGAGGGAGGGAGGGAAGGACAGCAGGGAGAGAGGCAGAAGAGGGAGGACTGATTTCCTGGCAGCCGGGGGATTTGCCGGGGCGGTGGGCAGAGGGTCAGGGACCTGGTCCCCTACTCTTGCCAGGCAGCCTCAGGCCTCGATGGGGCTTCTATGCCCCTTGCCCAGGCTCCAGCCTTGTCCTTCAGTTCCAGAGGCTGGGAGCCCCCCCTTCGGCTCCACTGCTCCCACATTCCCCCCTCTGCTCCTCAGAGCCCCCCCACTTTCTTCCCCCTGGTCCCCCCATCCCTGCCCCTCCATTTTTCTCCCTCTGCCCTTCCCGCTGTCTCTCCTCTTTGTCTCCCCCTTCTGCTCCTTAGTCTCCCCTTTCCTGTCTGTCTGCCCCCTCATACCTGTCTCTCTTCTTTCCTTAGCATCTGTCCTGCTTTCTAGGACTGTCTGGAAGGTTAAGAAGCCAAGTTGGTTGGAGGGAGGGAAGGAGCTGCAGCCGCGGAAGGGACCAGCCTGAGCTGACTATTATGGTCTGTCAGGGGTCGTAGTCATCAGAGTCCAGGCGGAAGGGGGCCTCTGAGCGCTTAGAGATGTGCGTGTAGTGAGGGCGCCACCCCCTCCCCGCACACAGCGGGCACCTTGCCCTGACATTGGGCTTCAGACACTCAAGTTCTCCTGCCGCTTTCTACTGCTTGTCTGCCGGAAACCAATGCCTCCGGCCTCTGGCCCCTCCACACCTCTGGTCGCCCACTGTCCAGGCATCATCGCCGCCCTTGCCCATGGTTCCCCCACATCCACTACTCAGGCTCACAGGAGGAAGGGAAGGGTCCAAGGGAACCCCTACAGGCCCTGTGACCCCTTCACCATCTTGTAGGCCCCCCCACATGGAAGACAAGACTGTCATGGAAAGAGCATTGGACTGAGTGAAGGGACCTCGTTAGGATCCTGCCTCAGCGCCCAAATGTCCGAGTGACCTTGAGCCAGTCCCTTCCTGGCAAGGGCCTCTTTCCTCACCTGTGAAATGAGGGGGCACAGGCTGGCTCCTCTCCAAGGTCTCTTCTGACATTCCACCGTTGTTGTGTCTCTCTTCTGGGTGATTTGCATATGCTTTGCATATATCAATGATGCCTGCTTGAAGGGGGAGGGTGCCACCCACGGGGACCAGAGCCCCACCCACCACTCCAATTCCCCTTGCCCATTGGCCCAGGCTGTCACTGCTGGAATCTCCCAGAGGGATGGAAGCTGGGTGAGGCCCGAGAATTCCCTGGGGAGGTGGCTCCTGTGCTCCAGCCGTCCTAGAGGCAGGATGGGGGGATAGCCCTGGTGGAGGGGACCCCTACCCTCATCACTCCGGCTCCAGAAAGTCCAGACAGTGAAACCAAGTGGGTGTGAATTCACTACAGTTGCCTGTGGCTACCACGGGGTGTGTGAAACCCCACTGAGCCTGGCAGAGGGGTCAGGGTCTGAGCACCTCTAGATGCCAGGAGCTTAGCTAGGTGTAAGAGGTGTAAGAGTCCCTCCTCTGGCTTCAGCTACCAGACAGGCAGCTTCACAGTCCAGGACAAGTCCTGCCGTCTTGTGCCCTGCCCACTTCTGCTCAGGCCCCTGGGCTCTGGGTATGTGTGGGTTGGAACTTGGACCTGAGAGATGGTCACTGAGAACAGGATCATTGCATACCTGGGCCCTGCCTGGCCAGCACACCACAGGTGAGGCGCGGTGCTCCCTGCAAGGGTCACAGGGCAGAGAAACTGCTGCCCTCAGTTCTGCACCCACCTCCGTCTACCCCGACTGATCTCACGGGCCTTGTCCCCTGCCACCTGGTATGTGCTCTGTGTCTGGCACAGGGCAGTGCGCTGCATCCCAGCCCCCAACCTGCCTCATTTCCTTTCACCCCCATAATACTCATCACGTGGGGCAAGACTGGGGTAATGTTGGCAGCCAGGAGAAGGTAAGGTGGGCCACTGAGTAAGGTGAGGATTTCTGAAGACAGGAGCAAAAATCCCCTCCACCGCCATGGTGGGCGGGGCCAGAGGAAACACAGCAAGAGGGATCAAGGTTGGATTTAGTCTCTGGGAGGAACTGACCCCGGGGGGCAGTTTAGTTTCTGACCACAGAATTGTTGTGAAACTTAAATGAAATGATAGATGAAAATGTCCAGCACAGTGCCTGACACATGATCAACAGTCAATAAATGGTATGGGGAGGGAATGGATGTCTCTGAACCCAGAGGAGACCCTCCCCTAACCCTGAGATGCAGGATTTTGCAGGAGATGAAGAGTCAGAAGGACAATTCCCAGAAGAGCTGTTTCTCCCACACAGGCGGCTGCTTCCCCACCGCAGCCCTCGTGCCCCACACACGCAACGGGCTCAGGGCCCAGCCACCCTGGGATACCCTGCCCTCATCCTCTCTGCTGCAGGGGGGCAGACAGGAGGGTTTGGAGGCGGGGAATCCTGTTCTCCCGCTCCCCCTGTTTTTGCACAGGACAGCTTAAGAGGAAACAGGCCCACGCTGCAGCAGGAGGAATCGAGGTTAGATGGGAGGGAAACCTCCAGGTGCGTGAAGGGTGGTTGCTCCGAGGTGGTGTTTTTGCATCTCTTACCTCAGTGATAGGTGTCCGTGAGCGCAGGTAAGCTAGTGTTGTACCTGGGGGCAGGGGACTGGTTGGCATGACCTTTGAGATGACCTTTGGGCTATTGGAAGGAACTTGGTAGATCCAATTTAATCTCTTGTGGCTGTGATGGTTGGCAGAGGGCAGGGGGCCATGACGAAGAGGAGTTCAGAGCTGCTGGGGAGAGGAGGTTACAGCCAAGTCAGTCTTTGATCCCCCAGGGCAGAGAAGTCAAGTGTGGGGGCGTGCAGAGCAAGCATTGGGCTGGTGTCAGGCTGCCTGCCTCCCCTACTGCTGTGTGACATTAGGCAAGTTAGTTGCCCCCTCTGGTTTTCAGGGTCCTCGGTGTGAGAAAAGTGTGGAACTAGAGAATCTCTAAAGTCCCTTCCAACTGTCACAGTTTCTACCCACCTCCTCTCACCTGGGATAACACGTGCCTCGCCACACAGACGGCGGGAATAATACTTGCCAGCTCCAGCTAAACCAGGAAAAATGGAGATTTGGCCCAAGAGAACACTGGTGCTTTTGTGTGCCTGCATACGCCTTACAAACAGTCCCTCCTGCTCTGAAGGCACATCTTGCCTAAATCTGTCCTCTCAGCCCAGAAGATGGATAAGCGAGAGGCTATAGGATTCAGCTACCGTCTGTTTTCCTCCCACCCCAGAAAAAAAAAGGCTTTGCAGCACTCCGTTCCAACCAGGGACTCTAATCCAGTCCATCTTTTCTCCTGCGGAGGCACTGCCAGCTGGTGGCTCCTCTCCCCCACAACCTTTTCCTGGTTCCTGGCAGCCTCAGCCACCTGGCCCAGTTGCCTGCATATCCCGAAGTGGAGTAGCACTGAGACTGGGAAGGAGCTGGGTTTTCACACGCCTGCCTTCCTCACTTCTGCCAACCTCCTCATCCCAGCACCCTGCTCTCTGTCCCACCCCAGTCACAGAGCATGCTGGAGACCCCAGACCCAGGGACCCACAGGGGGCCCCCCAGATCCAGAGACCCCCACAGAGTGGCCCTAAGCTGGAGATGTTTGTGCAGAGCCTAGGAGGCAGAGAGGGTGTGTGTCCTGCTGGCTCCTTCCACCCCAGGGAGGCTGATAATTGCAGACACAGCAGGCATCTGTGGCGTCACCCCAGGCACCAGCAGCTGCCTCATTGAGGAAGAATTAACGATCTCAGTTCATTGGGAAGGCATTCCACGGCTCACTGAAGGCCTTGCAGATACCCCCGGGCCTCTATGCCTCCTCTCCGGGGCTGTCCCTTGCCTAGCCCATCCCCTCCCAGTGGCCAGGCTGGCCTGGTGAGTCCCCATTCTTGTCCCAGCCTTCTTCTAAGTTGAAAGTTGGGACTCTGAGGGAAAGCCAGGGCTGTTTGGACTGACAAAGACCCTCGCTTTGCTGCCCATGACTTTTTAGGCTCTCTCTCCCTAGCGTGGGTGCTGGGGGGGGGGGGATTTCTGGATGTTAAAACGAGAAGAGACCTTTGAGGGGCTTCCTGGAGCCTCTTCTGTGACGGAGGCGGGAGAGTAGGAGAGGGGCTCCCGGAGAGGCAGAAGTCACTTAAAGATGAAGCTTGGGAGGAGTCACTTCTCCTGAACCCAGCAGCTCATCCCCCACCCCTGATCCCTGGTCCATTTGCAGCCTAAGGTTAGAATTATCTGCTTCCCACTCCTAGGATGAGGCAGAAAGAAACTGAAGTGAAGCCTTCTGCTCCACTTATTGTCCGTAAAAAATAGTTTATGCTGGAGCATGGGATGGAAAGAGGTTAGACTTTAGGCAGAACTTCCCAGCGGGCACTGAATGGGAGCCCGCCAAAGGCTGGGGAGAATGGATGGGCAGCAGTTCAGCTCAGGGATCAAGAGCTCAGGCTCTGGAGTCGGACAGATCCGGGCTGGCATCCCAGCCCTGTGGCTCACTCGCTGTGTGGTTTTGGGCAAGTCACTTCACATCTCTGAAGCTCAGTTTCCTCATCTGTAAATTGGGGCTGATATCCGTGGTTCCCTCACAAGGTGGGTACCAGGATTAAGTGAGGTAATTTAGGCGGAGCTCCTGGCACATTGTGAGCTTTCACTAAAGAAAGAGTAACGTCTTTGTCTTCATCCTCGTCCTCACTGTCCAGTTGAATGAACGAATGGGTGGCTCTTCTCCCAGGAAAAAGAGACATACGTGAGAAAGCCTCCTACCTAATACCCAGATTCTCACCCCAGCCGGTCTGGGGCTGGGCCCCTGGAGCTGCCACTTAAGGCTGGTGGTGAGCAGGGAGCTAGGCCTCTTGAGTCTTCATGCCCCCACCTGGTGCCCCTCTGTCCACCTGCCCCCTCTGTGCCCCACCCTCACCCCACTGCTTTGTCCAGAAAGCCCTCTGGGGCTACGTACGTTAGTGAACGTTCTTGATTTCCTCCCCCAATGTCCCAACATCTGGGTACAGCAGCTCCTTCTCCCCAGGATGCCTGTGTCTTGGGTAATCGGTGGGAAAATTGGAAACATCAGATTGGCAGGGGGCTCTGAGGATGCTTGCAGCCAGGCGTGATGTGGGTGTGGATGGGTCCGAGACAGCCAGTGAGGGCTGGGCCCGAGAGGGCGCCCGGCCCACAGTGTCTCCATGCAGGAAGGGTCCTAACGCCGCGCCCCGGGATGAAAGGCAGCAGACAGGCGTTGGGGCGCGAGGAAGGTAGAGTACAGTTAGAAGGACTTCCTGCAGAGTGAGAGTGAGGCAGCATGACGGACACGTGAGGGGGGCCCTGCCCTGGCAGTTTGAGCTTTGGGTGCGCGTGGGGCTCAGGAGCTGGGCACAGGGCTTCGGGCAAGCCCCTATCACAGCAAGAGCGTGTGTGCGCATGTCGGGTGTGAAGTACCCGTTTCCTGTGTTATGGGCAGAGAAGGGGGGCCTTCCTCAGGGTTAGGGGGTGAGTGGAGCAGATGGGGGTCTCGGGCTGGGAGGGGGTGGTCAGCAGCAGAGCAATGAAGGCAGGCCCCTCTGACTCTGAACCCACCAGCCTTCCAGAATGAGGCGACCTTGGCTGGGGGAGGCAGATGGGGGTCTTGTGTGGACCCCAGTAAAGAGCCTGACCCCCTTTCTGGGAGGAGAACCAGGCCTGGCTTGCTGGCTGTCTATCCTGGGGATCCCACTCTGGGGACCCCCTTGTTTTCTGTGTTGTCCTGCTGTCTGTCCTGCTGTCTGTCTCCCACCCGTGTCTCTGCCCCTTCAGCCCCTGCTCTTCCTCCGACACCCAGTGTCTGTCCTGCCTTCCCCCCAGCCCTCAGTGCCGCCCCCAGAGGGACACCTCCTAATGCTCTGCTTTGCGCTGTCCCCGTCCGCTCCTCCCCGAGGCCCAAGGCCCCTGCCGGGCCCATCCCGCTTTGGGAGCCCTGCCCCAGCCCCTTCCCCTCTCCAGCTCCTCTCCTTCAGCTCTGGGCCTTCATTCACGACTTTCCTCCTTTCCTGTCCCTCACCCAGGGCTCCAGCGTGCAGCAGGAGGGAAGCCTCCAGGACTCTGTTCCCTCTGTTTAAAGTCTCCAGGTTGGTAAGCCAGGAGGGGGGCCTCTCCCCACCATCCTGCCACCCACTGCTCCCTAGCTGGTGCCTCTCCCCAGCCTCGGGGGCCAGAAACGGGGGAGGGGGCTATCCCTGGGGGGCCCAGGCCTTTGCCAGGGGAGGGGGCAGCAGAGACCTGCCTCTGGGGAGGGCACCTTGCCTGGTCGAGAACGTGTCCGTGTGTGCACGTGTGTGCATGTGAGTCAGTGTGCGCGAACAAACACGTGTGCATGTATATGTGTGTGTTGGCTGAAAAGCTCCGTGTAGTGGGGCTGGGGAGGGAGGAGGAGGCGGGAGCCCTCTGTCGAGGGGAGAGATGGCCTGGGGAGAGGGGGTCAGGAGCAAGGGGCCCTTCTTATCAGGGGCAGCCCATGTTCTAGCGTCGGCCAGAGGGGGGCGACGGGGGAAGGTGGGACCACATCGACCTCAGTACAGCTTTGTTTAGTTTATAGGCACTTGTAACCCTGTGATCGCATTTCATTTATTCAATCGTTCGTTCATTCTTCCATCCATTCCTTCCTTCTTTCATTCAATACAGATTTATTGAACACCTTCTCTGTGCCAGGCACTGGTCTAGGCTCAGAGGCCAACAGTGACCAAGACAGCGAAGTTTCTTTCATTGCTTATGTGGTAAGCAGATAGAGGTTAAGGGGTTGGCTGGATTCACTGGCTGTGGGGCCTGCGGCTGTGGCCTGGCTGGCTGTCTGGAAAGGGCTGTGACCCTCCGTCCACTGATGCCCCATCCGCCCCTGCTCCCCCTGCTGGCAGCTGCTCTGCACTTCATGTCCCTATAGAGTGTCCCCTGACCCAATGGCACTCCACTCCTATAGTGTGTCCCTGCCAAGCAGGCAGTGACTGAGGTCCCAAGTCCCCGTGACCCTAGGGACTGGGGGCAGGGCCAGAGCTGGGGCCACTTCAAGAGGGCCTCTGGGAACCCCCCCTCTCACTTCCGTGCGCCGGACCAGCAGCCTGGAGCACTGGACTTGAGACTCAGTCTGATCTGGGTTCAAAGGCTCGCGTAAGCCGTGTCCTAGCTGTGTGGCCTTGGACAAGCCACTCTCTCTCTCTGAGCCTCAGTGTCCTTGCCTCTAAAATGGCAGCCTTGTTGAGAAGAATACAGGAAAAGCAGCAGCAGCTGGACCAGAGCCCAGCCCACAGCAGGGGATGCCCAATTGCTGGTTCCCTTTCTGCGCCTCCCCCAGCCCCTCCCTGGGGCTGGGCAGGCTGTGCCCTGGGTACTGTCTGTGTGCTGCCCCTGACCGCCCTGGGGAGAGGGGCTGCAGAGTCCCTGCCTTGGCTGTTTGCAGGCTCCATATCCTCCGGCTTTTCTCCAGCTCTCTGGAGGATGCTTCGGCCCCAATCCGGGCGGGCAGATGGGGGAGGCAGCCCTCCTCGCCACTGTGGTTGCCGATGCCTTGATGGCTTTTTAATAACTGCTCAGAGACAATCTGTAGAGTGCTCGTTTGTCTGCCTCTTAATTAAAATGACCATTTTCCTAGAAGAGCGACGATGCTGCTCTCCTGTCCCGCCCCCCTCGGTGGCTGCTGCCAGGAGAAGGCAGGAGTGACTTGAAACTGCAGACTTTCCCCTCAAGCCCCCTCCTGGTCACACAGGCCATTCCCCCTTCCCCACACAAATGGCAGAGGGGCCGAGGCTCAGGGGCAGGGAACCAGGGAGGGGGCCTGAATGCCCTCCTCTTTCACTTAACCCTCTTCTGGAGCACTCCCAGAGGCAGGGAGCTCAGTGCTTTCCCAGACTTACTTTTTACAGCTGTAAAGAGCCAGAGTGGGGCTGTGTTCCTCTCCATGGGGCCAGGGAAGTGACTCAGTGACTTAGTCGGGACAGCAGATGCTGCTTGTGAGGCAAGGGAACATGGTCTTACATCGTAGCTCCACCGACAAGACCCACCTAGGAAATGTTCTGGAGGAGAGGGAGGCGCTGCAGCTGCGGCCCGGAGATCCAGCACTAGGAAGGGCCCCTTGAGATGCCTCTGTCTCCATCAGCTCCCAGTGGCCCTCCCCTTTCCCTCCGTGACCCTCTGCTTCTGTGCCTCCTCTCCCAGGAACACCCTGCCTTTGTCACCTCCCACTTCTGCTCCTCCCTGAAGTGCCCCTCGCTGACCACCTCCGGGCTCCCAAGGCTCTGTCAAATCTCTCGTGGCATCGGTTCTGGACATAACTGAGCCTACTAGTTCACGTTTGCTTTTGGGGCAGCAAACTCGGTGCTTTCAGGGGCTGGAAATGAGTGAAGCAGTGGATGAGGACGATAGGGAATGGTGAGGACTGCGCTGAGGAGGAGGGTGCCTGTGTTCGTTAAAGGCGTTAGAATTCAAAGAAACAAAACAAAGCACGACCAGCTAAACCAAACGCCTGTGCCCCAGTATGGCCCCAGCGTGGCCTTTGCCAAACAGCAATTCATTTATCTTGGCATCCTCAAATTGCCCAGTGCATAGTAGGTGTGTACTCATTGTTTGTTGAGTGAATACGTGATCATCCATGTGTCAGGCACTGTGCTAGATACTTTACATATTTATTTCTTCCCCTCTTCCCAAGGTAAGCACTATTTTCCCCATTTTGCCATTAGAGAAACTGACATCCAGAAAAGTGAAACGACTTGTTCAAAGTCACACTTATGGGAAGGGGCATTTTTTGACTTGAGCCTTGGCGTGCTGTGTCCTTCTTGCTCTGTTTGGTCACGGGCATGCCTGTGTGTGACACAGGGCATATGCATTCAGTACCTGGCCTGGCTAACAGGGAGCACTGGTGTGGCTCGGGGCCACCTTGTTGGCATGCGTTGTGCACCTGGGGGGAGGTAGGGGTGAAGGAAGTGAGGGCTGCAGAGGCGGGGAGGGAGCAGACGCCCCTCACCCCAGCACACCCCTCCTCCATCAGCTTCCGGTCCCATCCCAGCCGCCTGGGGATGGCGGCGTGGTGACAGGTGCCGAGCCGCCGAGATGACAGCACTGCTGATTCCCCCATAATTACTGTCTGATGAGATGCCAGAATTAGCCACCATGCGAGCATGGGACGCAGATATGGGGCAGAGTGCTGGAAAGCAGCTGTGGGTAAGGGGGCCTCTCCTTCCAGTCCTGGGGCCCTCTGGCAGTAGGGCAGAGTTTGGTGAGGAGGAAGTAGGTTAACAAGGAGGAAGGACTGTGTGGTTGATATGCATCAGATGTTATCGTGTGGGCTGTGGTTTTCCAGTCCTCAGAGTGGCTGGACATACCCCTGAGAGGGCTGGCTTCCAGACAGGGTATCAAGGGCCTCAGGCCAATAAGCAGAGAATTATGGGCAGAGCAGGCTGCCCACTCAGACTCCTGGACAAACGCTTTGGTGCTTGTAGCTGGGATATGCCTGGCTGGGGCTGTCAAGGGCATAGTTGCTAGGAAGGGGCTAAGACCCAGAGCAGACTCCTGGAATCACATTAGCACGGCCAGGCAGCAGAGGGCAGAGGGGAGTGCCTAGAAGGAGCCGGCAGGTTGAGCTAACCTTGCCAGGAGAGTCGTCCATCCCAGGCAGGAGGAGACAAGTTGGCCCTGAGGCCTGAGGTCAGGGGAGGCCTGAGAGTTGAGAGCAGGAGGTAAGGAAGGTACGCTCTGGTCCCAGAGCAGGGCTGAGTATGCCCTGGCATTTGTTTCCCCTGGCACACATGCTGGGGGCAGGAGGAGGGCTGGTGAGAGCAGAAGCAGAGAGGGGTCATCTGGGCTGCTCAGACCTTATCTGGACCATTGGAGCAGTTTTGAAGGCCACCAGCTAAAAGCGGTGGTGACAACGTGGGGCCGACCCAACAGAGGGCAGTGCACATGGCCCGGGGCTGAAGCCAGGCCACAGAAGGAAGGACTTGAGGTGTTGGGCTCAGGAGAGAAGATTCTGGTTCAGGAGGCTTCGTTCTGCCCTGAAGGGAGGAGTAATCATGCCCTGCCCCTGGACCCCTCTGAGGGCCATGGGCACAGACTCTGGCTCTTTTTAAGGAAGGAGTAGTTCCACAAGGTAATTGGTGCCTTAGATGTAATGAGCTGTCTGTTTCTGGAGGAATCCAAGTCCTGGCTGGATGGCGTTCCTGAAATAGGACTTGCAGTTCTGGGTCGGCACAGCCTGTGGCAGGGGTTGGGAGGACTCAATACCAAACGAAGGTATGAGGGGAGGGCTGTGGGAAGGCAGGACCCCCTTCCCAGCCTGGGCTTCTGCGGCCCTGGGGCAGCTCTGCTCCCTGTCCCTCCTTCTCTCTCAGCCACGCGCCGGGGAAGCGTCCCCACTCTTCCGGTGTGAGGTCTGCCCAAAAAGGATGGGGTTGAGGGTCTCTGCGCTTCTCTGGGGAGGAGCCTGTTCGAGTGTTCCCTTCTTAGGGAGTTGGACAGACTGAGGGGACATAAGGGGCTCTGGCCCAGTGGCTCAGACGAAGACTCAGGGATGCCTTGGTGGCAGAATCAGCGTCTTCCTCAGGGGTAGCAGGGTGTAGAGGAGAGAAAGGGGATCCGGGCTGAGAACCCCACAGTCGAGACCAGGCTTCTCCACTTGCCGACTCTGACCATGGACAAGTCACCCTTTCTTGACCTGTAACACGGGGGAGAGCAACGTCACGAGGTGACTCTGAGAACTGAATGAATAGAGGCTATCAGAGCCCCTTGTGGGCTGTCATGAGAGTGTGCTTGGTTGAGGAGTGGGTATCAAGAGTGCTGTCATTCATGGCTGGTCCGTTTTCCCCACGGCATCCAGCAAGCCTGGTGCTGAGCTTAAACCTCATCACTCCAGATGGATGGATGGATTTAACTGAGACGAGAAGGTTGGAGGCTTCACGTCTTTTGCAGAAGGAAGGGGAGACTGTTTATTCCTCCCCTGCCTTTCAGCTCGTGCTCCACCTTCCTGGATCCTGCTCTGGTGGGACGGTTCAGGTTAGGCAACAGGGAGAACTGAAAGATGCCCCTGGAATCTGATCAGGCTTCCCAGGCCAGTCTGGACCCAGCGGTCAGGCAGGAAACTCTGAGTCTCCTCCTCCCTGCTCTGGGCTCCCCCATCTTCCATCCTCCAGAGTCTCTCCTGGTGCTAACCTTAGCATCCCTAGGGAGGGAACATACTGGGACGCAGATTTGGCTGTTTGTTCCCGGTTGGCTTGCAGGGCAGTAGAGTAATTGACCTGTGAGGTGAGGGCTGAAACTTGCAGCCCAGAAGCCCTGTCCTTCACCCTCCGGCAGCAGGTGGAAGGGGGTCCCAGGCCCGCCAGCCCCTTGTCCTGGTGCAGGAGGCTGAGCACCTGAGACAAGGGCTTGGGGTGCAAGGTCCGGGAGAGGCATCTCAGTCCTTGGCATTGCCTGGTTGGGTAAACAATGGTGAGAGTGGAGTGGCCTGTATTTGTAGACAAAATGTAAATGCTTTAGCAAGGGGACTCTGAACATGACAAAGCAGGAGAGGTGCCAAGAAGTTGCCTCTCTGAGAAGGGGTAGCTGGACCCAGCATGGGCAAATGGGGTCCCCAGTGTCTTTCACTCCAAGCTGGGGATGCATAGAGCTGGCACTTGAGGGAGCCCCCAGATGCACTGCAATCTGTTGAGAGGTTGTAAATGCATATGATGTGTGCATGGGCACAGCACCCTGTCTGTCCACGTAGCATCCAAGGTGGCATCTCTGCAGTGACCCAGTCCCAGCTGGGCCCATGTTGATGTCTGTGGTGGGTGCAGGGGAGGCCTTTGTGACTGGGCACACGTTCATGAGCCTGTGCTGGGCATGTGGGCGTGTACCATGGGGGCACAGGCATGACGATAGAAGTGTGATGAGCAGAAGCGTGGTGACCTGTGCTTGGAGTCTGGAGGCACCAGGACCCCGATCATCCTGGTGTCTGAGGGAGCTGTCTGGGTGCTGGGTTGTGGGCCTGGGAAGAGCCTCCTCGAGAGAGCCTGATCCCATGAAGGGCAATGTCTCAGCGGAGGATGTAGAGGGGGACAGCAGGGCTGAGGCTCCTGTCTAACATTTGTGAGGCCCTCAGTGAATCCTGGGTGTTGACAACACTTCCCTGTGGGGAGGTGGGGTGATGGGTGGGGCTTCCACCCCTCACCTCCAAGAGATTGGGGTCCCTTCCCCTGGGAACAGGATGCCTCCCTCTGGGCTTGCTTTCAGCCTGAGGCAGCTATAGGGGCGTGGTGAAGGTCCCTTTGCCCACACCTGCTGCCCTGGCCTTGGCACCCTGAGGCTCGAGTGCCCCCGAGGAGAGGAGGCTCACTGACAGCCACCCCTGAGCAGTGGCAGAGCTGGGAGGACAGGCGTCAGCCTCCCTCCCTTTCCACCGTCTACTACCCTTCCTCCCAGCCTGTGTTCCTCTCTGCTGCCTCTCCAAGGAGATGTGGGGCTGACAGGACACCTTCCCTGGGCACGTGACGGTGGAGACGCCAGGCGGAAGTTAGCTTGTTAGTGAGGGCTGTGTGGGCACATGCCAAGGCTGTTCCCAGCTTTTCCAGCGACAGCTTCAGACTGGGGGTGATGTGCTCCCCTCTGCATCCCCGCCCCTGCCCTTCCTGGGGAAGCCAATTAGCCAGATCTTCATTAGTGGCTAAAAATCCAAACCCTACCGTCCTGGGTTTGAGAAAACTCTGACTGTGGAGTGAAAGGCGATTGGGCAGATCAGGAAGGAGCCGTCCCCGACCTGTTCCTTAGGCCGGTGCCTGCCTGCAGTGTACAACCCACACGCCTGTTATTAGTTTAAAAACAACAACAACAACAAATGAAAGGACTGAAGCTCAGAGAGGCTGCTGACCTGCTCAAGGTTACACAACTAGACAGTGGCAGAGCTGGGTTTGAACAGAGCTTTCTCACCTCCAAGTTGAGTGATTTCTGGTAAGGCCATAGCTTTGCCGGCAGTTGGGGGAGGGTTGCAGGGAGGAGAGGGAGGGTCCTGTATCTGAAATTCTGGGCAAGAGGCTGGCTTGTTGGCCCTTTCGCAGGAGAGGTGGGTCTTGTCTGAGGAGTGTGGCCCGGACCCCACATGGGGACCCTGGTTTCTGTGTGGCAAGCAGCCACTGGGCTGGGGCGGGCGCCCGGGGGTGCAGCTGGACTGTGACCCACAGCTCTTCTCTCTTTGGGGCCGAGGGTGCTGCGACATCTTCCATCTCTGCTGATTCCTCCTAAGGAGGTTGTTAGTCTCTGCCCGCCTGGGGCCTGGAGAGGGGCTCCGCTGGCAATTGTTTTCTGGGAAGTGGCAGACAGGTGTGGACAAGTCCTTGTCCCTGGGGGCCAGTGGGCCAGGGTTCCATTTCTGGCTCTGCTTCTAGCTCCCGTATGAATCGGTCGCTCTCTGGGCCTCCGTTTCCTTCCCCGTGAAAGGCATTTGGCTGGAGGGAAAGCAGACGCAGGCAAGGCTTAGCCGAGCAGCCTTGAGACATCACTCCTCTTTGCTTAAGAGCGAAGAAACAAAGGGAGGGAGGTCTCACCTCGCCAGAGTAGAGGGCTGCTGTGCTCTGTGCCCCGTGGACGTGGGGAGTCGGCGGGGGGGGCGGGGCGGGGAGGG
>NW_006791954.1:3410044-3414052 GCF_000442215.2 Lipotes vexillifer | reverse complement strand
GGGGCGGGGCGGGGAGGGGGCAGCAGGTAGAAGGAAGCAAGGACTCCAGGGCCACGCAGAGCCAGGGCAGCTGGCAGAGATGGCACTGAGACCAAGCCTGGCATCTTTGACTGTCCCCGGGCCCCCATCCCACTCCTGAGATGGCTTGTGAATCTCTTCACCCCACCTAAAAACATTCTGTCCTGCAAGACCACCCACTGTGGGTGGAGTGGTATCTCTGCCATCAAGGAGGCCCCAGTCTGAGGGGGAGACAAGAGCCTTGCCCTGAGGGAGCTTCTGATCCAAAGAGGTAAACAGGGGCCCGCCCCTAGTACCCCTCAAAGAGGAGGCACAGGTCCTGCCCAGTCTGAGGGGGAGACAAGGCTCTGTCCTAGGCGAACCCCTAGTCTGACAGGGGAAACAGGGGCCCTGCTCTGGGGTGTCCCTAGTCTAAGGGGGGAGACAAAGGCTCCCCGTCGGAGGGAGGAAACCTGGGCCCTGCCCTGTGATGTGCCCAGATTCAGGGAAGAGGCCCTGCCCTGCCGGGGCTCCCAGTCTGAGCAAGTGGACAGAAGCTGCAGGACAGAGTCAGCCTGTGGACGGGTGAGAAGCGAGAGCTGGCAGAGGAAGCATCTGGCTGGGGCAGTGCCCGCCCTATCCCCCGGGAGCCCAACACCCTCTCTTTCTCAAATTCCCTCTCCCTGGGGAAAGCCCCAGAAGCTCTGCTGGGAGCAGTCAAGGCCCAGGCAGGTGAGCTCTCCCTCCCGTAGCCCTGACGAGGTCCCTTAATTGATTCCGACTCGTTTACCAAGTGGCCTTTGGTGGGTTTTAAATCTGCTCAAATTGGTTCGTGTTTTTCTGCCTGCATGAAGCTGTGACTGGCAGTGCCCTGCACCCTCCCCTGCCTCCTGGCTCCCTCCGGAGCTCTGTCGTCTCCACCCCACTCCCCAGCTGGGTCTAGATGCCCAGCTTCCCTGGGGGCTGGCGGGTGGCAGGGCTCCCTGGACGTGGGGGCAGAAGAGTCCGGGGGTCACAGGCCACAGTCCTCTTCCCCCCCTTCCCCCCCAGCCCAGGGAAGGGAGTCCACACAGTGACTTGTTAACTCCCTCAGCCTCCCTGATCCTCAGTTACCCCGCTGCACTGCCAGGAGAATCGATCCACCCCAGGTTGTCCTCCACGGTGGCTCTATAGATCAGTGCTGGGGGGTGGGGAGGGGGCATCGGTGTCACCAGCCAAGGACTATCCTGCCTCTGACGCCCTCTGGCCTTGCCCACCTTCCCCTACCGCTGCGCCGCCCGGGTAGTGGTCCATCGTGGGGATGCGCTCCACCTGGCCTCTCCCCACTTGTGTGTCCTCCCTCTCACACCTCAGGGACAGAGGGAGCTGCCTTCCCTGGGGACCCAGTGATGACTGGCCTTGCCCCTGTGCTCCCAGGTTCCAGGGAGTCACCTTTCTTGACTGTCACCCCCATGATTACAAGTCATTTCCCTTTCCTCCCAGGCCTCCCTTCCATGGGATCCCCTCCCCCTTCTTCTCTGTCATCCCTCCCGGACCAGACAGGCTCTCCTGAGGGGGCCTGACCTTCAGGGCAGTGGGGCTGGGCTGGGGGGATGGGGAAACACGGGGGCAGGTATGGAGGCTCATGCCAGGAGCTGGACTTGAAGCCCTGCCGTTAATCCTCGGTGCGGCCACCTCCTCCCCTCCAATCCGCCTTCCTCCCACTGCCCACCTCCACCTCTGAGGCTCCGGTTGGAGTGACAGGGAGACTCAGCAGGGTGCTGGGCATTAGCAGTTTGGGGGGATACTACACAGGAATGTTTACAGAAAGGCAATTGCCCGGAAAATGATTTCGTATGTTATGGGGCGGAAAAGATGGTTTTACAAAACTGACACAGACGGGCTTCTGCTCCAAGGACCCACCGACAGACAGCGGACTGAGGGCCATGGGCACACAGGGCCCCCAGAGCCAGGGGCGCCCAAAGACCGAGGGGCCGGCTATTTCGTGGGGGGAGGTGGGGGTGAAGGGGTGATCCCTTCACCTCATTCAAGTTCCTGGAGCCTCTGCCAAGCTTGACTTTTGTCCTCTGGCCTCTGACCTCCCAGCACAGTGCACTTCCTGACTGCAGCAGCCGCCCAGCAGGATGGACTTGTCAGACAAAGTCGATGGTGGCAGTCGCCTTGGGGCTCCCCCTGGGTGACCTGGGCTCCTCTTGCTTTGGCTGCAGACGGTGGGACTGGGGGAGCCTTGCACCGCATGTGTTCAAGTGTGTGTGTGTGTGTATCTGTGGGCAAGGCACTTCGGGTATGAACCAGGCCCTCCACTTTTCCAGCAATCTCCATGCATCCCTCCCCTTGCCCTGCCTGCAGACCTCACTGGGATCTAGCCCCAGGGTCCTCTGTACTCCCTGAGTTGGTGCTCAGCCACCACCTCTGCACAGGCAATGGATGGGGGCGCACCTGTGAGGTCTCTCAGGTCCCCAGGGGAGGAGTCTTGTCCAGCCTCCCCGTCTCTGGGGAAAGGGAGCCAGGATCCTGAACTCCGGGTCCTCACAGCAGGCACCCCCGTGAGAGCCCTCTCTTCTCTGTAGCTCGTAGCTCTGTTCTCCCCTCTAGTTCCTCCCCTTCCTCTCTCTTCTCCACTCTCTCTTCCTTTGAAGATGATGTCATGGGTGGATGTTGCCCAGTGACAGCCTGAGGGCTGGTGACATCTGGGGTAAAGACGCCAGGTGGGGAGGGTCTGGATGGCTTATGAGAGAGTGTCACTGAATCCTTGGGATCTTAATTCTCATCTTGAGTTACAGTGATCTCATGTAAAAGAATGCAGTGAGGATAAAAATAAATTGGGCTCCTAAATAAACGTGGAATTTGGAGTTGGTGGAACAAATAACAATGTCGCTTTCTTTCCCAAGCACCTGCACCTTTATCCTCAGCCGGCCACTGGGGGGCGCCCACTGCTCCCTGGTCATCCCAGCCTCTGGCGGGTTCACTTACTGGTTGCCCAGGCCAAAAAGGTTGAGCTGAGGGTGACCCGAGGCCCCCTTTTCCCACTTTCCTTTTCCCTCATTCTGAGCTGGATTTCATCAGTCCTGGGCATCTTCCCTGCAGCTTGAATCTCTGACTCGAAAATTATAGTTGGCCTTGCACACTGAGGATACTTGGGGAGTTGGCAAACCCTCCAGGCCCAACTTATCTCTCTGAATCCCCCAAGCCCCCATCCCTCAGGGACCTTCAGTCCCCGCGCCCCTTCCAGCAGCGTACCCCCACTCTGCTTTCCCCTCCAGGGTCTCCGCACTTTTCCCCTGCCCTCAGAGCCCCCTGCCTCTGCCTCTCCACCACAGAGACAAGACCCCCACCCCCCACCAGCCCCTTACTGGTAAACAGCAAGCATCGATCTGCTCAGGACCACTGCTACCCAGAGCCTACTGCTTGCTAGATTGGAATCGATCTCCTGGGCTTCTCACTGGGCTGCTCAGTCTGGGGAGGGTCAGGGTCACTCAAGACCTTAGTGGTGGCTGGAGCGGGAACAGGAGTAATGGGAAGGCTGTCCTGCTGTCTCGACAGCCCATGTGCCAGGCGTGTCTTTATTGCAAAGCAGTGTGCTTTCTCCTCGTTATCTTGCTGGCTTCTCACCCAGTGCCCGGAAGCAGGGTTTAGAGGTGGACGTCCCCATTTTACAGATTAGTACCCTCAGGCTCCAAGGGGGAAGAGGCTTGTTGATCGAATGGGTAACTAAAGGAATGGCTAACCCGGGGCCCCTCAGGGAAGGAGCTGACTCTAAACCCAGGGTGTCTCTGGCCTGTGTTTATTTTCTCCCAATGTTCTGACTTAAAGCACCCAGGGCTGGCTCAGATAAATCCATGCCTGAGCCCTCAGAGCCCCCAAGGGCCTCCTTCTCCCAAGGGCAACAGGATGGCCCCTGCAACCCAGAATCCCAGGCCAGTTGTCCCGGTCCACTGGGGCCCCAGAGTGGAGGGAAATCTGCACAGAGCAGGGAGCTAGGGCTCATGGGTTACACAGGCACCTCACCTC
>NW_006791954.1:3402674-3409360 GCF_000442215.2 Lipotes vexillifer | reverse complement strand
CCTGACCCTAGTTTCTCTGTTAGACAAAGCCAAAGATCTTGAAGGTTCTTAAACAGATTCTAAAGCTTTTCAAATCAAAGCCCCACCTCCCCTCCTCTCTGCCACCCCCTAGAATCCAGCTCCTGCCTCACCCATGACCCTGGCCTCTGCCGGTGCCCAGGCACCTGAGGGGTGAGCCCTGACTTGGAAGAGGCAGGGAGGAGTTGGTCCTTGCTCCACGCTCTGTTCGGGCCTGCTCAGCAGCTCTCTCCCCGGTGCTGCTGCCCACCTTTGTGAGATTTATGGGGCTGTAGTCATCCACTGTCCGGAGCCTCCGCCTCCCCACTGCCCGCTCTAGCAGCCGGGACCCCTCCCTGCCAGACCTGCCTCGCCCCTTTAATCGACCTGGGAGATCCTGGGTGACCCCAGACCTCCCCACAGCGCCTGCTTCTCTCAGGCTGGCATACTGCTTGCCCCAGTCTGGATGCACTGAGGCTCCGCCGCACCCCGCCCCAGGAGCCAAGGGAGGAAATGCTGGCATGGAGGGTGCGAGTGGGCATGAACATCTCTCCTGGGTCCAGGAGGGTGGAAGGGCAGGAGGGCAGATGTGGATTGGAGACCTTTCCCGGTGCACCTATATGCGTCCAGAGCCCTAGGAGGCACGGCGAGCCTGGCTGGATGGCACTGGGGAGGGCCCTCTGGCTCAGGCAGGGCTCATGCTGGGCTCTAGAGCTGGGCTTCCAGCAGCCAGGCCTTGGGCAGAGTCTGCCCCAGCCTAGGCAAAGGGAGGGCTACGGAGTGTCCAGGGCACTTGGCCAGGGAGGGTCTCCTCCTGCTTAGTTGTGCCCCATGAGGTTGCAGACCTCCAGCAGGTGGTGAGGGTGACTGGAAGAGAGAGTTTAAGGGTCATGGGAGGCAGCCCCCTGACTCCGGTTGGGGCTATTTCTCCTGTGCCCAGAGCAACCCCTATTCCGGCTCTTCTGGATGATGATCAGGTCACTCCCTTTCGGCCATATTCACTGGCCACCGTGGGTTACCACCAGCTCCTCAAGGGCAAGGACTGGGTCCCCACCGAGATGGCCCCAGGGTTCCCAGCCTCAGTTGGGGGCCAGCTTCAGGAATTTCCTCCCTACCAGGGAACCTTCTCACCGTCTTAACTCAATATGTTAACTCACTTTGAACTTAATAAATTTACTTTAAAGGAAACCTTATCTCACTACCATCCCAAGGAACAGTACCCATGAAATCAGTGGTTGGGCCTTCTTGTTTTTTTCTTTTTAATCCTCGAAAATAAAGGTATAACTACTAAGCTGTGAAACAGTATTCCTCCCCCAGTCATCTCTTGCGTATCTGGACCTCACTTTGGGGAGCACAACAGAGGATTGTGACTGTGGTGAGAGGGACAGTTGCCTGCGGGAGGGAGGAGGGAAGGACCCCAGACTCAGCGCCAGGGTGAGGAGACAGCAGTCAAACAAGGAGGTGGTGCCATTTTTCCATCAATAAACAATTGTCATCTGGCCAGGAAGGTGTGGTGGGAGGGGGTGAGGCAAACCTAATAAATGTTGGGGTCCAATCTGGCCTCTACCACCGACTGTGGCTTTGGGTGTGTCACTGGCCTTCTCTGACCTGGGTGGCCCCGTCTCTGAAATGGGGCCACAGGAATACACCCCTCCCCAGACACACACACACACACACACACACACACACACACACACACACACACGAGGTTTGAAGGCTGTGGTAACGGCAATCAGTCAGGACCTTGGAAGCTTTGGAGCTCTGTGTCCACGGAAGCCATTCTTCCCTTGGCTTTGGTGAGCGGTGCTGGGTCATCGAGGGGTCAGTCTCCGAGATCTGCATGCCTCTGCCATAGCCCAGGGAGGAGTGTGTGAGTGTGTTGGGCGAGGGGTGGCTTTTCCTAGAACATGGCTGAAACTCCTCTATCCTCCTGTGGTGGACGGGAGGCGACTGAGGTCTGGCAGTGGGCTTGATGAACACTGGATGTGTGGAGGGAGGGGGCTGACGGGGGCTGGGCTGGAGGGAACGTGGCTAGGTCACAGAATCCTCAGCCCCTCCTCTTTTGCCCCAGTCGGCCCTGTGAGTTAGCCCCTGCATCGGGGTGCCTGTGTCTGCTACAGTGCTTGATTCCCCCCAGAGCTAGTCTACACTTAGGGGTGCTGCTTTGAGGCTAGTGGATTGTGAGGCTGGGGGTGTATGCTGGGGAGACCAAGTTTGTCTCTCAAGGGGGGTGACTTTGGAGGTGAGGGAGGGCAAATCTGTTTTACGACCAGGAATATGACGCAGGTAAGCCCCAGCAATTCCTCCCACCCCTGGTGTGGGTGACACTCTGGAACCACTGTCCCTGCTGGGCTCTGGGAAGGTCAGCGTTGAGGCTGGAGGGTAGGAGACAGCAGAGCTGGGCCTGGGGAGGCCAAGGGCTCAAGGCTGATGGGCACGTGGGGATGGGCTTCACGGTTCTGCATGGAGACCTCAACCCCCGGGCTTCTCCTTTTTTGGCTTCTGTACTGTACTTTGTCCCCTGTGCGTCCCTTACAGGACTTGAACTTGTTTGTGTGTGTTTTGGGAAGGGAGCCTGAAGAAAGGGAGGGGGGAGGGGAGGGTCCCGGGGAGAAAGCTTGAGCTGTTCTGTCTGCTTTCTTTGAGTTTGTCCCCAGTCCATCTCTCACTGTCCTCTCTGTGCCCAGCCTCTCCTGTCTGTCTGTCTGTCTGTCTGTCTGTCTGTCTCTGGGGAGGGAAGGGAAAGGGGCTCCCATGTCCCAGGCCCTGACCTTTGCCTTCATTTCCCCCCTGTTTCCTAGTCCTGACCCTTTTCCAAGCCAACCCCCAGCCTAAAGACAAGTGTGTCCTGGACGTGCTAATCTGAGGGAGGAAGCTAGCCCCTGCCCCACTCCTTAGAAGATGCTCTTGAGAGAAAGACACTGCAGGCTCCTTTCCACAGCTTTTAGGAAGCGTCCAAAAAGAAACTCCCCTTCCCTCCCCTGTTCAGCCTGGCATAAGGAAGGAGGAAGGGGATGTGTGGCTAGAGGGGTGTCCAGGACCCCTGCTTCCAAGCCCTCCTTGACCTCAAAGGACAGCACCTCAGCCACAGTCATTTTCCTCCAAACCACCGGCATAGGGCGGGAAGCTGGACACCGCCCTTGCTCCCCACCCTCCTTGGAGCCACCCCTTCTGCCTCTTCTGTTCCTAGTGGGGGGTAGGCAGCCCCTGCCTCACCCCAGGTGCCTCATGCCCCCCCCCCCCCCTTAGGCCAACCCCTCCTCGCAGTGGTCCCAGTGGGAGATGGGCAGTCCCAGGCCGGGCACACGGTGACCCTGCCGTCCCCCCTCTCCCCCCTTGCAGATCCGGAGCGGAGCAGCCCCCCCATGCTCTCTGCAGACGATGCCGAGTACCCTCGGGAGTACCGAACCCTGGGGGGCGGGGGCGGAGGCGGGGGCAGTGGGGGCCGGCGCTTCTCCAACGTGGGGCTGGTGCACACGTCGGAGCGACGGCACACGGTGATCGCGGCCCAGAGCCTGGAGGCACTCAGCGGGCTCCAGAAGGCCGATGCTGACCGCAAGCGCGATGCCTTCATGGACCACCTGAAGAGCAAGTACCCCCAGCACGCCCTAGCCCTGCGGAGTCAGCAAGACAGGATGCGGGAGCAGGTGAGTGGGGCCGGGCTGGGGAGGGGGTGTGACTTGTGCTCCCCTGTTCCCCAGGCTCATCCTGATTCCGAGAGGCGTCTGGGGCAGAGGGGGAAAGCGGATGCCCCGTTGCTGTGGTTGGCCTTTTCTGGAGCCTGTGAGGAAGCGGGTGGGGGCTCAGCACCCAGACCTCTGCCTGCAGCCCTGGGATTTGGAGCATGGGACTGGACAGAGAGAGCCCAGCCTCTAATCAGGCTGTTGGACTGGGCAGAGGACAGCTGTCTTGGAGGGACAAGAGCGCGGTGGGGAGGGAGACGGACAGCCTCGTCGTGGTTGAGCGTTCTGAGTCTGAGGGTCCATCCAGCGGTGGAGTTGAGACCTTGGGGTCTGCACCTCTGTGATATGGCCCCTAAGGGAAGGTCAGGCCTTGGGAGCTTCAGAAGGCTGAGTCTCCTGTGCCCCAGCCCTGCAAGAACAGAGTCCAGAATTTCTGGGGCCTTTTACCTCCTCCCTCCACGCCCACCCCGTTCCTTCCCCCCAAGACTCGCTGTGTGACTTTGAGCTAGAGGACTCCTCTCTCTGTGCCTTGGTTTCTCTCCTGTCATCAGTAGGGCTTAGACAGGAGTCAGGGCTCCTGCCTCTGGTCCAGGACCTGTCTCCTTCTTTATGGGGTGCGAAGCTTCCTTTGTAAAGCTCTCCCAGATCCTTGGGCTCCTGGATGCATCTCTGCACCGAAGTATGCCCTTCTTGTTCGTAGGAAAGTTCTTTCTTGGGATTGGCCTTCTACTTACAGTCCCACCTTGGTAGGAGCCTTGACAGCTGCAGCATGTTGGCCGTTGAGACCCAGGCATTGTCCACTCTGGGAGAAAGGGCTGAGGGGAGGGTGGTTCATCCCATCAGCATCCTTTCAATCAAGCCTTGGGGTATCCGTCCCTGCTCTCACACCTGTCTGGCTCTGTCCCCCTTTCCAAGTACTGCTGGGTGTGGCTGGGGAGGGGGGAGAGTATGCCCATCCCCATCCTCACTGTAGGGAACAAGGACACATTGGTGCATTTCTGGTACCTTATCTGCCCCTGATGTCACCTCCAGTTCTGTCCAGCCTTTACCTTTTCGCAGCTCCGGAGTCCTCCTGGGAGCAGAGTTCCAACTAAAATAAGGGAGAGTTGCAGAAGGAGATCTGGCCCTCCCCTTCAGGGGTCCCTCTCAGTGGATTCCTTCTGTGTGCTCTGGCTTAAGGGGAGGGGGCAGGGACCTTTGTGATCTAGATGGGGTGAAAGGATGGTTAAACTTAAGTATAAGGGGCACAGTCAGTTGGAAGAGGGTTTGGAGTAGGGGAGATCAGGTGGACCGGCCTGGTCAGGGAAGGCTTCCTGGAGGAGGAGGTACCTAAACTAGGCTTAGAAGGATGAAAAGGGTCTGAATAGTCATAGAGGAGGAGAACGCTGTTTTAGGAGGTAGGGAGATGGGAGGTGAGCATAGGTCTGTGCTGGTTTGAGGACTGGCATAGAGGTCCAACTGGCTGATGCAGAGGGCTCGGGGTGGGAGGCAGTGAGAAGTGTGGGGGCCAGATGGTGGTGATTAGGGAGGCCGTGGCTGTTTTTGGATGGTGAATAGGAGGGGACAAGAGGGAGTGGCTGGAGGCAGGGAAAGGAGAGGGGGAAGAGAGTGTGTCAGGGAGGATGAAGGGAAAGGTATGGGGTGGGAGTGGGGTTGGAGGGAAGATGAACAAGGCTTGTTTGCTGCCTGGATCCAGGAGGCAAAGACAGAAAAACCTGGGTGACAGGGACATGTTGGTGCCTTGGGGGGAAATAGGAGGGATGGGAGGGAAACGTTTGGGGGAGTGGGGGACAGGAATAGGAGAGATGAGTTTGAGGAGGGGGTAGGGGTTTCCCGCAGAAGTCTGTTAGGCACTGAATATACAACTCTAGACTCTGAAGGGACCACAGCTTCAGAAGGGAGGCTGAGCACGATGTGGGCAGAAATGGAAGTGGGACCCAGGGTAAGCCTGGTCACCAAGGCAGAATGGAGTCTGAGAAGGGAGAGGGCCCATGACAGATGGTGAGGGGGAACCAGAAATGTCCTGCATCCCTGAGGAAGAGGACAAAGGCCCAGCAGGAGGGGGCCCCCTGCACTTCTGAAGTCTGGAGGGATGGGAGAGAGAAACAGCCATTGGGACCTGCCGGGATCTGTGGGTCTGGAGGGTATCAAGAGCTCCTTTCTCATGCTGTGGTGAGGTAATGGCCAGTGTCAGGGGTCGAGGAGGTTGGAGGTGGTGAGGGAACAGGACCCCTGGGCTGCAGATCTGTCTGGGGAGGTTTGGCCACAAAAACATGAAGACAGCCGGCATGGTGGCCTCAAGAGGCAGCAGGCCTGTAAGAGAGCACGTGGCCATGTTTGAGGGCCTCCTATGTGGCTGGCACATTCACTGACACAGAGTAGGTGCTCAGTAAGTGAGTCAAAGCACGGCCACTCACTCACAAATTCATTCCTTTATTCATTCACTCATTCATTCCCTGCCTTGGGGAGTAAGTGGGTAGGATCCACGGCTGTTTCACTTACATTGAACGCTCGGTGCCTAAGCCTAGCGCTGGCTCAGTACATACCTAATGAGAGACGGATGACTTTGAGGATGCTGAGGGCCCGGAGGAATCAGGAGGGGATGGGTTTCAAGCCTTAGGTGTGGTGTGGGAGAAGAAAGTCACCTCCGCGAGATGGCGGGGAGGAAAGCGGTGTTGTCAGGACAGAGGCACACTGGGCTGAGGCCCCCTGCGGAATGGTTCCCGACAGCTTCAACGAGGGGGCAGTGAAGAGCTGGAAGAAGGGACAGGCGAGGGACAGCCCCCTTGCAGAGTGTCCGGAGAGGCAGTCAAGAATTGAAGACAAGGACTGCAGCAGTATCCGTTGGGGAAGGCCTTGCCCTGGGCTCAGAGAGTCCCCAGCCTGACTGGAGAGAAAGACCCGGCAACAGGCCCAGGGTCCCCGCATAGAGACCCAGCCTCGTAAGGGACTAGCCAGTGCCGCAGCGTCCCCCTGCGGGGTGAGCTCTTTGCCAGACTTGCCCCA
>NW_006791954.1:3400429-3402563 GCF_000442215.2 Lipotes vexillifer | reverse complement strand
CCCCCCCCCGTCACAGTCCCCCAGCGGCTCCTGCCCGCTCCCCCTAATGGGGTGTCCCCCGCTTCGCACACACAGGTCGGCGGCTGGACCGTGGACCCCGTGTGCCTCCTCAGCTCCCTCTGCTCCCACCTCCATGGCGACTCCGCCCCCTCCGGGGCTGGCCAGCCGGCCCAGGTGAGTCACCCGCCTCCACCCCACCCCCCAAACCCATGGCAGACTTGGGCTTTGGGGAGGATAGTTTTTGGAGGGGGGATATCCAGGATTTTAATTTTGCATCCCTTTCTCTTACGTAGGAGCCCGCATTTTCAGGAGACTCCTATGCCCCGTACTCTCCCCGTGATTGTCTAATTCCTACCTCTACCTCCCCAAACCTGTGCCAAAGTTTGGCTTTGGGGAGGGAATTTTTTTGAGGGGGAATAGTCAGGTTAAAAAACCTTTTTTTAAAAAAATCCTTCTCTCCTTAAATAGGGGTACCTCTCCCCTCACCCCACTGGTTTTCAGGAATCTCTTGTGCCCTGTACCCAATTTCCCACCCCCACTGTGGATCATCTCGTTCCTCTGTCCCCACCCTATCCCCCATCTCTGAGCAGACCCAACCTTCCCCTGATGTCTCACCAGCAGGAAGTTCTTCATGATATCTCTCTCCCACACTTCTTGCTATGTCCACTGCTTAGTTTCAAAATGTGAAGAGGACCTTGGTCTCTAGCCATTTGTTCTGAACTGATTTCCTGATTCTTCATATGCCTCAGTTTCCCTGATGGGAAGATGGACAGGGGCACCCTGGGACAGGATCCTAAGGGCTCAGGCTCCCAGCTCAGGCCTGGACATTGCTGTGGGAGAAAAACAGTCATCTGAAGCCCCAGAGGGGAGGAGGGGCCAGGGAGTCAGAGTTACAGCAGGTCAGGGGCAGCCCTGAGGGGGCCGTGACTTGAGGGTGGCAGAGGAGGTGTAGTGGCAGAGAATCCAATGAGTCGCATGGGTGCCATCTTCTCTTCCTTGCGTACCCTGCTCCCCCTGGAGAGGGGCAGCAAGCCTTGACTTTTTCAAGAAGAATTACGAGAAGGAAAAATGTGACAGCCTAGGAAAAAACAAGGCTCCAGAGCACGGTACTTTTAACTGTGTGTAACTCAAGTCTAGCAAGAGATTGGCATGCTTGGCATCACTCACAGGGCACCCAGCCCACTTCCTTTCCCAGTCCTTGGCCCTGTACTGACCGAACTTAGGGAACAGAGATGTGTCTGCGCCCAAGGCTAGATGGCAAGTGGGATGGACTCATCTTGAGTGGCCACATGTGTGGTGGAGGTCAAAGTGGGGCTAGGGCAGGGATGGTGATGAGGCAGAGGACGTGGGCGCTCCCTGGATAGAGCAGATGGAGCGTCTCGAGTTGGGGTGATGGAGGGAAGTGAGGCTGGACTTGGTGAGCTCTGATGTCCCAGGTTATGGGGTCCCAGGCCTGTCCACATCTGGAATCTACTCTGATGGAGGAAAGAGGAGAGCTTGAAGGGACCTTCACCCCAGGGCTTTGAAGTACAGAGAAAAGTGGCTGTGCCCGGGATCTTGTCATCACTTTATACTCAGCGCTTATCACACTTCCCATTCCCCATGGCTGGGTACGAGGCTCCTTTTTGTAAAGTGCAGGACCAGAGACGTTCAGCAGATGCCAGAGTCACACAGCAGAGCAGGATCAGAGGCCACGGAGGAAATTTAGGCATCCTAGGCCTCCCAGACTTGGCTGGGAATTGAGTCACGGGAGAGCTAGAACAGCCGAGACTCCGGTAGGGAGAGACTGTAAGCTCAGAGAGTGGCCGCTCGGGAGGCAGGCCACTCTCCTGCCCCACCGCCCACACACACCCTAGGCCAGACCGTTGGGGGTTGGGGCCTGAAGAAGACCCTGAGAGGGGACCGGAGGCCAGACTCCAAGCCACAGCCCTTCCCCCGCTTCCACTAGGCTGTCTAACCTCCCTCCCTCCTGCTGCAACCCGAGTCCCGGGCGGCGGGCCGGCGTATCGGGTGACCGCGGCGACGCAGCCACCAGCCACCGCCGTTCCTTGGCGGGACTGCGCCGGCGGGGCCGCGCCAGGGAGGGGGACAGAGAGAGGATGTGCACGGCGGCGCGCCGTGCCGCGCCAGGTGG
>NW_006791954.1:3395552-3398485 GCF_000442215.2 Lipotes vexillifer | reverse complement strand
GGGGGGCGTTAAGGAGCCCCAGCCTGGCGGGGGCAAGGGAGGGGGGGGAGGCGAATGTTTACGTGGACGCGTGTTCACAAGAGTTGAAAGGTGGGTGTGTGCGCCGGTGCACGGAGAGCCAGGGGACTAGAGCGAGGGTGCGACCCATAGGTTGCCCTCCCTCTCCGAAGGATGCGTCGTCGTCCTCGGGGCTCGAGGTCAGGGAGGGGTCACGCACTCACCTAGCCTACAGAGGACGTCTCCCCAGGGGAGGGGAGAGACCTCAGCTGGCTGGGCTAAGGCTCCCAGGGGACACGGCCCCGCCCTCCCAGCGCACTGACTGGGGGAGAAAGGACCAGCTGCAGGGGGAGGGAAGAACCCCACCAAGGGCGCCTAGGGTGGAGGAGGGAGGGAGTTAACTCCTTAGCCCCCAGAGGGAAGACGCTGTTTCCTCTTCTCAGCAGGGAGTTTGAGGACCCCCTGGCCCTACTTCCTTGGGTCTCCAGGAGGCTCCCCTTCTCGCATTTCTGAAAGCCTGGTCCCTACAGAGTGGATGGGTTGGCTTCCATCTTATCCTCCTAGAACACCTCTCATTTTGCCCCAGCTCCTGTAAGACTCTTCCCTACAAGTGATTACCTACTCAGCCCTTTCTTTTTTTCCCTGTCTCACTGTCCTCTGGGAAGGTGAGACACCCCTCTGAGAATGGGGGAGGGAGACAGCTTTGCCCTAACACTGGAGGTTTTCACTTGGGTTGGGGAGCCAGACCTCTCCTGGGCCCTTCCTGCCCTCTGCCCTCCTTCCGGGGGTTTCTGGTGCTGGGAAATTCCCAGGGAAAAGACATGGAAGGCTGAGCTGTACTGGGTGCCAGGAGATGGAAAGTGGTGCCAGACAAGAGTATGCAGCGATACCCCCTTCCACCTGTGGCTGGTCCTGTTTTCTTGACACCCATTCATGGCCAAATGTTTGTTGAGAGCCTCCTCTATACCACGCACTGTGTGGGGCAGGACGGGAGGAACAGACAACCAGGAAGAGGGCGAGGAGTAAAGAATGCTGGAGATCAGAGGAGAGTCCTACCTTAGCAAACAGAGGAGCCCTCTGCGCTTAGGCACCCAAGGCTGTCCCATGGGTTTAACACCCTGGAAAGAGACAGAGACGGGGTGGGGGCGGGGATAGCCGGCATCCCCAAGGACCTCCCCCTACTATGGTTTTTCCCCTCCAAGGACACTGAGTTGCCAGGAGACTCTGTGCCTCACTGCTGGTGGGGCCAGCGTGAAGGAGGATCATACTTCCCACTTTCCGAGGTGACAGAGGGGCGGGATTCTGTGTACTCAACCAGCCAGTGCCCAAAGTCCCAGGACTCTGATCTCAGCCTCACTCCAAGTTCACCAAGCACAAAAACAGCATCTCTTCCATCTTTACCCTCTAGTGGGGCTTGGCTGGCCTGTTCTGTGGCACTGATGCCACCCAGTCCTCTCCCATGGCCCCAGCTACTGATCCCTCCTTTCCAGGTCTGGCTGCCCCATGGGTGTGCCCAGCATTGCCTGAGGCAGGCCCAGGTTGAGGGCATAGCTAGCGTGGCTGTAACCAGGCCCCATCCGTGTCCCTCTCGCAGAGACATGAGGTGGGCCCCAGCTGTCTGCACATACTGAGTCTGATGTGTTGACATTTGGGGCGGGGGTGGGGGTGGCGCATCTTCTGCTTCCTTTGAATCAGGAGTTCACCTACCTGCCACATGATGTCTGGGACATCACAGGCATGGTACAGTGACCGAGGTGGCCAGAGGCACCATGACCTGGCTGGTGGGGGGAAGGAGGGATGAGACTTTCTCTTTGTATGTGTGTGTGCTGCTTTGTGTGTCTCTGCAGCTGGTGTGCGTGTATGTGTGTACATATGTGTGAATGGGTATCCATCATGTCTCTGTCTGTTTCTGTGACTCCCTAGGGGCCAGGGGGCCCTCTGTGATTCTGCTTGTGGGAGTGTGTGTGAACAGGTCAGTGTCCTGGGCGGGCCGGGGGTGCATGTTTTGTATGAATGGGGTTGGTCCACGTATGAATAGCTCTGTCTCTGAGTTTCTGTTTCTGGGGTTGTTTCTGACCATGGAGGGCTTTCCTCCAAGTGTTTGTGTCCCTTTGTGGGCGTGTCTTTGTGGCTCTGGGTGTGTTTGTGGCGATGTCATTATGGGAGGATGTCTGCGCATCTGTACGCAGCTCTCCGCGTGGGGCCTGTCGTTGCAGGGCGCTGTGGGTGGCCTGTGTGTACATGGTGTGATGGTGGTGGTGGATGAGGGACGGTGGCCTTCTCTGCAGAGCCGTCCATCACCACTGGGGCTGCAGACATGACTCTCATCATAAACCTTCCCCTGCCCTCTGCCTGGCTCTGCCTGCCCTGCCCCCCACCCCCTGCCATCACACGTCCACTCCCTCTGCTCTCTTTCCCCTCCCCAAGGCCACAGGCAGCTGTGGCTACAGCCTGATACTCCAGTCCCCCACCTCCCCTCCCCTCAGCACCTGTGGGCATCCCCTGACACCCAGGGGGTGGCATGTGTCCATAGGTAGTTCCAGGCACTGGCTAGGGCACAGACTTTGCTGTCCCCGTCCTCTGCCTGGCATGTGACTATTTTTTGCATCTCTTGGAGCAAATGCTGGGGGGAGAGGTGGGGACTGTGGCCCAGAGGGGATGGTCCTGGTGAGTAAACCTCTTCATGCTAGCCCTAGCCTGGCATCATCACCCCCACCCTAAAGATCCGAAGCCTCCATCCCAGCAGGGCCCCTCTCCACCTCCTTTCCACCACTAAAGTATTCAGGCGGCACAGGACACCCCGCCATGGTGTCCTCCCCCCACCAGGGACCCTTGGTGTCAGTCTCCTCTGCCAGTGGCTCTGAGGCCTAGGGAATCTTGTCTGCTGGTGCCAGGCACCCCAGGGCCAGGCCATCTGCTGCCTCTGTCTTCCTGCT
>NW_006791954.1:3393610-3395542 GCF_000442215.2 Lipotes vexillifer | reverse complement strand
CCTGCTGAGGCTGGCACCGGTCAGCAGGGTGCCCTCAGCTTTGCCAAGAACCAACCCGGCCTCCGGGCCACTCCTCCCTTGTCCTTAGCCATCTGGAGGGGCCTTCTGGTCTCCAGGGAACGCAGGGTGACTGTAGGTTATTGTGAATGAGGAGGAACCTGAGGCCCCCATTCTAGGGGAGCAAGGAGCCCTCCCCTCTCATCTGTTCAACCACGGAACATTGCCGACACTCCCTTGCTGTCCATGGCTCCCCATCCATTGCCCAGTGCTGTGGGGTGATGGGCATCTGTCCACTTTCCCTGTAACCCAGGTCCATCATGTTACACAGGCCTCCCTGCCCTGGGCTTGGCCCCCTGCCTCCCTCTTCCACTCCCTGCCCCATCAGCCCTCCTGGGGTCCAGTCCCATCCCACTCAGTTTCATGCAAATGCTTTCTGCTTGTCCAGCCAGTTAAATCTCAATTCTTTCGCTTGGCATTTAAGGGCGCTCCTCTGGCCCCAGGCCCTTCTTCGCAGCCTAACCTGCTACTTTCCCAGGCCCTGCGCCCCAGCCAAACTGAACTGTTCCCTCAACACACCCTGCACATGCCTCCCCAGGCCCTCTGCTCAGCAGGCCCTTCCTCCCAACCTCCGGCTGCTCATTTTTTAAAGACCCACCAAAAATGTTCATTTTTTAAAGACTCACCAAAAATGTCACCTCTTCCGGGAAGTTTTCCCTGGCCAGCCACAACCAGATGCCATTTCTCTGACCCTGCAGCTCCAATTCAGCTCTGCCAGTGTCTCACGTGTTCCCTGTATCATGGTCATCTGCGTCTTTTCCTGCCTGTAACTCTCCGAGGACAGTTACTGTGACTAGGTTACGTGGTTTATAAACGTCTGGAATGATGGCTCTCCCCTCCCCCAGCAGCGGGCCTGGAGCCTGCTCAGGGCCATCCCGGGCCTCCGGGCCTCCGTAGAGAATGGGATGTACCAGGCATGGCTTCCTTCCTGTTCCTGGGAGGGTGGAGGGCCCATGTCCCAGGGCTGAGTGCTGAGCGCCAAGGGTCTCTAACCTGCCCCTGGCCCTACTCTCTCCTCCCAGCGCCCCCGCATAACCATCTCTTCTCTTATTTCCATCAGCAGCCAAACTACTGGAGTTTCAAGGTCAGTGTGTGGTGCTTCTGCGTCCGTGACAACCGCATGTGCTCTCCCGCCCCTGCCCCTCCCTGCACATGCTTTGCACAAAGTTGTGCATCTGCAAGGGACCGTCTGGTGTGGGTGGTGGGTGTGGGACTGCAGGCTGGGTCTGCTGCTTTGAGAGAGCCTGGGTTCGCCTGCCAGGGGCTTGTGGATCCAGTGTGGGAGTTTGTGCCACCCCTGCTGGGGATCTGGGCTGGGGATGCTCAGGCTCCCCCTGGACGTAAAGAGCATTTGGGAATGAGAGAGGCATTTTCCCCAGCCTGGAGGGACTGCTGGCTCCAGGGGAGGGAAGTGGACCCCATGATCTTATTGAGGGCCTTGTTCTCTGAACTCAGACTTCATCTTCCAGGGAGGCCCTGTGACTATAATGGGCCCCTCATCCCTTTCTTACTTTCCACTGTGGGGAGCTGGTCAGTGCCAGGCAAGAGACTCACAGACTTACACCCCCAAACCCATTGCCCAAGTGGAGGGCTGGGCTCAGGGATGGTGTCTTCCTGCCTCCTCTGGAGAGTTTGGACCATCCACAGCTGGAGAGATGTCTGTCCCCTCCAAGGGCATCCTGCTGACCCCCAAGGGAGCACGCTCCTGGACCTCCTCTTCTCTGGCACCAGGCTCAGAACTGAACTGAGTTAGACTGCTGCCTGTGTCCTGGAGTCTCCGGTCCCTCAAATCCTGGGCATCATGACAGGGGGTGGGAGGTATACATTCCAGACTCCCCCAGTGTCATCTTTTTTTTTTTTTTTTTTTTTTTTTGG